>NC_053492.1:115638773-116003773 GCF_905171775.1 Rana temporaria | reverse complement strand
TATTGGGATATCTTTTCACGATCAGTACAGAGAAAATAAGGGTGTACACAACGGCAACAGGTGTACACCCTGGGACACAGACTTGAGCACTACATGCTGCCCTGTGGCCTTTATTTTGGACTGCAATACTGCTGCTTATAGACGGCACCGTTGGCTAAGGCGTTCCTCGGATTTATTTGTTTTGCTATCCTGCCACTATCTGTTGTCCCAGCAAGCCTGAGACCATTCAGAATAGTGCATTTGAGCTGTAGTTTTTGGTTGGGGTGATTTTTTTCTCGTACTACTACAGATGTGGCCCATGTGAGTGCTATCCATACGTTTCTCCTTTTCCTTTTTTTGCTCCACTTATTTCTATCCCTCTTCTCCCCCCCTTTTTTCATTTCTTTTCCCTCCTTCCTCTTTTCACCTCTCCCCCTCTTCTTTTTGAATCAATGCACTGTGTAAATGTCACTGGCAGGGAAGGGGGTTAAAACTAGAGGGGTCAAGGGGTTAAACTATGTTCCTTAGGGTGTTTAACTGTGGGGGGGGTAGTGATTCGAGGAAATGACAGATCGTGGTTCTCAGCTAGTAGGAACTCACGATCTCCGTCACCTCACAGAACTGGGATGTATGTTTTTATACACACACACATCCTTGTTCTGGCTCATGCCCGTTAAAGCACCACCCGCAGTGCAAGGAGCCGACGTGCAGCTATGTTGGCTAGCTGAATCGTGTCGACCTGCCATCGTATAAGGTGGCTGGTCGGCAAGTGGTTAAACAAGTTATTTCTCACACAGAGGCATACTTGCAACTGCACCCCAAAACACATTCTGCTACTCCTGAGTATGGCAATACCACATGTGAGACTTTCACAGCCTAGCCACAGAGTGGCGCAACATCCAAGTAGTACCTTAAGGCCTTATCCACTTTAAGACCAGGCCTTCTTTGACACTTTGTTTACAAGTAAAAATCTATTTTTGCTAGAAAATTGCTTAGAACTCCCAAAACATATTTTTGTAGCGGATGCCCTAGAGAATAAAATTGTGCGTTTTGCATATTTTAAGTTCACAGGATATATGTGCAGCAGTTTTTCGAACGCAATATTACACACTAAAAGGCCTCAATACATTTTAATGCATTTAAAAACACACAAAGATAATAGAATGCTGAGAGTTTAGGCAAAATATAAAATATGGTGTTGCGCCAAGTAAATAGATACCAAACATTTCACGCTTTAAAATTGAGCACACTTGTAAAATGACGCCAAACTTTGGTATTTAAAAATCTCCATAGGTGATGCGTTAAGACTTTATTGGTTACCAGTTTAGAGTTACACAGGCAGTCTGGTACTAGAAATGTTGCCCTCACAAAAGACATTAATGGCGATACCTCATGTGTGGTGTGATCAACGTTTATTATGCATACAAGACCAATGTGTGCATTCGTCTTTGCATGCAAGCACTTTAAAAAAAAAATAATAATAATCTTTATTGGTGGGACACTGGACAGTTGTTTTTGTTAACTTGTACGCCCACAGATGTGGATTGTCCACCAGCAGACACTGACAGATGTTGCAATGGAACACTATTGCAGATGTTTTGTGCACTGTACAGATGTTCATCATGTTGACAGTTGGACAGATGTTCTTGGGACAGGGGTGCTTAGTGCACTGTGTGGGGATGGCTACAGTGTGTGTGTAATCTGACAGTTCTCTGTAAAAATCACTTAAACAGAGAGCCATCAGCACAGGCTGCAGAATCCCCCGCTCTCACTGAGCTCAGCAGGGAGAACCAACACAGGAGACACGTTCCTCGGTTTACACTGTGTGAAGGCTGTGTCTGAATACAGCCATCACGTGATCGCATCCATATCCCAATCTGTGATGGGCTGGATCTGAGGATCAGGTTGATGAAGTACAAGCCTTTGAAAATCAGCCTGCAGAGAACTTGGCGAGGTCCTCCTTGAGCTAGAAGCTTTAGCAAAGCTGGGAGATTGTAGCCACATGTAGTGGCTGGATGAGCGCATGCACTTCCTATGTTTTTGAGTAGTTACATTTTACATTTCATCTTCAATAAAATTGTTGTTGGATAACGTACTAGGCCAGTGCACCCTCTGTTTTTATCTATTTTCCCAGTGTGTTCTGAGGACAACCCCAGTCCTAAAAAGGCAACACGATTCTAAAGTAATATCCACCCCTGACTACAGAGTTATCCAACTTGGACCATCACACCTATGTGCAGGAGAATATTGTTGCTGAAATTTGTTTAGTTGTCTGGCTCTTGAGGATTTTTCAGCCACTGCATAAATCTCAAGACAGCAAACTATCGAACAAATTAAAAGAAAACTGTTAAAAAGCAGCTATGCAACAGACAACAGGAATGTTTAGCACAGACCACTCCTGAACCATATACATAGATATGAGTGTGACCCTTTACCACCCCTCCTATGCAACAATACGTCCAGGCTTGACTAGAAATTGCTCATGTGCAAATTTGCATTTTGGGTTGGATAGTAGGCTTGTTTATTCCTATGAGATAATGCAACGAAGGACATACAGAGCAAAAAGGTATGAGCTAACAGCCAATGCTGGTAAAGATGTTTTATTTACATATTTTCTATTTTAACACTTAAATGCTTTACAGGTCATCTAACTACATTCTCAAAGTGTAAGATGCCAAAATTTCATGCAGCAGCTCAGATATTTGGGTATAATCAATGACAATTATAAAGAAGTGCAATTTTTTTTTTACTTTGGTTTTCTATTAAAGTATTAGAAACATGCACTGTAAGAGCAAAACTATACATAATATTTACTATATGTGGCAGCTGGTTCACCATCAAGTGTTCATCAGCGTCCGACAGTTCTAAATCAGTCGCCACTTGTATATTTGCTAGACCGAGTTCTGCTTGCTGTACAGCTGATCTCCAGTTCTTCAATCCAGGTTCCAGTGACATCCGCCATTTAGAGATGTGGGTCAACAATTTTAGCAATACTACCGATTTCTATACGAGAACAGAAAATGCTCGCTCACGGTCAGATTAGACACCGAAAGACGTTGAAGCATTAATTTGTATTCAACCTCTACACTGACCACTATGGAATGTGCAGGGAACATGTCGTTTAATTATGCAGACAAGGAAGCTGCGGTGGCTCAACGCGATTGGCACTGCGCTGACAAGCCATTCACCTCTGCAGCTAGAGGTTCGGATCCCGGTCTCGGCTTCATGTGAATTGAGTTTGGTGGTCTCAGCCCGGCTCCCGGTGGATGTGCTATGCAAGGTAAGCCTGTGCTTAGTACGCCCACCCCCCTCCCACAAAAACCACCACACCTACACACGCACTCTAAATTGGGTTAACACATGCACATTGTCCACGCGGTCTCTAAAGAGAGGCGAAGGACTAATGGGGCTGGTTGAGCGGGCTAATCCTCTCACTCCCTTATAGGGAGTCCCTCTGCCCCGTTGGGCTTCAAAGCGGAGCAGGTAGGGCGGGCTGTGTGGGAGGACCCCCTCACACACCCGCCATTGCCACCCGGGGCATGGAGAAAGGTGGCAGATTGCCTCTGGGGGAGGCCTGCCTACTCCCAACTCCTGCAGTCCAGCTCCTCTCTCGAGTACACGCACAAAAAAATACACTTAAAAAAAAAAAAAAAAAAAATTATGCAGACAAGAACTTCAGTATTTTCTCCAACTTTTCTGATCTGCATAGTTGTTCCAGTTCAATGACAGAGGTGTTGATTTACCAAAACGGAAGAGTGCAAAATCGGATGCAGCTGTGAATGGTAGCCAATCAGCTTCTAACTTCAGCTTGTTAAATGAAGCTTTGACAAAATATCCTGGAAGCAGATTGGCTTCTATGCAGAGCTGCACCAGATATTGCACTCTTCAGGTCCAGTTTTTTTTTTTTTTTTCAAATCTTTAAGTGATACTAATTCTTCAGGAGTTTTTTTTTTTTTTTACAGGGCAGCACCTCTGCTCCAGATCACGTATATTTCTCCCGCTGTGATCACACAGCAGGAGTCAATTGAAAGGGATGGCGATGTCCGCCGGCACCCGCTGATGGTCCAACATGTAAACAAGGCCGATCGCCATTCTGTCAGTAGGCATGGATTCTGTTTTCTTGCAAAGCAGGGACATGGATCCATGCCTTCCCCTAGTAAAAGCACCTCCCCCTGTAGAAAACCACAGGCCAGGCACACAGTTAACCCTTAAAGTGGTAGTAAACCCATAGACTTAAAGGTTAAAAAAAAAAAAAAAAGGCACATCATAATGTGCTAGTATGCATCGCATACATAAAGCTTACCTTCGAAATCCGGTGGCACACTGTCACCGCTGAAGGAACTTCCATCTTCACCCAGTCTTCCTTCCAGGTTCACAGACATCGGCTGTGTTAGTGGTCGGAGCCGCAATGAGGATACAACTCCCACACATGTGCACGGGAGCTGCCGTTTATGGCACGGGTATACCGTTCCTTCAGAGTGCATGAGCCAGGGGTGTCACCGGCTGCATCCACAGAAAAAAATCTCCTAAACGGTGCATGTTTAGAAGATATTTACAGTACCCATTAGGTAAGCCTTGTTTACAGGCTTACATATAGGCAAAATTCATACTCCCACTTGAGAGTAATGCCACTTAATTTCCTCTCCAACAAAACACACACATTCCCCCTCTGGCTGATCTATGTACATTGCAAGGATTTTAACAAACTTTGTTGCCGTTTCCCACCTTTTCTTATTCTGAATGAGCCGCTGTTTGTGTCCGTGTACAAAATGAATGTGAATGGGGAGATTTGTAATTCTCAATCAGCTGACGCATACTTGCTGGGTTCCAACGAGGAAAGTATCAGGGACAGAATTACTTTAGACACGATTAATCCTTTAGGAGTATCTCACCCAAAAAAAAAAAATCTTTGTTGCCAAAATCTGATTTGTATCCTAATCCAGCCTGAGAAAATCAGTGAGCCAATTACACAACAGGGAATGGCATTTCTAGGGGGCATTTCAAACACCATCTGTGTAGAGCACCTTCAGGTTAACATATTGCTCTGCATTTTAGAGAAATTGACAGCGCTGCAGATTGAAAAGGTCAATTTTTAATAATGTTATATAACAATATGGCTTGTGCTGTAATTGTAAGTTCTAGATTTCTTTATTTGCCTTATTTTTTTCCCCACAAAAAGTGGAGTTAGTCCATCAAATTTAAATTTTCGACTGTCAGGTTGAACTACTTACTAATTTAATAAAGGATAGCTATATAGGAATCGTACATGTTCCCAGTTTCTGGTTTGATTCAAAACTAAAAATATATATTTTTAAAAAACACAAAAAAAACAAAAACTAATTTGGGCCCTACAACATGGCTGAACCCCTAAACCTAAGATTAAACTACAACCCAAACACCATGGAAATTAAAACTAAAACCATGAACCTGATTTTGAAACTTAAAGCAGTGTTCTGGCCAAAAAATAATAATTTTTTAGTTTCAACAGCTACACATACTGCAGTTGCTGGCTTTTAATAGGACACTTGCCTGTCCTGGAGTCCCTTGATGTTGGCACCACAGCTGATATTTTCCCATCAGCTGTCAGGTGCTGCAGCCGCCATTGCTGGTAAGGGAACCCGGCAGTTTAGCCTTTCAGCTTCATGCCGGGAACCCTACTGCGCATGCGCGAGGCCCCGCTCCTCTCTTCTATTGGCCTGGCGGCTGGGGGAGCCCCCGCGATGATGTCAGGGGCCATGGCCCGTACTCCCTGAAGTGTCCAAGACAGGTATCCTGTCCCCCCTGAAGGGTGCCAATTGTGGCACCGGATGGGGGGGGGGGAAATCAGCTGAGCGGAAGTTCCACTTTAGGGTGGAACTCCGCTTTTTAACAAGAAATGGGGTGGAACTCTGCTTTAAAGCATGTTGTAAACACACCCAACTCTAAGGCCCCTTTCACATTGAGGAGTTTTTCATGCGGTACAGCGCTAAAAATAGCGCTGCTATCGCGCCTGAAAAACTCCTTCACTGCAGACTCAATGTGAAAGCCCGAGGGCTTTCACACTGAGGCGATGCGCTGGCGGGAGACAAAAAAATCTCCTGTCAGCAGCATCTCTGGAGCGGTGAGAGGAGCGGCATGTATACCGCTCCTTCACATTGAAAACAATGGGAAACCACGGCAAAACTCTTTATCGGCCGCTAGCGGGGGTTATTACCGCACCGCTAGCGGCTGATACCCGCGCAGCTCCCGCCCCAGTCTGAAAGGGGCCTAATCCTACCCCACCCAATCCACGGTTAAAAAAAAATAAAAAATTTGGAAGAGTTTTTAAGGCTACGAGTCAAACTCTACACATAGGTATAATTTGCATCACAAAAGTAGCTTATGTCTTTTTTAATTATAGTTCTTATGTTTTTAATGCAAAGTGCACCCAAAATTTTTTAGGCCCAGGTGGATTCTGCTTTTACTTGTGAAGCCAAGCAGCCAGATCTAAAAAAAATTCCATGCATTTTGCTGAATTTGAAACACATTTGTTAAGGATAGTGATATACCCTTGCAATGACTGAGGGAAACTGGAAATGTTGTACTGGAATCTGTGGGCTCCCCCCACCTACTCAACAGTCCACAGATTCCAGTATAACATTTAAGTTTCCCTCAGTCATTACAAGGGTATAGCACTATCCTTAAAGAATGTTTCAAATTCAGCAAAATGCATGTAAACAGTTTTTAGGTGCGGCTGCTTGGCTTCACAAGTGAAACCAGCATCCACCTGGGCCTAAACATTTTTGGGTGCACTTTGAATTAAAAACATAACTATAAAAAAAAGCAAAAGACATGGGTATAATTTGCTTCACAAAAGTAGCTTATGTGTAGAGTTTGACTCAGCCTTAGCAACTCTTCCACAGTCTGAGCTAGACGAAGCATACAAAATAGACAAATATTTTGTGTGCCTGCCAGAGGTATGATCCAACATGCCCCTTACTCATCTATGCTAAACTACTTAGAACCATCATGCATAGATCTGAAATTAAAGGGCATGTAAACCCCAACTATGATCTTCGTGTTTGCTACCTTTTGGTCTGTTAAATATACCATTGAAAGCATTTTGTACAGCAAGTGAAAAACATACATATCAGCTCACTGAATTTGACAGGGTCAGCAAATGAAGCTGCACTGAAATCACATTGTTATCAGCTCTGTTTGTTATTTCTGGGCACTATAGAACACCTGTCCCCTGTTACAGAGAAAGTTGCTATTCCTAACAAACTTTGGGCAATGCTGCTCCTCCTCCAAGTGATTTTGTCCTACTACGAAAGACATACTACTGGCAGAATCACCAGGGGGGAATTTTTTTTTTTTTTTCCTATAAATACATATGTCAGCAATCCTCAATATTCTAACTACGGATTAAAGATATCGGAGGATAACAAACGTGTGTTTTAATTTCTAAGCAAAAATGCACAAACATGAAAAATTGTATATAAAAATTATATATCTCTCACACACAAAGACAGATTTTTTTTGTACTTACCATAAAATCTTTTTCTTGGAGTACATTCAGGTACACAGGAAAAATCTTAAAACTATCGGGTAATACTGTCACCTACAAGAGGATTACACAATGCCAAACTGTGGGAGAGGTTATCCTGGGCTGGCCTAGTTAACCCAACACCCCCGTGCATAACCCACCTGTAGATATAAGTAATCGGAAGGTTAAAGATTTCCTGTGTCCCCAGTGGGGGGGGGAACCCTCATTTTGTACTAAAATTATAACCCTAAAGCGATTCTCAAACCCCTTATAAAAAGACAGTACATAATGCAAAAATTGCGATAGGTGACTTCTATATGTCCTGTCGTGTGTGTATATATATATATATATATATATATATATATATATATATATATATAAAAAAAAAAAAAATCACACACACAAATAATGTATGTGACGTGTGTTCGCTTTGGGCTTTTCTTTTTTTGTATTTGTTTTAGGTTGTTTCTTAATTTACTTTTTCACAAATTTTCGTTATGGTCACAAGAGGTGGATAGTGTTGAGATGTGCTTTAAAATAAAAAAATAAATATACATCTGCATACATAGGCACACGCAAACATAAAATTACTATCTTAGATCTGCTTCAGGCAGCTCAGTTTAAAGGGTTACTAAAGGAAATTTTGGGGAATTTTTTTTTTTTTTAAATAACAAACATGTTATACTTACCTCCACTGTGCAGTTCATTTTGCACAGAGTGTCCCCGATCCATGTCTTCTGGGATCCCTCGGCGGCTGTCTCTGGTCCTCCCCGCAATTAGTCACCACAGTCACAGAGCTTGCATGGTGGTCACTAATTGCGGGTGGGCTCCCGTGATACAGCGAGCGGCCATAGTCGCTCACTGTATCACTCGGCCCCGCCCCTCGGCGCGTCACTGGATGTGATTGACAGCGGCTTTAGCAGCAGATGTTTTTTCACCTTACTGCATAGATTGCATTAAAGCAGAGGTTCACCCTAAAACAATTATATACCGTTACATCCAGCACACTGCTGACATCTACAGTATGCTGGTATTTTTTTTTCCCGCTGTACATACCTTCTTATAGTTCCTTTCACCCGGCTTCCGGGTTCTCACTGCCCCGGGGAGTAGGCATTCCTATTAAGATGCGTAGATGATTGACGTGCGGGTAAGGCGCGTCACGCGTTCCGAAAATAGACGAACTGGGACTCTGGTTTATACGGCGCCTGCGCAGTCAGCTCTACACGGCAGGCGCCGTATAGCGGCGAGTCCTAGTTCGTCCATTTTCAGAACGCGTGATGCGCCTTACGCGCACGTCAATCACCTACGCCTCTTCATAGGAACGCCTACGCACTGTAGGAGTGAGAACTCTGAGCCGAGTGAAAAAGAACTACAAGATGGTAAGTACAGCGAAAAAAAAAAAAAAAAAAAATTACCAGCATACTGTAGATGTCAGCAGTATGCTGGATCTAATGGTATATAGATGATTTTTAGGGTGAACCTCCGCTTTAAGGTGAAAAAACACTTTCCTTTACAACTCCTTTAAGCATTGCCTACAGCAGCATGGTGGTTAAGTATATATATATATATATATATATATATATATATATATATATATATATATATATATATATATATATATATATATATATATATATATATATATATATATACGCAACCCTCCCAATAGCAAGGGGTTTACAGGTGGACATGATGTGGCCCTTTCCAGAAAAGAACACTGGTGGTTATCTTTTACGGGAGACAATTTTTAGTCCTGAAATCTGACAAGGCTACATCTTGCAAGCATTGAACCTACAGCACCCATTTTCTTCAAAAAGGGAAGTTGTCAGTCTCCCGCAATGGGGATGTCAGACAAAAAACACTAAGTGTAACACAGAAGAAGTTAACATTGACAGGTATCAGGTTTACATTATGTGTAAGGAATCTGGCCTCAACTGGTGGAGATAAAAAGGAAACTCCAATGATAGAATACAGACCATAGCTGCTGGTTCCCTCAAGGGATATCAGTAAATGAAGGTGTGGAGGGCACACAAGACTCCAACCTCATGGCATTCAACCTTTTCTCAGCGAGCCTAAAAGAGCAGCAATTTTAAAACTGAGCCTAAATGCCCTAGTGAAGGGGTAAGTTCCCCTGTGCTTGGCCCACGCATCTTAGAGAGTTGTCAGAGACTAGGTCATACCCAAGAATTACCAGGCTCTGGATTGCGGTCCATGTTTAAACTTAACCAGTACACTCTGGTCTGGAAAACACAGCACCCAGTCCTGAAAGATTACATTCAAGGCTAGCCTCGCAATGTGCAGTCCAACAGGTACACCAATCAGGCTGGGTTCACACCATCTTTGCATGCGGCTCACACAACGGCGGATCCAGGGGGGGGGCAACAGGGCAATTGCCCCCCCCCCCCGAGGCAATCATGTCACATTGGCTTTTAAACTGCTTTGCGGTGCCTGCAGCTCTCGCTGCCGAGTCTCTAACTCTCTCTCCCTCTCTCATCACCAGGGCTGGTAGGCTGCCTGTCCTGAGGCTGCTTTGAGCTGTAGCTGACTGCAGCGCTCCCCCTCTCTCCTGCGTGTATGACATTGGGCATCTCTGGCTGTGTGTGAGAGCTGGATCTGTGTTTGGCTGTGCTGCCTGTGCTAGACCTGCTTGTGTGATAGTAGATGGAGATGGAACACTGATTGAATCAGTGTTTTGTCTATCACACAAGCCCGTCTAGGGTGGGACTTTGCTAGAGCCGAACACAGACCTACAGCTCCTGTTTGTTCCATGACACACGTCGGGAGAGGAGATACCTGCTGTGTGTGATCGAGGCAATGCCATGGTGAGTGCCATGCACAGTGAGGCTTCATTCATATACAAAAGTGGGGCTGCATTCATATACAAACGTGGGACTGCATTCATATACAAAACGTGGGACTGCATTCATATACAAACGTGGGTCTGCATTGATATACAAAAGTGGGTCTGCATTGATATACAAAAGTGGGTCTGCATTGATATACAAAAGTGGGTCTGCATTGATATACAAAAGTGGGTCTGCATTGATATACAAAAGTGGGTCTGCATTGATATACAAAAGTGGGTCTGCATTGATATACAAAAGTGGGTCTGCATTGATATACAAAAGTGGGTCTGCATTGATATACAAAAGTGGGTCTGCATTGATATACAAAAGTGGGACTGAATTTATACACAAAGGTGGGGCTGCGTTCATATGCACAGTGAGGCTGCAATGGTGGGCACTGATGAGGCTGCATTGATCTCTTGTACCACGTCTGCAGTCTCTGACCATCCCTTGTACCACGTCTGCAGTCTCTGACCATCCCTTGTACCATGCCTGCAGTCTCTGACCATCCCTTGTACCATGCCTGCAGTCTCTGACCATCCCTTGTACCACGTCTGCAGTCTCTGACCATCCCTTGTACCATGCCTGCAGTCTCTGACCATCTTTTATACCATGTCTGCAGTCTCTGACCATCCCTTGTACCAAGTCTGCAGTCTCTGACCATCCCTTGTACCATGCCTGCAGTCTCTGACCATCCCTTGTACCACGTCTGCAGTCTCTGACCATCTCCTGTACCACGTCTGCAGTCTCTGACCATCCCTTGTACCACGTCTGCAGTCTCTGACCATCCCTTGTACCATGCCTGCAGTCTCTGACCATCTTTTATACCATGTCTGCAGTCTCTGACCATCCCTTGTACCAAGTCTGCAGTCTCTGACCATCCCTTGTACCATGCCTGCAGTCTCTGACCATCCCTTGTACCACGTCTGCAGTCTCTGACCATCTCCTGTACCACGTCTGCAGTCTCTGACCATCTCCTGTACCACGTCTGCAGTCTCTGACCATCTCTTGTACCACGTCTGCAGTCTCTGACCATCTCTTGTACCATGTCTGCAGTCTCTGACCATCTCTTGTACCATGTCTGCAGTCTCTGACCATCTCTTGTACCATGTCTGCAGTCCCTGACAATCGTCTACAAACTATGGGATAGATTTATGGCATTTATATTTAAATATTTTTTACTAGTAATGGCTGCGATCATTGATTTTTTAGCGGTACTGCAACATTGCAGCGGACACATCGGACACCTAATTGAGTTCTGTAAGCAACACCTTATTTTCTGGCAGTGCCCCTCCCGAGACTAGACTCTGGATCCGCCCTTGGGCTCACAGCAGGGGTGCGGTGCGTCCTCGTTCACCGTTTCAAGTCAGATTTCAGACTGAATTTCTGTCCGAATTCAGACCTGAAAACGGACCAAAAGACACAAAGGACACTGTACAAATTCGCACTGGAGACATGTGAATCCGCATCAAATTCGCAATAGTGTGAACCCAGTCTCAAGCCAACGAGACGTCAATACGGTCAGCTATGTATAAACACACGCATATGAACTGAAATACAACCCACAATTATTTCCTTGCAGTATAAATATGTACACATTATTACTTTCTGCACCTTCAGTCAGGGCACTATATCCCAATGCTTTGGATGGATTGTCCTGACAATGACTACCACAGCGGTTTACAAAAAATATATATAATAATTATATATATATATATATATATATATATATATATATATATAAAATTTTGGTGCTATGAATCAAAATAAGAACTTTTTATTTTTTTTAAAGATGCCCCTATTAAAGAGTGCACACACCTTACATGCCGATAAGTCCAGAACTAGCCAAATGTTCATCAATCCCCAATTAGATGAACAGAACTGTACTTTGCAATGCTGGATACAATTTTGGATCATGCAAGCTTTTCCGTCTGAAAAGAACAAATTGCGGACCACAAGCAGAATATATACATAAGTATGCGCAAGAGAATGATAAGCGATGTAAAATGTTTCTGGCTGAATTCACGCTATAGCATTAAAATCACTGTTCAAGTGTACATCTTTAGTCACATGCTTTCCTGCATTCTGAACACAGGAAAATGGCAAAAAGGTACAATGCAATGCAATCAGGCACAGAAAAGTGAGGTAATTCTGCTTAGCAAGTCTTCAGATGCCATAGGCAAGTCTTGACCATTTACTTGGCTCAGCAGTAACCAACGCAATACAGACTGATCAAGACTAAACAGTGAAGAAAAAGCTGCTCAAGAATAAGGACATCTCTGTCCACAGCACTGTGATACAGAAAAAATTGAGACCCCTCTCACACTGAAGCGGCCCTAAAACAGAGCTAAAGCACCAGTAATTTTTGCTGCATAGTTTAAGGTCTCGTGACAGGACCAAAAAAAAAAACGCCCACTTTCTAGGTGCTTTTAAGGCACTTTGTAAGCGCTGCCCATTTATTTCAATGGGCAGGGGCATTTTTGGAGTGCTTTTTTACAGCGTTCCGAACCACCCCCAAAAGATGCCGCTTGCAGGACTTAACGTCCCGCATGTGAAAGCACTCATGCAAATGAATGGGAGGCAGTTTTCAGAGGCTATTTGTAGCACTAAAATGCCTGAAAACTGCCTCAATGTGAAAGGGGTCTGACTTTCATTGCTGTCCCTTCCACATCTGATGTGCAGGGTACTACAGGAGGCCAGTAAGGAAAGATATTGACCATGTCTTAGTGATTGCATTACAATTGCAAGAAATTGTGGTAACCCATTTTCTTACAGTTCCACTTTAAATATGCTAAAAGAAATTCAATACTTTAGATGGAACACTCAGGTTACACCACACTAAAAAAGGGTCAGAGAAAATTCTATAAACCTTTTATGCCAATATATGGCGTGCCACTGATTCTGAGGTTACAAAGTACTGCAGTACTTCACAACCTAGAGGGAACAAGTCTTTCCACTGCCCCCTGACCAGCATGGGTATTTGGCACAATTACAAAAAAAAAAAAAAGCAGTCCACTGCTGAGAAATCTGCCACAGACCAGAAACAACTTACTCAACCGACTAATGCAGTACATGCAGTTAACACCTTCCTGCTCTGACTGAAAAGAGGAATGCATTTAACAAAATGACTCCACTTGCTTTTTCCTTGCATCAAGCCAGTGAGTGTTGGGATTGCGCATTACAAACATGTATTCATCATGTGTTTACTGTGTGCTCAAATCAAATGTTAATATTAGTCAACTGCTTTTAGGGCCGTGTCTCCTCATACTTCGACATACTTGTGTAAAAAACTTTTACTATGCTAGAGCAGAAATAAGTGTTTCATTACATATTTGATACAGACTGTACAACTCTTGTTTGTCATCATGTACTTTAAAATGTACACAACTCCAAACAATATAACTTCCCCTATTTGCTTATTTTGTTCATTCGGTATACCATGCAACCATTTTATTATAATTGTTTTAGAACTGCCAAAAAAAAAAAACAAGCTGCTGCTGATACAGAGCTGACCTGCATCCTCTGTACACTTATCTTAGGGCCAGCTCACACCAGAACATGGTGCAGGAAAGGCGCATTTCCCAGTTTTCAAAACGCATTGGGGTAGATTCACGTAGGGGCGCGCAATGATACGGCGGCGCAGCGTATCATATTTACACTACGCCGCCATAACTTACATGAGCAAGTGCAGTATTCACAAAGCACTTGCTCCGTAAGTTGCGGCGGCGTAGCGTAAATGGGGCCGGCGTAAGCGCGCGTAATTCAAATGTGGAAGGGGGGGCGTGTTTTATGCAAATGTATGATTGACGTTTTTACGGACGGCGCATGCGCAACGACGTATTGGTTTCGTCGTGAACGACGTAAAAAATTCAAATTTCAAAGCGGGAACGACGTCCATACTTAACATTGGCTGCGCCTCCTAATAGCAGGAACAACCTTACGCCGAAAAAGCCTAACATAAACGACGTAAATACATTGCGACGAGCGTACGTACGTTTGTGAATCGGCGTATCTAGGTAATTAGCATATTCTACGCCGACAACAACGGAAGCGCCCCTAGCGGCCAGCTTCAGAATGCACCCTAAGATACGACGGCGTAAGAGACTTATGCCAGTCGCAAATGTCGGCGTATCTAGCTTTCTGGATACATAAAGTAGATACACCGGCGCAGATTTGAATTTACACGGCGTATCTATGGATACGCCGGCGTAAAGTCTATCTGAATCTACCCCAGTGTCTTCATGACTTGCGGGTACCAGATCACCTGGTCGTCCTGCAGTACAATGCGATTCGGTGCGATATGTTTTTCAAATGTAGTGCATGAACTACTTTGTGTGCGATCCTGTACAACTTACAGCCCATTCATATGGATGGGCTTCAAAATATGCACTGCAATTATACAGGCATGCAGACCGCGTTCCTGTCCCTTTTTTTTTATGTAAACCAGCCCTTGGTCCATTTAATCCCCATCTTAGACTACAAATCAATAAATGGCTATGCTTTGGAGATAGTGGGATAAATTGAGTAGTTTCGCAATTGAGTAGTTTCGCAAAAGAAAACTGGGCAGGACTGACAAAAATGTTCTTGGTTGTCAGCCCAGAATAAGATATTAGGAGCCGAGTGTATTTCTAGCAGATCATTAGGTATTCTTCTGTACTTGCATGGCCTTGAAATAAGCCTTTAAAAAAAAATGGTACTCAAAATCTTTTTTTTTTTTTTCAATATGCATTTGTGTGCAAACAAAAAAGTTTAGCTTAAAAATGTATGCTTAGTACTGCACTAGTTATGACATGGTGAATATCACCTAATAAGTCTTTACATATTCAGCAGCAGCTTATATGGCATGTTTAGGGTTTTATTTTTAAACCTCATTCATACCAGTTGACTTTTTAGTTTGTATGCTTTTAACAGGATTTATTGTCATCAATGGGCCTTCCAATATGTACAACACAGCTCAAAAGGTGCAATTTAGATCTTTAAAACGAAAAACATAAAACCACACGCAAATTCACTAGTAAACAGTGATATGTAGGAGTTAAGGACTTTGGTGAATTTGAAAGCATGGTTAAAACCTCTCTGAACCTCTGGGCTGCATGCTGCTTATAAATAATAATAGAAGTTTTAAGAATTAAGATAATAGAATTAAGTTCAGGAAGCTTTTAAAAACTGAGCTTTTCAGTCTATGGAATTACATAGGTTTTTATAGTTCTTTGATCTGCCAACTATTTTAAATTTGATCTGTTCCGCTGCCTGTGTGTGTTTATTGGTTGTTGCTGTATTGTTGTTCTCGGCGCATCAAGGCCTACGGGTAACTGACTGCGTTTTGTACTTTTAAGAATTTTAATAAATAAATAGAATAATAAAAATAAAAAACACACACAATTTGTACTTTTTGCTATAATAAATGTCCTTTTTTAAAAAGCAAATTTGATCCGGTCGGCGCCTAAAAATGTTATCTTTAGTGATCCTTTAAGGCAGGGATCTCCAAACTATGGCCCTCCAGCTGTTGTGGAACTACACATACCATGAGGCATTGTAAAACTCAAACATTCACAGACATGACTAGGCATGATGGGAATTGTAGTTCCTCAACAAATGGAGGGCCGTAGTTTGGAGACCCCTGCTTTAAGGCATAGGGGCCTGAAACGCCTCATCACCAAAGAGTCGCACAAAGTTCAGGATAAGTAAAGCTAGAAAAGGACGGTCAGAGGCTGGAGACATAATAGAGAAGATGGTCAAATTGAGGAAATTACAGATTTTCCTTGAGACAGTGCAAAAGTACATGGAAGAATTGAGGACCTTTTACATGTGGCTAGTGAAGATCAATGTTATAACCCTTTTAAAAAAGAGGAACTTCAGTCTTATGTTCATAATATGGAATATAGTAATAATTACTACCACTTCTGTCGATGTTTTTTGTTTTTAGGGGTCCAGACGTCATTTATAAGCATTAACTCTCACTAGCCTATTTTGTTGGTCTATTTGTAGAGACAAAGTCATTCACTGTGTATTAGACTCCAAGGACCTCAAAAGTATCAAAGGGCTACATGTGGCCCTAATGCAGTGTTTCTCAATTCCAGTCCTCAGGCCCCCCCAACAGGTCAGGTTTTCAGGATTTCCCTCAGATGAAAAGGCTGTGGTGATTACTAAGGCAGTGAAACTGATCAAATCACCTGTGCAAAATAATGGAAATCCTGAAAACCTGACCTGTTGGGGGGGCCTGAGGACTGGAATTGAGAAACACTGCCCTAATGGTAAATTCATGCATAGTGTGGCGACTAGCATTTTTCCCACACTGGAAAAACAGTCACTGTAAGGACAAACAGAAAAAACAAAACTATGCACACTGAAAAGCAGGCCAGAGCTGATCTGCAGCGATCTAGTGCACTGGACATGGCACTCAAGCGGAGTTCCACCCAAAAGTGTAACTTTCGCTTTAAGCACTTCTCACCCCCTGGCATGCCACATGTAATTTTTTTGGGGGGGTGGTACCTTATTTTTAGTTGACTTCCTGTCCCATTTCGTCCTTCCTCTTTTTGGCCATCTAGGAGATGACTCCTCACGCTCTAGGCAGCCCCTCCCTGCCAGCAATCTTCTGGGACACAACGCAAGAACATTGACTTGCCAATAGAGCGCATTGCAACTTGCGAATATACAATGCATGCCCCGGCCTTGAAGCAGTAAGCTGTCACGGCCGGGTGCCCACAGTTGCTATGACGGCGCCGAGGAGAGGCCCGAGGCTTCGTACGCCTGCATCGCTTGACCGTGGGACAGGTAAGTGTAGCTGCTGACTTTTCATAAACAAAAAAAAAAAAAGGGTGGAACTTCGCTTAAAAAATAAAATAAAAAAAAAGTTCACAAAATGTAAATAAGAAGGGGGAGCAGTGTGATGTGCTGAATCGCATCCCCCCCCCCCCCCCCCCACACACACTACCACCAGCTTACTGCAACTGGTATGGACAGCCGACGCAAAGTAATACACTATGGTTTACTGTGCAGCAGTTGTCCATTTATGTGTGAATGGTTCCTTAAGCCACGGGGGCGCCATGGCATTAAAGCCATCATACAAGTTAAAACAGGACGGAAAAAAGGTTTGCCTCTCTCATGATGCAAGACTTAAAGCAAAGTGTGGCTTTTTTACACAAATGCTTTAAACACACCATGTGGGGTGTTTTACCACATGCATGTTAATGTCATTTGTATTATGGCAGCACAAACATTTCAAATGGGTAAGCAACAAACCCTAAAACCAGGTAAGGGCCTTATTTTCTAACACCGCAGGTGGTGTTTGAACTGGCTAGGTTGTCATTCAAAAATCCTGAAAAAGGTAGAAAAATAGTGTAGTGTGTAATGACAAATACAGAAACAAAAACATGTGCAATATTTCTTATTGGGTAAAGTCTGAAGTAAAGTTTGTGTCACATAAATCCATCATCTAAAACATCAATATACCAAATATGCATTCACTTTATTTCTTATTTCAAGTGAGCACTTTGAGCTTTATATTTTTTTCTGAGCTGAGCAACACGAGGCTGTGGCTGTAGCTGGCCCGGTTCCTGCAGGAGATTAATTGAAGTTGTGTGCATTTACATATGGGAATATCAATCTGACCTGGCTTAAACCTCATGCCAAATTTGACCTTTGTAGTGCGGGTCAAAAAATTATAAGGGGGAGGGGGGGGGGGCACATCTTTTGAGAGAGTCTGTAGAGGTCTCAATATTTAAAAAATAAAATAAAATCTTTGAATGAATATTGGATTATTTAACATGGACTTTACACAAGAACTATTGCATGTCTTTTTCACTATTCCACTCTACACATTTCTTTTTAAGTCTTAGTTTGATAATCTTAAGTTATTTGTTTTTTACATTAGTGTGCGCCATATATGCTTTTTTTTCCCTGCGATTCCAATTTTATACACCTTTTTCTGCTAGAATCTGTACTTTGTTTCTGCCAATCACATTCAAAAAACCTTCACAGTAGCTTTCCATAGGGTTCTACAGGGCCGTCTAGAACTTTGTGTGAGATGTAAAAAAATAAAAACTCCACATACACTATTCACATTAGTCATCTGTATTCATGGCCATATATATAGCACAAGGATAATCTGAAGCTAGGCTACTTTAAAGGACAAGTTTACCTTTGTACAATAAACATTGTGCATTTAATATTTTCTGTATTAGGTGCCTGTAGTAAAGCATTGCACCAGCGCTCTGATCACTGATCCCATATGCATGTCTCCTCCCACACCTTCAGTGTATCTGCTTACCTGTACATCTAGCCAATACTCGCTGATGGGAAGAGTCAAAAAACTACCACAGCGCTGCAGTGTCATACTAGTTCATTGAGAAATAATTGTACTTCATTCATACACAGCGCTCTGTGTATGAATGACGCGGCCGTGTGGGCACAGCAGTGCGCTGCTTTCAAACAGCTAGTATGATGAACTTCTCCCTGAAGTGCTGGCACATGTAGCATGTTAAACTTATCCTTTGTATGTTACCCAAAACATTTCCTATATCTCTATAGCTACCATGTACTTTGATTAAAAATTATTCTGCTCTCTTTGCAATGCTGTGTGTGAAATATATGGCGATTCTGCCAGTGACCCTGCTGTCCGGTTTCCAAACTAACCCATGCCAAGCCATGGAAGCACATCCATCCCAGCATGGTCACAAGTTGCTTTTTGAATAATTGGAAGAATAGACCACCTGTACTCCAGTGGTCAGACTTCTGCCAACACTCGTCCATGCACAGACTCTAGCCCACCTCCCCCATATTCTGCTTCTCAAAGTGGATTTCTATCTACATTTTACACAGGACTTTGTGCTCATTTCAAGCTCTGCATTTCCACCCCCACCCTCTCACACATATACACTTTGTCTTTCTAATTTAAGCTAAATCCATTGTACAAGGAAAAGATTCATACACTTAAAGTGGAGTTCCACCCAAAAGGGGAGCTTCTGCTGCATTTCAAGTTATGGGTAAGAAACTGAAAGCCAAATGGAACACACAAGTCCCACTACAGAAGCAAGCATTTAGCGGTTGTTTTCTATTGCTTTTGACATATCTTGCTTAAACTTTGATGCCAATTATTATCGCTTTTAAATTTTCCCTAATACCTAGAATGTTTTTATAAACAGAATATCCTTTGAGCAATAACATTTAACAAATTGGGGGGGGGGGGGGAGGGTGAAGAACTATATCACAGTTGTGACGCATGTTGCTACATGTCACAGACCAAAATGTTTGTCTGAAAAATACCTGGACTTGTCATATTCATTAATTTGCAGAATGCACATTTTTGCGGTCCATTTGTGTTTTAAATATTACTTTGACATTTAAACTTGGTTCAACTTGAGCTGAAGTTATATACTGTGCAAACATTTTAGGCAGCTGTGAAGAAATGCTGCAAGACTGCCTTTAAAAAAATAAAATATATAGGTTTTGGGTGCATCAATTAACAAAATGCAAAGTGAGCAAACAGAAGAAAAATGTAAATCAAAATTTGGAGAAACCACCCCTTCAGCAGCAGTTCTTACACTTGCACAAAGCCATGGATTTTGTAGGATTAGAGTCAGGTGTATGATTAACCACCTAAGACCCAGACGAAAATGCAGGTAAAAGGACCTGGCCAGTTTTTGCAATTCGGCACTGCGTCGATTTAACTGACAATTGCGCGGTCGTGCGACATGGCTCCCAAACAAAATTGGCGTCCTTTTTTCCCACAAATAGAGCTTTTTTTTTTTGGTGGTATTTGATCACCTCTGCGTTTATTTTTTGCACTATAAACAAAAATAGAGCGACAATTTAAAAAAAAATGCAATGTGTTTTCCTTTTTGCTATAATAAATAACCCACAAAGATATATAAAAAACACTTTTTTCCCCCCTCAGTTTAGGCCGATACATATTCTTCTACCTATTTTTTGGTAAAAAAAAAAAAAAATCTAACATTAAGCGTTCATCGATTGGTTTGCGCAAAATTTATAGTGTTTACAAAATAGGATAGTTTTATTGCATATTAATTTTTTTTTTTTTACTACCAATGGCGGCAATCAGCGATTTTTTTTCGTGACCGCGACATTATGGCGGACACATCGGACAATTTTGACACATTTTTGGGACAATTCTCATTTTCACAGCAAAAAAAAATTCTATAAAAATGCATTAATTACTGTGAAAATTACAATTGCAGTTTGGGAGTTAACCACTAGGGGGCGCTGAAGGGGTTAAGTGTGACCTCACATGTGTTTCTAACTGTAGGGTGGCGGGGCTGGACGTGTGACATCATTGATCGTGTTTCCCTATATCAGGGAACACACGATCAATGACAGCGCCACAGTGAAGAACAGGGAGGCTGTGTTTACACACAGCTCTCCTCGTTCTTCAGCTCCGGGGACCGATCACGGGACTCCAGCGGCGCTCGGGTCCGTGGGTCACGGAGCTTCAGACAGGATCGCGGGCGCGCGACCCACAGCTTGGCACATAAGGACGTACAGGTACGTGCTTGTGTCCAGCCGTGATATTCTGCCGACGTATATGTGCAGGAGGCAGTCCTTAAGTGGTTAATAAATTAAACCAAGCAAGTGCTAATGATCATCAAATTGCATATGCAGATTGAAACAGTCATTGCTTAAAACTGGTAGAGGAACAGCCAAACTCCACTACTAAGGCAAGGTTGAAGTCAGTCAGTTTCATGTCACAAACCATGGCAAGACTGAGTACAGCAACACAGGTGGTGCATTAGCAAGGTCTCTCCCAGGCAAAGATTTCAAAGCGGACTGTGGTTTCAAAATGTGCAGTTTGAGCTTTTATGAAAAAGCACAAAGAAATGCACAATGTTGAGGATCGTAAATGCAGTAGTCAGACAAGGAAACAACGTAGCAGATGAAAGACATCTTCCTTACTTCCCTTCAACATCGGATGAGGTCTAGCAGTGCTATCAGCACAGAACTGGCAGAAACCAGTGGGACCCAGGTAAACCCATCTAGTCAGAAGTTGTCTTCATGGAAGAATTGCGGCCAAAAAGCTATACCTTTGACGCAGAGTCACTCAAATATGCACATAAACATAGGAACTGGGCTGCAGAAAAATGTCAGCAAGTGCTCTGGACTATGGAGTCAAAAATTTGAAATATTTGGCTGTAGCAGGATGCAGTTTGTTTACCGAAGCACAATAAGTGTCTGCAGGCAACAGTGAAGCACGGAGGAGGTCCCATTCAAAATTAGGGCAGCACTTGTGAAATGGAGTTAAAACATATGGTCAAAATCAATGGTGTAATCCAGTGGTCTCCAAACTGCGGCCCGGAGGCCACATGTGGCCCTTTGCTTGATTTTATCGGGGGCCTTGTGGTGCTTTTTTTTTCATTGGCACCAATGATGGGGCAGAATTCCTCCCAATAACCTCAGTGATGGGGCAGATGTCCCCCCCAGTGATGGGGCAGAATTCCTCCCAATGACCCCAGTGATGGGGCAGAAGTCCCCCCCAGTGATGGGGCAGAAGTCCCCCCCAGTGATGGGGCAGAAGTCCCCCCCAGTGATGGGGCAGAAGTCCCCCCCAGTGATGGGGCAGAAGTCCCCCCCAGTGATGGGGCAGAAGTCCCCCCCAGTGATGGGGCAGAAGTCCCCCCCAGTGATGGGGCAGAAGTCCCCCCCAGTGATGGGGCAGAAGTCCCCCCCAGTGATGGGGCAGAAGTCCCCCCAAGTGATGGGGCAGAAGTCCTCCCAATGACACCAATGATGGGGCAGAAGTCCTCCCAATGACACCAATGATGGGGAAGAATTCCTGCCAATGATGGGGCAGAATTTCTCCCAATGATGGGGTCCAATGACACCAATGATGGGGGAATTTGTACGTCTAATGGCCACAGTCCGGCCCCCTTAAAGTCTGGAGGACAGTAATCCGGCCCTTTGTTCAGAGTTTGGAGACTCCTGGTGTAATCAATGCAGAGAAATACAGGTATATACTTAATCCATCATAGCATCAGGGAGATGTACAATTGGCTCAAATTTATCCTGCAGCAGTACAATGACCCCAAACATACAGTCAATTCCATTAAGAGTTATCTTCAGCATAAAGACCAAGGATCCCTGGAAGTGATGGTTTGGTCTCCACAAAGTCCTGATCACAGCAAGTCTGTATAGGATTAAATGAAGAGATGGAAGGATTTGAGGCAACGTACATCCACAGATCTGTTGGGAGTTCTCCAAGAGGTTTGGAACAACCTACCTGTTGAGTAGCTTCAAAAACGGTATGCAAGGGTACCTAGAAAAATGTATACCGTCTTGAAGGCAAAGGGTGGTCACACCAAATATTGGATTTCTGTTCATTTAAGGCATTTTTCACACCTGCCTAAAATGATAACTACTACAATAATTTACTAAACCCATGCCGTGTCATGCTCTAGTGACAGAAAAAGAGGTAGAATTTAACAATACGTATCTAATAGTCTATATAAAAGAGTATGCAGCTTTGGATGGTAATATTAGATCATTTTCTTCACTGGGCACCTCAGGAACTTCACCACAAGTGCTCCATTATGAAAATACATAATTTAAAAGCATGTGTAACCAGTACTAACCAATTGCAAGAAACAAAGGAAGGATCGAGCCTTTCACTATTCAACTACAATTGGCAGAATTTTGTAGATCCTGAGGGTTAAACATGAAATTATCTGCAGCCTGGAGGTTAGCGCTATTCCACATTAGCAGCCAATACACATAATCAAGTACAGGTTTTCTTTAACTTCAGACCGACGCTGCCCTTTGCAAAGAAGCCATTGTGAAATAGTCAGGGTGCTTCAAGAATGTAAAATTAGTTCTTAATTAAGAATGCGTATGTCATAAAAAGTATGGAGGGCCAACGCTGAAGACCACCTCCTATAAAATGCTAGATGCTTGACTGTGTGTTTTTGTATGTTTCAGTCAGAGTTCTTGAACAAGCATGCTGAAGGAAGTGTGAATAAGTAGTGTCAACTACTTATCACTATACTTGTTCTGGGTCAGCAACTCAGCAGTGAAGTCAAAACTTCAGAATGACAGCCAAGGAACAAGCATTGCTGAAGGTTCAGCAATGGTAAACCTATTCATTTTTGTATGGCAGTGTCCATTTAAGACTAGTACGGTGTCAAAAATGGCCTACATTAAATAAAATAAAAAATATTGCATGAAGCGGAGCAATTGTAGTATTCCGTAACTCAAATTAAACACCAGGAAAACCTTTTAAAAATGTAATACTGACTACCTGGCTCTTCAGATTTTTCCAAGCATAACTTAGAAGGTTGTTCTTAAAGTGTTGTTTCATTTCCTCCCTTCTTTAAAAAAGGAACCTAAAACAAGTTTAACATCCCTCAAACATCAGTTTCTCGCGTTTTAGGGTTCAGATGAAAGAATAAATCCAGCCAAATGTATGTTTTTAGCAATGTACAAGAGAAGATAGAATTATTTTCTTTATACGGTCACCATAAGACAGGAGTTCTAATTATTAGTATACTACAATGCTGATGGTGTCGATTTCAATACAGTTGAGATGAAAAGCAGCCGTTGACATTTCTGCGATGAAGATTTGATCAATTAAATCAACATGCACATTTTTAGTGATGTTACCCATGTAGGAAAAAGAGCTGCACCTCAAATAGTAACTGAGCTCTTCCCTGTAAAATGACATCTCACATTTCTCCCCACATTTCCTGTAGGACTTTGCATTCTGGGAGCAGTTTTTTTTATTGCCATGGTACATGCAATGTCAACTTTTGTATTTATGTCTGTGTGCTTTATTTAGCATCTGTGAACTATTAAAGGCACAGAATTCTTTATTTATAAAGAAAATGTCTCGGCATACACAGTTTGTGTGAAAGGGTGTATACAATGCTTTAGGAGGGCAGGATAAAACACAATATTGGATGTGTAGAAGCAGTTTACAACTGAATAAGCCTGTCCCCCCAAGCCCAAGACAGCCCAATAAAGAATTACAACAGTAAAGATAGATAACAACAACAACTATGGAAAATGTTAGATTGGTTATAAACCTGGCTTCTCTAATCGCCTCCTTATGTGCCTGGAACATCTTGACGTTGTTCATGTTAGACTGCCAGTACTTCACATATCCACTGTGGTCAGCAGTCAGCATCCACATGTCATTGTGTGACCAGGTCATAGCTCGGACTGGGCTGTCATGAGCCTAAATATATAGGAGAAAGAAGATAAAAGACCATTAGTGCCAAATTTAGAAACTGTACAGGATAGCAAAATCTATTTTAAACATGACCCATAGCAACAGAATAATGGAAGCCGACAGCCTCCGATTTCCTTTAGTGATATATATTTAAAAAAAAATTATATAATCAGGTACAGACTTGCAGTTTGGTGTCACGATACTTCACAGGCTTTAAAAGCTTAAAGCTGGTGAAGTATCAGGACACCGAACTGCATGCCTGTATTTGATCAGTGATTTTTTTTTTTTTAAGCACTCTGCACAAGCAGTTCACTGGTATGCTTAAACATTTAAGCAATAGCAACGCTCATGTTTCTGAACTGACAGGTTACCTTATAATATTACAAATAGCTGCTGGCATTTCTCCAGATTTGCCATCTAATTTATTCCATCCAAGTATGAATCTGATGATTGGCTATTTAGGACAAGTTATCAGTGGCTTAAAGCTGCACTCTAGCTTTTCAAACATTTTACACAGTTCGTTTGGGCCAAGTCAGCCCAAACAAACCTAGTCTCTCATGCAAGGCAGCTGGATGTGCCGTCTAAACTGTATGTAGCTTAGGCTAGGTTGGAGCCGAGACTTCCCGACTCATACCAGGAACACAGAGCATCACAGAGGCGCTCAGCCATTCAGCCCGCCTCAGACTCAGCCAGCCAATCAGAGGAAGCTTTGTATTCACTACTAGAATACAACACTTTCTCTGAATGGCTGAGCGCAGCAAGTGGGGGAGGGGTTTGAACTAAAAGATGGTTTATTTTTTAATTTAACGATTGAGAAGAGTTGATGACCCTTTTTAAAAGGACAATTTCAAGGGTTTAGTGGCTGTATGTGTCCCTTGGACAAAATGAGATATCACTACAAACCACCAAAAAAATGAGGGGAAATGCCTGACTAGATTCAAGTATCTGCAAAAGATGACATACCCCAAAAGATGACAACCACCATCTGCTCTGGGGACCAGGATTAACAGTAGAGGTACAAGTGGATATACAAACCGTAATTAAAATCCAACGGTGGTTCTAATCTGGAGGTTAATTGAGATCTCGAAGATCCAAGTATGCTTTATATAAGGCTGGAATCACACCTATGCATTTTATGTGCTTTTGGCACTAAAGAACGTGTTACATAGGAAACAATGTTAAATGGACTGTAGTGCAAATCTGCAAAAAAGCACCAAAACTGCATAGGTGGGAAATCCAGCCAAAAAAAAAAAAAAAAAAAAAAAAAAAAAAAAAAAAAAAAAGGAGCTGCTACAGGTCCCTTGCACACAAGGCTGTCTAGGTGCAGTGTGTCACCCTGGCATTTAGCTGCAGCCAACCCCAATGCCTGCAGCTGGTCACCATCAGTCTATGGCAGGATGTAGCTGAATGCTGTACCAAGTGGTAAAAGCATTTAATGCCCTGTGCGTTCGCCGGCAGATGTATGCAAGGCAGGTCTTGCGTGTTCCAGTCATTTAATCCCTGAACTCAAATTGGGCCCTTTCTTCCCAGGCACATATGCACTTACATGGTCCTGTCTGCAACGGACCGAATACTCCCTACTGAAGTATTTATTATTGTGGAAAACAAAGCATACTCCATATATTGACATTGGCATGAGTCAGATCATTTGTAAAATTCCCAAGAGATATATGAAGTACACATGTAGTTCAGCCAGCCAAAAACAGAATGGAGTAATGAGAGTTCCATTGTATGTGGACAATGCGGCCAATTAGTCCGTCTCATTTTATTTTCATGAATAAGCAATTCACTTATGTGGTTTATGTTTGACACTTATGCACTATGATATACTACAGATTATTGGAATGTCTATCTTTCCATGACAACCCATGTGTTATCTTATGCCTATTCAGGCCATCCTATTTGTGTCAAAAACTTTGATGTTTGGGTATGTCCCTAATGCCATTTTACTTTTCTGTAAAACAAAGATATTTACCTCTAAAATCACTTGGGTTAAACAAATTTGAAGTAAAACATTTACTTCAAAATAATTAGGTTTGCACATAGCAAGCATAACAGGGCACCTATGACAAGTTCAATACAAACCTGTAAAATGGTCTCAAAATTAAATGTCAGCCCATTCCATAAAGTGAACTCTCCGCTTGAGGCTCCAGTAACTAAGCGGCGACCCTCAGGAGTCCACTGAAATGAAAGAAATTATAATTAAAGCCAAGACCGTATCAGACATTTGTGGTTAACTGACTGCTATAATTCTACACCACTTTCTAAGGATACTTACTCGAACTACAAAGACAGGGCATTTCACTTTGTTGGTGGAGGTTCGCACAAACTTTGTAGTGACCGCATTCAGTGGATTGTTAATCATCCCAATAGGAGGAACCAGCTACAAAAAAAAAAAAAAAAAATTATATATATATATATATTATAAGATGACCGTCTAGGTATCCAATAAAAACAAGATTAAAGCATGTTTCCTTTTCCCACGGGGAAGACCTAAAACAATTGCCTGACCGAATAACAAATGGTCTTAATGCATTCCAACTTTACATCCAAGTGATTTCATGATTTATATATTCTCTCCCTGTCAGAGCACAATGAACTCAGAGTAAGCCACCACAAAGGCTGGAGCGAGCATTACAGACTGGTGGTACATGTTGCAAGATGCAGTCATTACTATGATGCTAATTACCAAAGTGCCATTTCCTTTCACAAAAAAAAAAAAAAAAAAAAAAAAAAAAAGGGGGGGGGGGGGTTATTTTAATTTTTCTGAAATTAAAAAAGGTGCCGTTCACAGTATTCTATTCAGTTTGGCCCACTGTTTTGAGTTTGAAATGTCTGGGCTAGACAATCTCATACACGAGCACACTGCTAAAAACTGTCAAACAGGACCTGACGGAATTACATTGAAGAAAACGGATGACTAATAATTGTGCCCTACTCCACCAGCTTAGACTATGTCTCCATTAACGCATCTGAACCAAGGCATAAAACTGATCAGCGCATGTGGAGGCCATACAGTAGTCAAGTAGTACTGGGTGCTCTTATTAAAAAGCCAGTAGGCTCTTCAAACAACTTATTAAAATAAATGCATTATTGTAAACTACTAGTAAAATAAAATAAAAAATTACAAAGAAAGGATATAAAAATGGTAAACAACTCATATCAAAACAGAAAGCCAAGTATATGTAGGGCAACACTCACATCATTATAGTAACCAGCATCTGGCTGGATGGCTCTCATGTCTCTCTGATCTCTCTGCCATACTCTGTTCTAAAAAAGAGGAAAATAAAACATGTTAGCAAAAAGATTAAGACATAAGGGAGGATGATTAACTGATTAACTAAAACCATGTGTTGCTACGATTGTAAAAAGGATAGGAGATAGAGAATATATAGACATATATCTATAATCTCACACAATATTTTTAAGGCCCCTTTCAAACAGCAGTTACAGTAAAAAGTACCTTCTGTCCTCCCCGTTCACATTGAATCTTGGGATTTAACAGCTCCTCTGCAGCAAACTGTGTACCGTTAGGACTCATGTACACTGGTGCTGGTAAAACGGATGTTTAGGAGAAGTTGGGCATTTTTTTCAACTGCTCCTGAACTCTCCTCTATGTTATCTTATCAGTACATGTACACAGGGTCGCTTATAGTCATTTTTTAGGCAGTTCAGTTTAGAGGCTTTTTTTGTAAAGCAAAAAAATTGGTTCATGTTCCGAGATGGAGGCATTTCAAGCGCTATTCAGGGCTTAACGCGGTAACCTGCATTTCATTTACAGGCGTTTAGTTTTGGGCTATAAAAAAAAAATTTTTTTTAAAAAATTATAAAATGTAAAAGCGGCAAAATGCAGAAAAACTGACGTTTTAAACGTGGGTTACTGTCAAGTTAAATCGTTCAGGAGAGGAAGAAAATGTTCAGTATACATGAAGCCCAAGTCGTTGTGTTACTCTGTATGGAAGCACGTTTTATCAATGAGCATTGCCAACTTAAATCCGTTCCTTATTTTTTTAGGCTGCTGTATACTATTTACTGAGAAGTATGAATAGGTAGCTTTGGTGTCCGTAACCAAATATTCAACATAACCAGGCAACCCACGCTCTCAAAAGAGAAGGTAAGCAGTGGCAACCTACAGTAAAGCTTTCATGCTAGGTTTACGTAAGCCTGTACTGAGAAAAATAGGATTTTGTACTCACCGTAAATTCCATTTCTCCGAGTTCATGGACAGACACAGCAGCATTGACCTTAGGGTTATATATCCTTACTTTCAGGAGAGACTAGGCAGAAAAAAAAAACAGCACTTTAAGTGTTAAAACACTTCTCTCAGTACAGCACCTCCCAGGGGGCGGGTCCCCCAAATCCCACCCAGGCCCGAGCTTGGGTAGTTACCGAGATGCGACGAGAACGGGCGCATATAGGGCTGTGTGGCCGTAGGTCCACTCAAGTCCAGCGACTCTGGGCCGACCGGACCCCCCAGGCGCCCTCACAACCCTAAAGGTTGGCGTCCGTTATAATCTCCACAGAAAGGAAGAAATCACCTCCCGGACCGAAAAGTCAGGGATCTCAGCCACCAATTCAGAGAGACACTGACTAGGTGGCGCACCTGAATCTGATGATTCAGAGACCAGAGATTGGTACCACTTGGACAGCATTTCCCTCTGGAAAAAACACGAGCGTGGAACTGGGCATACGGTACCGCCTCGGAGGAGGCTACCCACAGACCTAGGATTTGCTTGCAAATGGAGAGACCGATTGCGTGATGTCAATAATCACCAATTGCAGAAGAGTCTGCAAGTTCTACAGGGGGAAAAGAGACCTTCGCCACCGAGGAGTCCGGAAGTCGTAGGCACTCCAAACTGAGTCGGAACCAGGACCGACTCCAAATGTTTAACACCCACCCGAATTCACGGAGGGTCCGAAAAGCCACAGACAACCCCTGAGTCAGGAAGTCGTCTAAGTAGCCACGATGGCAAAGGCTTGCTGTCCCAACAAGGATAGGATAAGTGCAAAACTCCTTGGTAAAAACCATTGGTGCTGGCGCCAGTTCAAAAGGAAGGACCACAACTGTGCAATGCAGCAGAGGGAAAGGAGCAGGGAAGGGAGTAGAAGAGGACCCCCAAACCCCAGGAATGCCCAGCTGTACCAACCCACCTAAGCGGGAGGGACTGTACTTACCTCCGAGCGAGGACTCGCTGACGCATTTCTGACAGACATACAACCGCACTGGAGGTAGCTGTCGGCCCGGTCCACTGAGTGAGACAACACCACAGCCCAGTCATATGTGGACCTCAGAGCAAAGCTCACCGGCCACCCCAGGAGTCATGAGGTATGGCGTGGCAGACCAAGCCTCTTTGCAAAGGTGTGCCCACGCATGCTGGTCGGACTGAGAAGACTACAAGGATCTATAACATCCAGCCTGTCTCTCAGCCGACAGTTGAAAGAAGATTCTTTAAGAAAAAATTTAAATAAAAGAAAATAAAATAAAATTTCTCCTCAAGGCGCTGGGCCCAAAGGGAGCCATACGTCCTCCTTTGCTAGACAGAAAAAAACTGAGGCTGCAGTGAGGAGGGTTATGTCTGGAGGGACCGCCCCCTGGGCAGGGCTGTTCAACTCTGTTAATGTAACATGTATTTAATGATCTAACATGTTTCTGCCTAGTCCTCTCCTGTAAACAGGGAACATAACCCACTTGTCAAGATTTAAAGGAGCTGTGTCCGTCCATGGACGATAAAGAAAAAAATCTGTTTGGTGGACAAGAGAGAGAAACTATCTTGTACCCCGAGGAAACTACCTCGCAAACCCAGCGGTCGGAAAGAAGAGACCTCCACCGAGCCGCAAATTTGCGAAGCCGGCCCCCCACCCGAGCTGGGGGCAGACCTTCATGCAGAGGCAGGCTTGCGGTACCAGGTGCGCTTTTGCCCTTCAGCGGGCGCCTTATCACCCCGAAAACGTTTTCCTGCCACACTTGGCAAGCGAAAAAAACACTTGGGGGTAGTAAAGGAGGGCCCTTGCTTACGGCGAGGCTCCTTACCCTTTCCAGATTGCGGGAGCAGCGTGCTCTTACCGCCTGTGGCATCTTTAATGATGTCATCCAGGGACGCACCAAAAAGCCGTTCACCCTTAAAGGGTAAATCCACCAAGGCCTTTTTAGAAGACTGGTCCGCAGACCAACACTTCAGCCACACAAGACGGCGTAGTACCACCGCGGAGGCCCTGGAGAGCAAAGGAAGCGTATCCAGGGCTGACTCAAAGACAAACTTTAGGCCCTGCACCAACTGGTCGGCCAGTTCCACACAGAGCTCAGGAGCATTCTGCGCCTCCAGCTCTTGCAACAAGGACTTTGCCCGTTCGGTAAGTGTCTGACACCAGAGCCCCGGCCAAAACCGGTCTCACCGCCGACCCCACCACTGTGAACTTGCTGCATATGTATTCTGGGACAGCAACTCCGAATATACCTAAACCAACGACAGCCAGGAAAATACCATTTTCAGAATCAGACTAGTAAAAAGCTCTCAGATTTGCATTTAGCAGTAGCCCCAAAAATAATCACAACCTCTCCCCGCACTGCATACCATTTCTTAAAGTTGATCTCCGTGTTTCCTATGGACGTTTGTTTTGGACCCCTTTGGTCCAAAAAAAAAAAAAACAAATTATTGTCCTTGCTGAACTGGCTCTAAGCTTTAGCTCCATACAGTACACAGTAGGGGTGCAACGGATCACGGATCGGCAAATATATATATATATATATATATATATATATATATATATATATATATATATATATATATATATATATATATATATATATATATATATATATATATATATATATATATATTTTCACACACTTTATAGTCATTGTCAGAACTGGGGGGAAATAACATGCAGTAGTAGTAAATAATCTTGCTGTAAAACCTCTCAACCAGTGCTTCACTAACATTCCCTCTCCAAGTCTGCTTGCCAGAGCCCCCGGGGAGGCGTGTCACGCTGGGCTCTGGCAAGCAGACTGGGTGGAGCAAGATGGCCGCCGCTCCGGAGCTAGGCCGAAGCCAGGAACTTACCTAGGCCTAGGCTCCGGAGCACTCCGCAGATCGCGGGGTGTGCCGATCCGAGCGGGGTGACCCGTTCGGATCACGGATCGGTGACGATCCGTTGCACCCCTAGTACACAGTCCTAGGTTCCAGCACTGTATGTACTGCATGTAGCTTTAGCTCCATACAGTACACAGTCTTGGGTTATGGCTGTGAGACAGACTTTCCATCTCACGCCAGGAACAAAAGAGTCAGTCTGAGCGAAGCTCATAGGCAGCCTTGTATTCTGTTAATACAAAGCCAACTCCGTTTAAGGGAGGCGAAGAGGCAGGCTGACGACGTCGTGCTCTCCAACTCAGCCAATCAGAGGATGTTTTGTATTCAAAGAATACAAAGCTTCCCATGAATGGCTGAGCACATCTATAGACGCAAACAGCTCGTCTCAGAAAGTAGCTTGCTATTGGAGCAAACACAGAAGAGAAGGAACCAAAACTTGCTGGGAGATGCGGTAAGGCAGGGGTGCCCAACCTTTTGAAGAGAGAGGGCCACTTAAGGGACTTGGTAACTGGTCGTGGGCCACAATGAGCGGAGCGGGTGGATGGCAGGTCCGTGTCTGCTCTGTATATGCAGAGCAGACACAGCCCACAATAGTCTTTTTTTGCGGAGCCAAGACACAAGTCGGTTTACATCTGCCACGCCTTAGCGGTGAATGGAGGGTCCAATTGGGTCAGACTGACCGTGGCCCAAGGCTGCTTTCACACAGATGCGCTGCAGTTCTCCCTCACCAACCTTGCAGGTAATAACAGACATCTATGGCTCAGTGCAGGTAACCCGCAGGTGCACTGCTTTGCGCCTGCGGATCAGTTTGAAAGCAGCCCAGTAACCACTGCAGAACAGATATGCCCATATACACCCCTGTGATTTTAGTAATACAACTGACCTTTTAGAGCTGCACGATTCTGGCCACAATGAGAATCATGATTTTTGTTTTTGCTTAGAGTAAGGCCCCTTTCACACTGGGGCGGGATGCGCGGTGGCGGTATAGCGCCGCTAAAAATAGCAGCGCTATACCGTTGAAATTGCTGCGGTATTTGGCCGCTAGCGGTGCGGTATTAACCCCCGCTAGCGGCCGATAAAGGGTAAATACCGCCCGCAATGCGCCTCTGCAGAGGTGCATTGTGGGCGGTATTACTGCGGTTTCCCATTGTTTTAATCGGGAAGGAGCGGTATACATACCGCTCCTCTCACCGCTCCAAAGATGCTGCTTGCAGGAGATTTTCTTCTCTCCTGCCAGCGCATCGCCTCAGTGTGAAAGCCCTCGGGCTTTCACATTGAGAAGGCTGGGCAGGCGTCTTTCAGGCGGTATAGCAGCGCTATTTTTAGCGCTGTAACGCCTGAAAAACTTTTCAGTGTGAAAAGGGGCCTAAAGATCAAGATTCCAACGGCATAAAATCTTTAAAATTTATATAAAAAAAAAAAAATTGGGCTAACTTTTATTCATTAAAGTCATTTTTCCCCAAAAATTGCATTTGAAAGACCGCTGCGCAAATACAGTGCGACATAAAAAAAAAATATTTTAACTTGAAAAGAGCTGTCAGAAAAAGGTTTGGTGTTTTAAGTGGTTAAACATTCCTAATTTACATACAGAAGTCTATTCCTTTGATGTAAAAAGGTCAAATTGATATAATGTTTAGACTTAACATTCCACTGACAGAATGTTTTCAAAACTTGGCACATTGGCCAGACTTTTGGCTGAAAGCAGAGAGGAAATTCTGTGCATACCAAAGATCATGAAACCCTGTGTCAAGATCATAATGGAAAAAGATCACGATAACGATTCTTGGCGATTAATAGGAACTTTAATAACAGTATTCTATTCCAGAGCAGGAGGTCGCGGGCCACATCAGAGGGCCCCGTGGGCCACTGGTTGGCCATTCCTGTGGTAAGGAGCGACTCCAGTCCTCAAGGCACCCCAACAGGTCATGTTTTAAGGCTTTCCTTTATTTTGCACAGGTCATTGATCAGTTTTCACTGTCTTTAGTAATTACCACAGTGGTTTCATCTGAGGGAAATCCTGAACAACATGACCTGTTAGGGTGCCTTGAAGACTGGTGTTAAGAAACACTGCTATAACACATAGCCCATTACCCTATTCAACTTGCCCTAAAGCTAAATTAAGCCCTCTAGCAACACATTTACCTTATCCAGAGCCTAAAACTTCTGTGCCTTAAAAAAAGTTTTTGGTACCTGCAGATTTGCACTGAAACTGCAATTTTTTTCTTGCAAAATACTGCCGTTCCCATTTTTGTCTCTAGTGGACATACAATATTTGTGTGACCCTAAAGCCAAAACCGACAGCTCCACCATTCAGGAGGTACCATATGAGGTATTCAAAATCCTAGCTGAAATGTGCAGATGGCTTTAAGCAGCACAGCCAAGATAACCAACATGGATATTCACTATCCAAGGAACAGCAAGAGAATGCTGGCCACACCAGAACATCTACCCTAGAGGTGTTGAATTACAGCATAAATACAAAGCCCTTCCACTGTCAGCACTTGTCGAATATGCAGTATTAGCACATTAGTATTAATGGGAAAAAAAACGGGCTTAGCCATTGCAAGGATCAAGCAAAATTATGAAAAAAATAAATACATAATATATAGAGGTGCCTGCTTCCAAAACAGCTGGATTAAGTGTCATGTAAAATCGTACTAGGAAGAACTGTAGAGTAGCAAAACATGGGGCCACTTAGGTGATAGAATGTGATCATAGTCCATGGACCTCTTTAGAGCTACTTATCCAGCTACTACAAGCTGCCATTTAGAGTAAAGCATCAAGAGGCTTGGGTAATAAAAAAATAAAAGCATAAATGGCTAATCACATTCCAGTAAATGATTGTACATTACCTCCAAATATTTGATAACAGATGGGTTGTAGTCTATAGTCTTTCTATTCACAGCCTTTCGCATACGTTTGCCATCAAAGGTAAGCTGCTGCATGGCCTGCTGTTGTGCATAATCAGGACGTTTATAGAAAAGCTGACGAGGAGCCTGGTGTTGGAAGCGTGGCATGTGGAAGAAACGCGGGGGAGAACCAATCTCAGTTGCCATTGTGATGTTTAGTGGGGGGGTGGGAGAACCTTAAAACAAAACAAAAAAAACAGTATTAGAGCGATGAATTAATATGAATAGAAACTATTTGACATAAAGGGTCAATCAAGATAATTTTTTTAAATGTGTTTAAAGTATACATAAACCTTTACATTGCAAGACAACCCATGCAGTTTATAATGAAAGGCAAAACGTGCGACTTTCACCCCCCCCCCCCCCCCCCAATTGATCACACCCTCTGTTTTCCAAGTGGATGGCGGTGCGACAAGTCTGATCATTTGAGGAGAGCAGGCTGAGTTCCCAGCACAGCTAGAGAACTGACCACACATGCTGGTGTCATGTCTTATGTGGTGAGTTTTGAATAGGAATGCAGAATGACCAGGGATTTCACACAAAGGAAGCAATACAGAGAACAATACTTTCATACAAGTACATAATCCAGCAAAGCACAGGGTGCCGCCCCCCCCAAAGCTACTCTATTTTTTAAATAAAATACTGGCCCTTTAAGTGTGTGCGGGGTGCCGGACACACGGGTGTATGAGCAGCATGATATACTGCAATCACTGAAAATAAAAAAAATGGCCATTTAAAGTGGTTGTAAAGTCTTACAGACCACTTTATGCCGTTGCTTCAGTGAGTGTGCCATTACCGGCGGCTCCCACGCGCAGTCGCGGAAGTGACGTTATCGCAGGAGCCACGATATCAGGAAGTAGCCCGAAGGTGGACAACAGGCAACTTGTGCGAGAGCTGCGAGTATGAGGGGGGAGAGGGAAGACCTCTGAAGTAAAGGACTCCTATGGGGACATATAACGTCCCCATCAGAGTCCTCCTTTACATTATATGTCCCCATTCTTTGCTACTTTACATCTCAAAGTCCCTCTTTACATCAGGACACCTGATTTAAAGGGGGATGCAAATGGAAACACCTGTTGTAAAGGGGGGCGCACCTGCTGTTAGACCCCTTTCACACTGAGTAGTTTTTCAAGCGGTTTAGCACTAAAATAGTGCCTAAATACCACCTGAAAAACTCCTGCCCTGCAGTCTCAGTGTGAATGCCTGAGTGCTTTCGCACTGAGGCGATGCGCTGGCAGGACCGCTCAAAAAGTCCTTTGGTCGGCCGCTAGCTTTAAAAAATAAATAAAAAATAGCACCGCTAGCGGCCGAATAGCATCACAATTCCGACGGTATAGGGCCGCTAAAAATAGCGGCACTAACCGCCACGGCACCTCCCACTCCAGTGTGAAAGGGGCCCAGTTTTGGCAATAGAAAAAACGCCTGTAAAGCACCTGAAAGAAGCCTCATCTGGAATCCCAAAGTAAAAGCTTAAGTGCTTTCAGAGCCCTTTCACACTGCCCGCGCCTGAAAAATGCTGGTAAAGCTCCGCTAAGACCCCTTTCACACTAGGGGCGTTTTTCAGACGCTTTGGTATAATAAAAAAAAAATTCTACGCAACAGAACCGTTCTAATAGGAGCGACGCAAGTCGCTCCGACTTAGAAAAAGGTTCCTGTACGACTTCGTGGGTGGCTCAGGGCAATTTGCATTGACTTCTATACAGAAGTCATTTTGCTAATCGCCTCTGAAGTAGTCTTCAGGACGACTTGCAAGTCGCCCCCGAAGCTGCGCCGCCGCAGTGTGAACCGGTTCTAAAGGTTCAGAGGTCTCACCACTAACCTTCAAAAAAAAAAAAAAAAACATACAAATATCTATGAAGCTGACAGTTACATATCAACACAATATGTAAACATGTTTGTGCATCATACAAGTAAAAAAAGTTGTCTTATAACCGCATTCATGTGCAGTTTTTGTACAGAAAGTGATTGTAAAAGGCAGGTTTTTTATCCTAATGCATTCAAGGAGTTCCAGCCTGAGGGGAAAAAAAAGTCAACAGCTACAATTACTGTAGCTGCTGACTTAATACGTGGATACTAACCTGTCCAGGAAGCCCGTGATGTCGGCACCACAGAAAATCTTTGGATCAGCTGTCGGGTGCTGCCTCTTTTTTTAAATGTGTGCACGCATGCGATTTTGGGGCGACTTACAACGTACAGCAAAAAGCACTGCAGAAACGGATCAAACGCAAACTACATACACGCATTGATTTTCGGACGAGAATATTCATATGAAAAAAATCTTTGTACATTCGCTGAAAGAATGTCTTTGAAAATGTTACATGCCTTCAACATTTATTTTTATTTTATTATTTTAAAATAGAGAACAAAAGAGCGTTTTAAAATGAATTTCTGCACAAAAACCATATACACCGTATGAAAAATCCTTTGACCAAGAAGTTTTCTATTCTCCCGTCACTGTGGTCGAAAACTAAATGTCAATTTGACCATACTAACAATTAGAAAATTGAAAGAATGATCTTAAAATGAAAATTTTTGAAGGAAGACATTGTTTTTTTATGGTTGGCATAAGTGACAGCAGGCACAGGGAGCCGTTATATGACGAGAGTATGGACACTATGAGCAAGGAAACTATGAGACCACCAGCATCCTAGTAACTAAGGAGTGAGTGGAGTTCAGCCAGTAACTACATTTAGCACGATATTCCTGCAAGCAAGTGCAATTACATGAGCACAAGTGCTCATGGACATGTAGTCCGGCCAGGGCTAGAGTGTCCTCTACTGAAAGGTCAATTTTAATGGCAGATTCATGAAAAGTTATTAGCAGAATACTTGATAAATAGTTTACCTATTCAACATGTTTTTTAATAGAGGGGATTTTTAAATGGAAGATTAATCGGTTACCCGCTGTATATGGAAAGGATTGCATTCGCGTTCTGAGAGGACGCAACAATCTGGCTGCAAAACTAGGTGCAAGGGCCACATGACAAGGCCTGGCAAGCTAGATTTGGCCTGCAGGCCTTGTGTTTGATGTGTGTAGAGTGACTTGACAAAAAGGGCCAAAACTTTTTCTTTAGGATTAAAGATCAACAGCCTAAGCAGCCGAGAAATGGTGAGGTCAGAAACAAGTTTGCCTTAATAGGGACCCATATTAAAAAAAAAAAAGACCACACCACTAAAGTCAGTCTTTCTGATGGAAGCATCTGAAATGTAAACCCACCAAGCATGTACGTGCAATAAAAAATGATTTTTCCCTTTAGTATGCTGTAGCTGGACAGGGAGAGATAGAAGTGTGTTGGGATAATTGGGTAGGACGTCCACCCCGGAACCCCTGGCTTATATCCCGGTCTGTGCCTTTGAAGGGGGGGGTTCTTTGGAGTATTCTGGTTTTCTCCCACACTCCAGACAAGCTGGCAGGTTAATTGGCCAATGTCAAAACTGGTCCCTTGTGTGCACTTCTGCTTGTGAGATAGGGACCTTAAGAGTGCAAGCTCCTTGAGGGCAGAGAATGATGTGAATGTACAATATGTAAAAACGCTGCAAAAAATTTTGGCGACAAATAGATAGCTGTAATACATTTGTCCCAGGTTGAGGGAAAAGGGCCCCAACACCATTTTATCCTTGTATAAAACCACATAGCATACTTTACAGAACAAGGATGCCAGCTCAGACAAAGCTCGCAGAGGTGATGGCAAGAGGGAAAGCAATCCTGTGTGAGAGCAGGATTACCACCCTTAACCACTTAGGCTGCATTCACATTGTAACGACGCGTACGCGGCGTATTTTGCCGCGATTTATTTTTTATTTTTTTTACAAAGAACTTCCATTGATGCCTATGCCCGAACGCCAATGCCGCCTGAAAAAAAGGGTCCGGGACTTGTTTTCAGGCGGCAGGCGTACGGCGTTTCGGCGTGAGATGTGAACCATCTCATAGACATCAATGGAAATTCGCCCCTCCAGCGGCACGAGCGTCACGATTCAGGCGTTTTGTCGCCTAGGTGTGAATGCAGCCTTAAGGACCGCTTACTGTATATATACAAACACGTCATTTTTTTAAAGATGATATCTCGGTAACGGCAGCAGCTGCTGCCACAACCGAGATATCCATCTCTTCAGTGAGCGGCCCTTTCAACGAAAACGGTGGTCTCTGTGGCGGATTCGCCGCAAAATCACCGGTTTAGGCGGCGGGAGAGGGACCCCCCTCCCGCCGCTCTCCGCCGCTTACCGGCGGAGGCGATCGGGTCCTCTCTCCTGCTCAGCTGGGATACGAGTGAGGGCAACATGGCCCCCACCTGTCCCCATAGCAGGGCGGAAGTGACGTGAAAACGTCACTTGCACCCATGCTTCTTAACCAGTTCCCGACCCCCGCATGTACATATACGTCCACAATATGGCACGTACAGGCACATGGGCGTACATGTACGTCCTTGCCTATTAGCGGGTGGGGGGTCCGATCGGGACCCCCCCCGCTATATGCAGAGGTCGGGTCCGCTCGGGGAGCGATCCGGGACCACGGCGCGGCTATTTGTTTATAGCCGCTCCGTCGCGATCGCTCCCCGGAGCTGAAGAACGGGGAGAGCCGTGTGTAAACACGGCTTCCCCGTGCTTCACTGTGTCGGCGCATCGATCGCGTCATTCCCTTTATAGGGAAGACACGATCGATGACGTCACACCTACAGCCACACCCCCCTACAGTTGTAAACACACACTAGGTGCACCCTAACTCCTACAGCGCCCCCTGTGGTTAACTCCCAAACTGCAACTGTCATTTTCACAATAAAGAATGCAATTTAAATGCATTTTTTGCTGTGAAAATGACAATGGTCCCAAAAATGTGTCAAAATTGTCCGAAGTGTCCGCCATAATGTCGCAATCACGAAAAAAATTGCTGATCGCCGCCATTAGTAGTAAAAAAAAATAAAAAATAATAAAAATGCAATAAAACTATCCCCTATTTTGTAAACGCTATAAATTTTGCGCAAACCAATCGATAAACGCTTATTGCGATTTTTTTTACTAAAAATAGGTAGAAGAATACGTATCAGCCTAAACTGAGGGAAAAAAAATGTTTTTATATATGTTTTTGGGGGATATTTATTACAGCAAAAAGTAAAAAATATTGCATTTTTTTCAAAATTGTCGCTCTATTTTTGTTTATAGCGCAAAAACTAAAAACCGCAGATGTGATCAAATACCACCAAAAGAAAGCTCTATTTGTGGGGGGAAAAAGGACGCCAATTTTGTTTGGGAGCCACGTCGCACGACCGCGCAATTGTCTGTTAAAGCGACGCAGTCCCGAACTGTAAAAACACCTTGGGTCTTTAGGCTGCATATTGGTCCGGGGCTTAACTGGTTAAAGCAATATTTTCTGGTTGTAATTTTTTCAAATGACAAATTTATTAATTTATTTTCATTTTAGTCTAAATATGAGATCTGAGGTCTTTTTGACCCCAGATCTCATATTTAAGAGGACCCGTCATGCTTTTTTTCTATTACAAGGGATGTTTACATTCCTTGTAATAGGAATAAAAGTGATCAAATTTTTTATATTTTTTTGTAAAAATTAAAATAAATAAGAAAAAAAAATGTTTTTAAAATCGCCCCGACGAGCTCGCGCGCAGAAGCGAACTCATATGCGAGTAGCGCCCGCATATGAAAACTGTGTTCAAACCACAGAAGTGAGGTATCACCGCGATCGTTAGAGCGAGAGCAATAATTCTAGCCTTAGACCTCCTCTGTAGCTCAAAAGATGCAACCTATAGAATTTTTTAAACGTCGCCTATGGAGATTTTTAAGGGTAAAAGTTTGGCGCCATTCCACGAGCGGACTCAATTTTGAAGCGTGACATGTTGGGTATCATTTTACTCGGCGTAACATTATCTTTCACAATATATAAAAAAAATTGGGCTAACTTTACTGTTGTCTTATTTTTTTTAATACAAAAAAAGTGAATTTTTTCCAAAAAAAGTGTGCTTGTAAGACTGCGCAAATACGGTGTGACAAACAGTATTGCAATGACCGCCATTTTATTCCCTAGGGTGTTATATATATATATTTTTTTTCTAATATATATATATATATATATATATATATATATATATATATATATATATATATATATATATATATATATATATATATATATATATAATGTTTGGGGGTTTTAAGTAATTTTCTAGCAAAAAAAAGTTTTAATCTTGTAAACGCCAAATCTGAAAAACAGGCTTGGTCCCCAAGTGGTTAATGGGTTCAAACGGCAATCTTTGAAAAGGCCACGTATACCATATTCAAACCTCATGAAGTCACAGGTGATTGCTCAGGAGGAGACCCCTTGCAGAGGTCCAGAGATTTGCCCCTTGATGGAACTTAGGATTTATTTTCATGCATTAGGATATAAAAACCTGTGTGCAGCACCGCCCCCCCCCCCCCCCCATACTTACCTGAGCCCATCTCGATCCAGCGATGTTGCATGAATCTCAGCTGCCTGGGACTCTCCTTCCTCATTGGCTGAGACACATCAGCCAGTTTGGCCTTTGCCTCCACTGCTGTCAAAGTCAGTAAGCCAATGAAGAGAGAGGGCGGACAGGACGCCACAGCTGGGTGTCTGAAAGGACACGCAGAGCAGCTGCTACCATAGCAAGCCGCTAGTAGTGCCATCCATTAACCACTTGTCAGTCAGAAAATGTACTCCCCTTTAAACGCAGTGCAAAAATGCAAAAAAATAAAAAATAAATGGCCTGGTCATATTTTAACTGACAATTGCGCAGTCACGCAACACTGTAACCAAATGAAATTCAGAGCAGTCTTTTAGCACAAATTGAGCTTTGGTGGTATTCTTTGCACTATAAAAAAAACTTGAAAAAGAGAACAAAAATGTATATAGACCTTCTGCTAATAAAAGCATATCCAATAAAAAAAAAAAAAAATTACATTTTGATCAATATGTATTCTGCTACATATTTTCGCCACAAAATTAAAAACATTGATTGGTTTGTGCGAAAGTTATGGCATCTACAAACTATGGTATATACAAAGTAAAATTTTTATACTAGTAATGGCAGTGATCTACAGCGGTTCTGCGATAGTATGGTGGGAAACCTGATCCTATTTTTTCACTTTGTGGGAACCAGCGACACAAATGCAGTGATCTGTCCTAAAATATACTGTCACTGTACTAATGACACTGGCTGAGAAGGCATCAACATCTAGTGCTTAGTTCATTCACGCTGTGCTTTCTTTGCAGGGAAGCAAAAACCGGTACATCCTTGAGAGGTCAGAGTTCTGAATTGTTTACATTCACAGAGCTCCGTCCTGTCATCCTCTTTGCCGATCAGCAGGTACCGACGGTCAATCATTGGTCGGCACCCACTGTATGGCTTATGTTGTGACTAGTCATACCGCATATTAGATATGTGATCCAGTGCGGGAGAGCGCCACCCTGCCCACCTTAGTCAAATGTGAGGTGGACGGCAAGCGGTCAAGGATTTAAGATTTTTTGTCAATCTTTTCTCCTGCTGCAGATAGATTCTGGAGAGGAAGGCAAAGGGTATAGGCTTACAGCCCCTGCATTTTAAGTGAATTATAGTGTAAATTTGACCCATGAAATCCAGCACAGACGTAGAGAACTCTTGCCCGGGTACGGTAAAGGAAGGACCCATGCCCGACAGAGGTAGGGTTGATTCTAACAAAAAGGTAATTTTTTTTAGTGCAGTGATAGTTTTTTGATATTTTATAATACTTTGTAGTGCAACACTACCCAAAAAGCTTTTATATAAATTTGTAAAAACATAGTGATTTATTTTGGTGCCATTTAATCCCTTACTTTATGTTCTAAAACATTTCAAACACTGGGATAGCATGCAATACCATCTAGCATCACCGCCACCTCAAGCGAAGACCTACTGGTAATGCAGGGGTCATGGCAGTGAGGTGAGAATTCACACTTTGCATTGCATGTCACATTGGTGATTGGAGTAGATTAAAAATTGGATATTGATTTATTCCCCCCCCCCCCTTGGATATACATGGGACCATTTATTTTTGTACAAACATTTTTTTGCACTTTTGCAAACCCTCCCACCACCAATAAAAGTGAATTTTGTGGCGAATCTGCCGCAGAGACCACATTTATCTTGTAGCGGACTGCCCGCTGAATAGGATACCGGGGGTTACGGTAGCTAGCTGCTACCATAACAGTATTCCTCTTCAAACGGCTGAGACATTGTGCAATGCTCCTATCCAGGGAACACAAATATCAACCCAAATCACCATTTGTGCATTCTAAACAATCGCATTCATCATCAGCATAATCCTAGAAAGTAACTCCAGTGTGTGCGCACAACACAATAGTATATGTGTTATACCTCTGAAATATCCACTATCATTATGGGTGATTTTAAAAGTATAACTAAAAAGGCAAAAAACTCAGTATTGGATGGAGTGGAGAGAGATTAGATTACCTATATCAGTTTTTGCTGCTGTCTGTGCCTCCATTAGGCTTGGATTCAAACCTACGCATTTTTAGTGCTTTTTGCAGATTTGGTTTCCTATGGAACACATTGTGTAGTGCAAGTCTGCAAAAAGCACTAAAAATGCATAGGTGTATGAATCCAGCCTTATGGAGATTCATCCTCTCTTCATTATCATTGAAAGTAAAAGCTTAAATTTTTGAGTTGTCCCCAGAATAGTAATAGAGGGGAACTTTACCAATGGTGACACTAGCTCTGGTGAACTGGGGGTCCCCAAAGAATTCCCTTAATGTGCAGGGATGGCTTCTCACTTCCTGTTTGGCTATGGGACAGGAAGGGAAATATCAGCAATGGAATACAGATGGCAAAGGGAAAAAGGGTTTTTCCAAAATGGGGAAAAAAAAAAAAATAGTTTTGCCTATATTTCTACTTTAACCACTTCAATACCAGGCACTTACGCACCTTTCTGCCCAAGCCAATTTTCAGCGCTGTCGCAATTTGAATGACAAATGCGCAATCATGCTACTCTGTACCCAAACAATTTTTTTTTTATAATTTAGTTCCCACAAATAGAGCTTTCTTTTGGTGGCATTTGATCACCTCTGCGATTTTTTTTTTTTTGTGCAACAAATAAAAAAAAAAAAAAACGAAAATTTAGAATAAAGTTTTTTTTTTCAGTTAATCTGTTTTGTAAGTAAGTTTTCTTCTTCAATTACGGGTACTGATATGGCTACACTGATAAGGCAACACTAATGGGCACCAATGAGGTGCCACGGACGGGAACCGATAGGCGGAACAGATCATACCGATTGTGGCATCGCTGCGCATCACTTGTTTTATCTTGTTGCCAGTCAGTGCCCATTTGTGGGCACCGATTGGCATCTATTGTGAATATTTTTTCATATGTGGATGGCCATGGGGTACATACCTGGCCATCCACAGGTTGCCCCCTTCCCTGATGGTCCTGGTGGTCATCCGTGGGGGGGGGGGGCTGCGCTGATAATCAGCGTATACCCCCTTGTCAGGAGAGCTGCCAATCGGCTCTCCTCTAGTCTGTCAGACGCGAGTGACAAAGAGCTGATCAACGGCTCTCCCTGTTTACATCGTGATTAGCTGTGATTGGAAACGGCTGATCACTTGGTAAAGAGCCTCCGTCAGAGGCTCTTTACCGAGATCGGTGTGTCAGACACACGCCGCACCACCGATAGCCGCGATGCGTGCCCCCACGGGCGTGGTGGCTGTTATCCTGCTGGACGTCAATAGACGTCCAGTCAGGATAACAGAACCACTTCCCAAACGTCAATCTGCTACTGACTGGGCGGAAAGTGGTTAACTATCCCCACTAATGTTAACAGCCCAGCTACATCCCAACTTTTCAAGTTAAAGCAACGTTATTTTTATTGAAAAAGAAGACTTTACAAACATGTTATACTCAACTGTCCTGTTGCAGTGGATTTGCACAGAGCAGCTCAGATCCTCCTCTTCTCAGGTCCCTCTTCTATGCTCCTGGCCCCACAGCAAACAGCTTGCTATGGGGGCCCCTCGAGCCGAGTCCCAGCTCAGTGTCCATTCTGACACAAAGCTGTGGCTCGGCCCCCCTCTCTCCTGAATTGCTGGCTGACAGCAGCAGGAGACAATGGCACCACTGCTGTGTCTTGGCCAATCAGGTGGGAGAGTCTCGGATGGCCAAGACACTCGTGGACATTACTGGAGAGGGGGGGCTCAGGTAAGTATTAGGGAGGCTGCTGCACACAGAATCCATAAAGATAAAAGAAAACTGACTTTACAACCCCTTTAGTCTTATTCTTTGATCTAACACAATCCTCCACTCTGGTGGCAATACCCTCGACCTTGTTTTCTCCCATCTTTGCACCCCCCATAACCTCATTAACACACCCCCCCCCCCCTATCACATTCACAACGTCGTCCTCTTCAACCAGAAAATGACCACCCTCAGAAACCTTTGCCATTTTAAATCTTCTCTTTTCTACTCTGCAACTGACCACCTCCATGACAAAATCTCACCCGTTTTGCCCTGTCCTCACCATGTCCGTTTACAAACAGTTGACTTTCAGCCACACTGGTTTCTCTTGCTCCTCTCACTACAGCGAACATTACAAACATGGTAGACTGACAACAGTAAACTTGAGACATAGCAGCGCACTGGAGCAATTGTGGCGTAAAACCAAATCCCAGCATGCATTCACCCAATATAAAATATGCCTTCTTAAAAAACAACTCCTCCCTCCATGCTGCCAAACAAGCCTACTTAGTCACGCTCATTAATACCCTGTCCTCTAGTCCTCGTCTTTTCTCCATCTCCACCCAGTAACCCAATCACTGCTCACGAGATTGCAAAGGACTTTAACCACTTAATCACCGCCTCATAGCCGAATTACGGCTACAAGGCGGTTCCTTAACTCTGGGGCGCGCACACGGCATCACGGATCGCAGTAAATTGCCGCTGATATCGGCCGTTTACCACGTGATCGCTCCCGTCCAGTGACGGAGCGATCACATGTAAACAAACCGGGGAGAAAGCCTTGCATTACTGTGGGGAGTTACAGACAGAAGAACAGGAAGTGAGGATTTCTCATAAGAAATAAAGACATTTAAAAGCAAAATCGAAGGATGAGGTAAGTGAAGGAGGACTGCACTATGGTAAAGGAAGATAGGAAAAAAAATCCTTTACAACCCCCTTAAGAAAGGAAGGGAGTAGACCACCGTGTTTTAGGCTACACCCTAAACATAGGTAAAAGATGGGCACAGTGTAACGATAAACTAAAGGAAAGTGGAGGGGGCTTAGAACATCTGTCTGGTTATTTTTGCAGTCTGTGCCCCAGTTAGGGAGTTCCATCTTCCATTAGTCCCGTTTACCATTATCACTGAATGTAAAAGTAAAACCCAAATTTTGGGTTGTCCCTAAAACAGGAATAGTGGGCATATCTACCAACAGAAACATGAGTTCTGGTGAACCCGTGACAATGACTGCCTCACTTTAGAGGGATTTCCTCTTTATTCCTGTTGTGGCTATATGGGATACAAAGTGTACAGAAAGATCGCAAAAATACACATTTTTATAGGTGGGGCAGGAAAATGTTCTTGATGATGCAATAGGTAGGCTGCCAAAACCACAAAGGATGAATGCAAGCGTGCACAGAGTGAGAACCTGCATACCACTGGACTGCATATTGAGTGCGTGATTTATGGCAGAAAAACTTAATGAACATACAACATGAACATTGAACAAAACAGGGAAAGAACGCAGCAGATTGAGGATTTAGGCATGAGCACGTATGATCTCCTCAGTTCAAAACCATGCTGGTGTGTTTTTTCAATTATAACAGTATAGTTCACTACGAGTTCATAGAATATGGTACAGTCAACCAATATTGTTACTTGGAAATTCTGAAACGGTTATGGGAATCTGTTCAGAGGAAACGACCAGAGCTCTGGCCATCATGACAATGCTCCTGCACATGATGTGTTAAGGTGTTCACGAGTTTGTGCCAGGGAGGATAAAAATCAATGACGCTGTATGAAGCTAAACAGTATTAGCATTACTCCACTTTTAACTGCAAAACTAAGCAAAAAATGTATCGCCCAACTGTCTAAATGCCCATTTAACCAAAAGATAATGGGGCATTTTAACCACTTCAATACTAGCCCATAGTCATTTGATGTCCACAGAGGGGATCTCCCATCCTAGGTGGACGTCATATGACGTCCTGGGCTTTGTGCAGTGATATCTGAATGATGCCTGCAGCTAGAGGCATCATTCAGATATCATTCTTTAGTGCCGGCGATTTTGTGCACCATAATAACGATCATAGCAGCAGTTCCGCTGCTTGATAGTTGTCATAGGCGACGGGAGGGGACATCCCCCCTCCCGCCGCCATCTGGTGCTTCTCCGGGCTCTTCCGTGCCATCGGGGGACCGGAGAAAGAATCTTCCGGTGCAGGCTAGGAAGCAGAGAGGACCGTCAGAAGCCCGGGCGTGTTGTGATGACGTCACGCCCGGGTACCCGGAAGTAAACAAAGCCGCGATTGCGGCTAGTAAGCAATACTAATCATGAGATATGTGAATTTTTTTTTACGATCTCATGCTTTCCAGCCTGGAGGAGAGATGTGGGGTCTTATTGACCCCGCATCTCTCCATAAAGAGGACCTGTCACACACATTTCCTATTACAAGGGATAGTTAAATTGTAATGCATTATTTAACCACTTCCCGACCACCGCATGTAAATGTACGTCCACAGTATGGCACGTACAGGCACATGGGCGTTCATGTACGTCCTTGCCTTTTAGTGGGTGGGGGGTCCGATCGGGACCCCCCCCGCTACATGCAGCGGTCGGGTTCGCTCGGGGAGCGATCCGGGACGACGGCGCGGCTATTTGTTTATAGCCGCTCCGTCGCGATCGCTCCCCGGAGCTGAAGAACGGGGAGAGCCGTATGTAAACACGGCTTCCCCATGCTTCACTGTGGCGGCGCATCGATCGGGTCATCCCCTTTATAGGGGAGACACAATTGATGACGTCAGTCCTACAGCCACACCCCCCTACAGTTGTAAACACACACTAGGTGCACCCTAACTCCTACAGCGCCCCCTGTGGTTAACTCCCAAACTGCAACTGTCATTTTCACAATAAACAATGCAATTTAAATGCATTTTTTGCTGTGAAAATGACAATGGTCCCAAAAATGTGTCAAAATTGTCCGCCATAATGTCGCAGTCACGAAAAAAAAATAAAAAAAAATAAAAATAAATAAATAAAATCGCTGATCGCCGCCATTAGTAGTAAAAAAAAAAAATTTAATAAAAATGCAATAAAACTATCCCCTATTTTGTAAACGCTATAAATTTTGCGCAAACCAATCGATAAACACTTATTGCGATTTTTTTTACTAAAAATAGGTCGAAGAATATGTATCGGCCTAAACTGAGGGAAAAAAATGTTTTTATATATGTTTTTGGGGGATATTTATTATAACAAAAAGTAAAAAATATTGCATTTTTTTCAAAATTGTCATTCTATTTTTGTTTATAGCGCAAAAAATAAAAACCGCAGAGGTGATCAAATACCACCAAAAAAAAAGCTCTATTTGTGGGGGGGAAAGGACGCCAATTTTGTTTGGGGGCCACGTCGCATGACCGCGCAATTGTCTGTTAAAGCGACGCAGTCCCGAACTGTATAAACACCTTGGGTCTTTAGGCAGCATTTTGGTCCGGGGCTTAAGTGGTTAAGCATTTCTCTATAATTTCCAAACTCATTATACGCTGAGGTGAAAGATCTAGTATGTTATGGTATTGAGGTATCAACATGCACTACAGACCAGTGTCAATTTTGACGTCAAATTTCAATTTAGTCTTTTGACTAAAATGCCATTTTAGTTTTAGTCGTATTTTAGTAGACTAAAATGGTAATAAGTTAGTCAGCTAAAAAGTTTGTCGACAAAATTAACACTGGCTGCACGATTCTGGCTAAAACGAGAATCACAATTTTTTTGCTTAGAATAATGATCACGATTCGAGGCGCAACATCTTTTATATTACACAAAAAACCTGGGCCAACTTAGATTCTTTTAATTCATTAAAAGGTATGTTTTTTCCCTTTTTATTGTGTTTGAAAGACCGCTGCGCAAATACAGTGACATAAAATATTGCAACTACTGCCATTTTAATCTTAGGGTTTCTGCTATAAAAAAAAAAAAAAAAAAAAAAAAGGTTTAGGGGCAGATCCACAGAGAGAGTACGCTGGCGTATCTACTGATACGCCGGCGTACTTTCAAATTTCCTGCGTCGTATCGTTGTTTTGAATCCTCAAAACAAGATACGACGGCATCTGGGTTAGATCCGACAGGCGTACGTCTTCGTATCCAAGATGCAATTCTTCTGCGTCCGCTGGGTGGCGTTCCTGTCGTTTTCCGCGTCGAGTATGCAAATTAGCCATTTCCGACGATCCACGAACGTACGAGCGGCCGTCGCATTCTTTTACGTCGACTCTAGTCGGCTTTCTACGGCGTATAGTTAGACCTGCTATGTTAAGTATGGCCGTTGTTCCCGCATTTAATTCGAATTTTTTTTTTTTGTTTGTGCAAGTCGTCCGTGAATCGCAGGATGGACGTAATTTACGTCCAAGTCAAAACAATAACGTCCTTGCGACGTCATTTCACGCAATGCACAGCAGGAAATTTAGGGACGGCGCATGCGCAGTTCGTTTGGCGCTGGGACGCACTTCATTTAAATGAAACGCCCCCCTACTCGCCGATTTTAATTAGGCGCCGTTACGGCGCGAGAGATACACTACGCCGCAACTTACGGCGCAAATTCTTTGTGGATTCAAAGCTGCGCCCATATAATTGTATGTGGATCTGCCCCTTAGTCTTTAAGTGGTTAAACTGACCCAATTTACAAACCAAAGTTCATCCCTTTGATCCAAGAACAAAATGTTACTTTGTTTATAGTTAACTCCTGATGTTAAGATAAAAACTTGGCAGACTGCCTGGATTAAATTTTTTTTTTTTTTTTATATGTCAGCCGTCAGAATTGAGCAGAGAACTCTCTTCACTTGTTAAATAGAATCAGGCAAATGCGGTTTTAAGATTGGGAAAGGGGTAGAATTGCAATTTTGATTTTTTTTTAACGATCGTGCAGCTCTACCCTATACCATTATGCCCAATGTATTGCTTCACACTGACCTGAAGATCTATTTTTTCCTGCTGCTGGCACCACTCTGGAGACCGCTACCCGGGATAAGAGGTGGAGTGAAGTTGGTATCACTCTGCATGGGACAGGAGCCAGAGGAGGTGTCGGCTTATGCAGTTCTTGCTCCCTACTACAGCTCCAACTTTACAAGTAAAGTCCGTCTGCGTTGCACTCTAATGTTCTGGGATGGCAGGTCAGATCGCGATCTACCAGTCACCTGGCCACGATCTAGATTGCTGACCCCCCGCCCTAGAGAACAAAATGCTGGCTGTTGCAATTTTTAACAATATTTGTGCAGCCATTTATGAAAATTTAAAGAAAAAAAGAAAAGAAAAAAGTTGTGCAAAATAATTTAGTAAATACCCGAATTTTAGTAAAATATATAAGATTGTGTTGCGTTAAGGTATCAGACATGCCAAGACGAAAAATTATGCACTAGTAAAACGGACAAACTAAGGTAACTAAGATTTTTCATACGAGACGCTTTAAAAGCTTAAAAAGTTATCATTGTATTACTCGTGATGACCCTAGAATTATTGCTCTGATATTTGCTATTTACATACATATGCGTGACCGGCATGGATGTTTGCATTTGCTGTGTTTACGCAGGGGGTATAGGGGTGCCTTTACATTTTTTTATGATTTTATTACATTTTTTGTTTTACAATTTTCCCCCATTTAACTTTAACGCTATATAACAAGGGGGCCAACAAGTCCCCTATCTTATTGTTTTGGGCAGGTGTAAGGTTTTATTGATTTTGGGAGTCTATTAAACCCCCAATCTTTCCTGCCCTCCAATTCAGGCAAACACAAGCGCTTCCCTGGCTGTAGCAGCCAGGGAATGATAGCTCTGAAAATCAAAGTGATGAAATCATTGTCACTTATGGGTTCATTAGTCACAGGGGAGATCGGGAAATGGGTGTTTTATTGCAGCACCTAAAAAAAAACATATGCATCAGAAAGTATTCTGTTGGTTGTAAATTACCACCACAAAAGGTAATTAATTGAAGTATACCTGTCGAAACAGAAATAAATATGGGAGGCACCCTAATTGAACAATTACAGTAGAGGGCAAAGCATGCAACAATACAGCACAACACATCATTTAAAGGGTCACTAAAGGAATTTTTTTTTTAATCTAAATAGCTTCCTTTACCTTACTGCAGTCCTGGTTTCATGTCCTCATTGTTCGTTTTTGCTTTCATGTTGCTGTAAATCCTCTCTGTTCTGGACACTTCCTGGTTGCCTGTTTCCTGATAACCACAGTACTGGGAGATTTCTCACGGTGGTCACTAATCAAGGAGGTGTGATTACTGTGTGTAAAACGAAACTGGATTGGTGCTGAGGAGTTTTAGACAAAGTATCACTGCTCTCTATTGGCTGACTGCCCTCTAGTGGCTCTCTGTACATCAGAGAACCAGGAAACAACAGCAAAAACGAAACTACACTGCAGGCACATTATATGATTGTTTTTTTTATCAATTTTTAATCATTTTTAAAAAGAATCAGTTAACTATTATGTCTCTATGCCCTGTAAACAGTCATTTCAGCTAAAAAAATGTTTTCCTTTAGTGACCCTTTAAAAAAAGGTAAAAAGCGCCGGTCTAATTTTTCATCCGCTAAGGTTTTTTTTTTTTTTACCTTCCAATTTTCATTTGAATAAGCCTAGAGAAATTATCTCTTAGAGCTGTAAAAATGATGTCCCATTACCATGATACCCAGACGTATAGAGGAGGTTTAAGCGTTTGTGCTTCGTTTTTGCTGCAAACAATCGCAGCGATAGTGTACACACCTTTTTTCTTTTTGTGGGGTACAGTTCTACTTTTTTTGTTTGTTCTACCATCCTGGTTGTTTGGAAGGGAGGAAAGGAGGAGAGAATGAGGGATCATGGTTTATTGTTTTACATATGTCAATCATACGGCTGACTTTATACATCTTGACTTATCGTAATGTTTCACATATACGATTCTATGTAATGTTAGAACCCCGAATCCCAAATCTACAGCAACACGTAAAAAAATATCCCCAGGTACAGTGCTGGGTACACAGGCACTCAAAAGACAAGATGCGGAACGGGTCAGTAAACTTTTCCCTCGGCACATTGCGTTTTGCATGCAATCTGGACCCGCATCAAAACCGCATGTGTTGCATGGGGGTCTACATCACTCCCCCCCCCCCCCGCTGTCTTCTGGAAGACACAGTCCCGAAAGACAGCAGGGACCATTTGGATTGCACAGCGCTACTCACGCATGCGCAGTTGGGAACCAGGAAGTATAGCCGCATCAGAGGAACGGTTGGCCTCGGGTGCCGACATCGCGGGCGCCCTGGACAGGCAAGTGTCCTTGTTTCTAAAATATATATATATAAATTTGGCGGACCTCCGCTTTAAGGAGTGGGCTGGGAAACTGGCAACCGTGTCCTTAACCGATGAATCGTCAGCTGTCAGCTTCCCCACGGAGAGCTGAATATAAAAACAAGCATTGTCCGCAATAGTAATTAAAAAAAAAAAAAAAAAAAGCATGGGGTCCCCCTCAAAATCCATACCAGACCCTTATCTGGGCACACATACACAAAAGTAAATTTATGCATGGGGGACATCTATGCATGAAATCATCAAGTGCGCTACACATAACATACCACTACGCACGTGGAAGTGAGATCAATAACTCTAAACCAGTGGTCCACAACCTCCCTGCCACCAGGGACAGGCAGCGTTGAAGACAGACGCGTCACAGAGCGGGGGATCACTTTGATTAGGACATAAAATTGATTGTTCTAGATAAACGAGTCTGACTAGAGTCTGCATATGCGTTAGCTCACACTGGAGGAGCCATCGGTGATATTTCCAGGTAATCAGAGCAGGTCTCCTGGGCAGAGTGATTTGATAGGACATACTACTAGCAATTTATCAGCTAAAGAGTAAAAAAGTGATTGCAGGGACGCTCCAGGACCCCTAGAGGGAAAAAAGAAAAGAAAAAAAAAAGGAAGGAGGGGGGCTGGAGTGAGCAGTTCAAACTTACTCAACATATTTACCATCCAGAAATACAAGAACTGAGCAAACCCATGAGGACACTAGATGTGTTTTCGGGGGTAGCCGGTCACCTCAGGGAGGTTGGGGTGTTGAGGTTGCAGCCTCAGTCTCACCTGTCCCCTGCCGCCTCTCCTCCCTCCCCTTCTTTGTGACCACAGAGAGGGAAAGGAGTAGTGTCACTGGGAGAAAGGGAGCAGGTGCCATCCATTGGTCAAAGGGTGGCAGTGAAGGTTGTGCTGGTTTTCTCACCTGCTGCCACAGCTGCGTGACCCAAAAGGCCACGGACCACCACCGAACCTGTGTCCCCGGGGGTTGGGGACCCCTGCTCTAAACTGATGACATGTTGCCTATACAAATAGGAGGGGTGAATCTCTCCAATTAGGGCACAGGCAACAAGAGAAACTTGGGAGTGTCTAACCCAGGGAAAGGCCACCTAAAGCACAGGTGCCAAAAGGGTGCCAGCGTTACATTTTTTCAGTGCCACCCAGAAGACTGTTAGGTGACATGTGCAGTCTCAGACTGGCCCAAGGGAGGATCTCCTGATAGGAATCTGTTCCCTAAAATAGAAAGCCACTGCTCCAGGGACAGATTAGAATGATTTTGATTGGTCAAAATGGACACATGCCAGCATGTGGTCAATCAGAATTAATCTGATCCACCCCAGAGGCAAGCAGGGAAAGTAAAGTGAGGCTTTAACTGTAGCAATATTACTTTTCTTTTTTAGGCCCCCCTCTTTCTCCCTGGCGATCGGGCCAGTAATACACTTCCTAGCTTAAAGCGGAGTTCCGGCCACAATTTCACTTTATAAATACCCCTGTAATACACAAGCTTAATGTATTCTAGTAAAGTTAGTCTGTAAACTAATGTCCGTTTTGTTAGGTTGTTACAGCATTTAGACACTTTATAAAATAGAAATTGACTGGGGCCATCTTAAGTGTGGGCATCATGAAGCCAGACTGTATGACTTCCTGGATTTCAGCCTTGCAGATCTCGCACATGCTCAGTGCTGCACAAGCAGTGTAATAGGTTTCAGCACCTGTACTGTCCAAGTCACATGATTCTTTGAGACTGGGGAGTGCACAGACTCCTGGAAAGTTACACCCACTACATTCCCAGGAGTTTGTGCGGTGTAGGTTAGGAAGCTTAAGCACCTAGGTGCAGGAAGTGGGAAGATTAACTATTCTGCCTAGCAACAACACTTTGAAGGCATCTAAAAAAAAAAAAAAAAAAAAAAAATGTCTTAAAGGACTAATGACATTTTTTTAAAATCTACTGATGTAATGTTATATTTATGGGTGGAACTCCACTTTAAAGGAAAACATTTTTTTTGATGAAATGCCTGTTTACAGGGTATAGAGACAGAATAGTTAACCGATTCCTTTTAAAAATGATTAAAAATAGATAAAAAGCAATCATATAATGTACCTACAGTTTCTAGTTTCGTTTTTGCATGTTGTTTCCTGCTTCTGTGATGTACAGAGCCAATACAGGGCAGTGATGGTTTGGAAAACTAAACTGATTGGTGCTGTGGGGTTTTAGACACACAGTAATCACACCTCCTTGATTAGTGACCACAGAGAGAAAGCTCCCAGTACTGTGGTTATCAGGAAACAGACAACCAGGAAGTGTGGAGATCAGAGAAGAATTACAGCAACTTGAGACCAAAAACGAACAATGAGGACATGAAAACAGCACTGCATTAAGGTAAAGGACGCCATTAAGATAAAAAAAAAAATCCTTTACAAACCCTTTAGGGTGTCTCCACTCTGGATGAGGGAGAAATGTAGACACCTTTGGACAGCAGCACTCAGTCCGGGGGGGGGGGGGGGGGGAGGGTAGAATTGTATGGAATTGACTAACAAATTAAAGCTGAACTCCAGCTAAATACTTTTTAAAGCAGAGCTAAACTCCACAATACTCGTGTCCTTTCAATCTGACATCTTCTACTCAGCTTCTTCTGGGTGCCAGGCTGTTCTCACCAGCTGCTACGGGATGACGTTAATTCTGCAAATGCCCAGGAGAGAACACATCCTGTAACAAAGGTGTTGATTGAGCTGTGCAGAAAGCTGGGAGCAGGCAGGTAGATTTCTTTTTTGCAGAAGAGACATTGCACTGTCCCTTCTGAAATAGACAACCTGCCTTCTCGCAGCTTTCAAAAGTAGGAACGTAGATCTGTTTTAAGCAGTTATGGCAACAGTTTCTTCTTTCGGGATAAAAGATTTACATAAATATAAGCCGACGATTGTAATCTCCTCCGACAGTGTTAAAGCAGAGCTTTACCCATACATTGTTCTTCAACAGTCCATGTTAACTTCCCTTTCCTTCCCGTCCTTTTAAAGCGGGAGTTCACCCAATTCGTTATTTTTTTCTATTTTCCCCCTTAGATTCCTGCTCGTTGTGTCTAGGGGAATCGGCTATTTGTTTTAAAATATGATCCGTACTTACCCGTTTTCGAGATGCATCTTCTCCGTCGCTTCCGGGTATGTGCTGCGGGACTGGGCGTTCCTTCTTGATTGACAGTCTTCCGAGAGGCTTCCGACGGTCGCATCCATCGCGTCACTCGTAGCCGAACGTCGGTGCGGCTCTATACTGCGCCTGCGCACCGACGTTCGGCTTCTTTTGGAAAATCGTGACGCGATGGATGCGACCGTCGGAAGCCTCTCGGAAGACTGTCAATCAAGAAGGAACGCCCAGTCCCGCAGCCCATACCCGGAAGCGGCGGAGAAGATGCATCTCGTAAACGGGCAAGTACGGATCATATTTTAAAACAAATAGCCGATTCCCCTAGACAAAACGAGCATGAAGCTAAGGGGAAAATGTGTTCGCTATGGGTGAACCTCCGCTTTAAGAGCATCTGGATGCTGGGAGTTTAGGTCATGTGACCGCTGTGTATGGCTGCCACAGCAGTCACATGACCAAAGAAGAGGATCTGAGCTACTCTGTGCAAAGCCACTGCACACAGCAGGCAAGTATAATCTTTAGCAAAAAAAAAAAAAAAAAAAAAAAAAAAAAAAAAAAAACATGGGACTTTAGTATCACTTTAAAGTGGTTGTAAACCCTTACAGACCACTTTTTGCTACAGGTAAGCCTATCAGGCCATGGCTTAGAGCGCTGATCGGGAGTTTACCGCGAGTACGTTCAACAAATACACACCAATTTTTTTTTTTAACAAGCCAACGCCTCCCGACATTTAGCCCATGTGTACCCAGCTTTAGGGCAAGTTTACACCTAAAGGCGGTGCAGGAAAGGTGCCTTCCGAGTGAGTTTCCTGCTCCGCAATCAAAAATTTACTACCTTTGCACTCTGCTGCAGGTGCCAACACAGATCGCAAACCAAGTGCCTTTGTGGCACCAGAACTACAGTATCATGTGATTTGGTGCGGTGCATATTTTTTAAAAATAGTTTTCTTGCATTCTGGTGCGATATGCAGCCCATTTATATCAAAACAGCACTGCAGAGTAATGAGCAAGAACACGGACCACATCCCTGCAGGATTCTGTTGTGAACTCTGCCTGGGTGGAAATGAAGGTGTACTACAGACATCACACGGTTACTACAAAACATTGGAGGGAATATAACTGAAGCATACAGAATGTGGAGAAGTTGTGCAAGGCAACCAATCAGCTTCTCTCTTAAAAACTGTTTTGCTTAGCTTTAAAAATAAAATGCTAGACGTTGATTGGTTACCATGCACATTAGCTCCAGAGTCTGGCTGCTTTGTAAATTTCCATCAGTGGACTATTAATTAAACCGATGGAATGAACCAGCTAAAGCACCTTTGCTTACTCCAGCGGCAGCTACAACAAGCACCTCCCTGCCAGAGTCCACAGGCCTCAGTAAGGCCGCCTCCATGACACCCCGCAGCCTTCTCACTGCCACAGCCACCAGAAGGTGAAGGAAAGCTCGCTGCTCACCACAAAGGCATGGCGGACACATTGCCCTCAATAGCGTCAACTTTCTGTATCATTTGACGTCAGCGTGTACTATCTACCACTGGGCTGTTCAGCAACGGGAACACACCGCCTCTCAATTCATTGAGGCCCCGTCGTGTATATGAAGCTAATAAGGAAAGATATAGTACGAATACGACTCCCCGGCCACCATTTCGCTCTTACACACCCCGTACGGCCACGACTCTGCTGCCTACACCGTTCTTCAAGCCGTTCGTCTCCGCTTCCGGTTCCGGTCGCGGCCTTTCTCTCTCAGTCGTGCTAAACCGCGGTCGGCCATTAATCACGTGAACTTTCTGTGCCCGCCCCTTCCTACACTCGCTGCTTTTCCAAATCACGCTTGAATACTTTTTTTTTCCCACAACAGGTGAACTTTATTAACAAAAAAGACACGAACACAAAATCTCATATAGAATGATAGAGAAGCTCAATTGGTAAAGCACCGAGGGCCTCAAGTCCATGATACAAGAAACGGTCATAGATTACGGGCCCTGACATCACAAAAGGATCACACATATAATTTAGTGTTCAACTGGCTACACATTATACTATTTTCTTGTAAATGTTCCTTTAGATTTACCAAAACCATATAGTATTATGTCAAAACTAAACACCTTCAAATTGTATGTATTCAGGCAGTTCTTTGTACTACATAGTTGAAGGTAAATCTAAAGAAAATTGAACAAAAAAATATATAATGTGTGGCCAGCTTTAGGGTACTTTCACACTGAGGTGCGCCGGCAGTAAAGCGCCACTATTTTTTGCACCGTTTTTCCGTCGTGTTTGCTGCGATTTTCAGGCGCTAGCGTGCAGATTTTAACCCCCCCTATTGGCTGAAAAAGGGTTAAACCCGCCCGCAAAAATGCTGCTTTGCAACGTTTTGGAGGCACTACCCTATTGATTTCATTGGACAGGGGTGCTATAGGAGCGGTATTTTTACTGCGCCTCAAAGAAGCGGCTGGCAGGACTTTTTTTAGTGTCCCGCCAGCGCAATGCTCCAGTGTGAAAGCCCTCAGGCTTTCACACTGGATAGAAAGGAGCGGCTCTTTCAGGTTGCATTGCAGGCGCCATTTTTAGCGCAATAGCGCCTCAGTGTGAAAGCAACCTTAAAGACAGCAGACATTCAACAGGGTTTAGTCAATGTCTATGGGCCTAATACAAGACTGCAGACATGATACAGGAGATGGTCAGAGACTGTAGACATAATACAAGAGGTGATCAGAGACTGCATACACGATACCAGAGATCATCAGAGACTGCAGACATGATACAAGACATAGTTAGAGAATGCAGACATGATACAAGAGATGATCAGAGACTGCAGACATGATACAAGACATAGTTAGAGAATGCAGACATGATACAAGAGATGATCAGAGACTGCAGACATGATACAAGAGATGATCAGAGACTACATACATGATACAAGAGATGATCAGAGACTACAGACATGATACAAGAGATGATCAGAGACTGCAGACATGATACAACAGATGATCAGAGACTGCAGACATGATACAACAGATGATCAGAGACTGCAGACATGATACAACAGATGATCAGAGACTGCAGACATGATACAAGACATAGTTAGAGAATGCAGACATGATACAAGAGATGATCAGAGACTGCAGACATGATACAACAGATGATCAGAGACTGCAGACATGATACAAGAGATGATCAGAGACTGCAGACATGATACAAGAGATGATCAGAGACTACAGACATGACACAAGAGATGATCAGAGACTACAGACATGATACAAGAGATGATCAGAGACTGCAGACATGATACAAGAAACATGATAAAAGAGATGGTCAAAGACTGCATACATGATACAAGAGATGGTCAGAGATTGGAGACATGATACAATAGATGGTCAGAGACTGCAGACATGATACAAGAGATGGCCAGAAATTGGAGACATGATACAAGAGATGATCAAAGACTGCAGACATAATACAGCAGGGATCCTCAAACTAAGCCCCCCAGCTGTTGTGGAACTATACATCCCACGAGGCATTGTAACACACTGACATTCACAGACATGACTAGGCATGATGGGAATTGTAGTTCCTGAACAACTGGAGGGCCGTAGTTTGAAGACCCATGTAATACAGAAATGTTGGTTTTTATTAAAGTGTTTCTTTGCTTCAACCCTTAATTTACTATAATCATTAACTTCTTTTTCTTATTCTCCATTTAATTATTATTTTCAGACAACAAGCACCTCCCTGCCAGAGTCCATATGAGGCCGCTTCCATGACACACCGCAGTCTTCTCACTTCCACAGACTCTGGAAGGTGAAGAGATTGCAGATGTTGGAATACAATGTTTATTTGTATTTTATGCAACAACTACTACATCAATATAAGTATTTAGTAAAGATATATTCTTCTGCCAGTAGATGGCAGTGTTTATAAGTTTGTGGCTGCATCTATGGTTAAACGCTATGGCCCAGATTCACGTACGACTTACGCGATGTATCTTCTGATACGCCGCGTAAGTTCTAGGATGCACCGTCGTATCTATGCGCCTTATTCTTGAAACAAGATACGCCTGAATTTTGGCTTGATTCGACCGACGCAAGTCTCCTACGTCGTCGTATCCTGGGTGCATATTTACGCTGGCCGCTAGGGGCGCTTCCATTGATTTACACGTCAAACATGTAAATGACTTAGATACGCCGATTCACGAATGTACTTGCGCCCGTCGCAGTAAGCAACGCCGTTTATGTAAGGCGTACGTCCAGCGTAAAGTTATCCCACCTAAAGCAGGGGTAAGTCATGTTAGGGTATGGACGTCGGAACAGCCGTCGTATTTTACGTAAGTTGTACGTGAATGGGGCTGGGCGTAGGTAACGTTCACGTCGTACGCATTGAGCCGTCGTATCTTAGGGAGTATATGCAACGTGATTCTGAGCATGCGTGCGCATGCGCCGTTCGTTCGGCCATTCATTTACATGGGGTCACAGTTAATTTTAATACAACACGCCCACTACCTTCCCAATTTGAATTAGGCGGGCTTACGCTGGCCCATTTAGGCTACGCCGCCGTAACTTAGGGAGCAAGTGCTTTGTGAATACTGGTCTTGCCTCTCTATGTTACGTCGGCGTAGCGCATATGAGATACGCTACGCCCGCTCAAAGATACGCCGCTGTACGTGAATCTGGCCCTAAATCTTTTCTCTATTATAAAGTTCCTGTTTCCTGTCTGCAGTTAAAGACAAGCTCCAGGGTCCTCCAAAAAAAAAAGTCAGCAACTACAAATACTGTAGCTACTGACTTTTAATATAAGGGCGCTTACCTGTCCAGGGATCCTGCAATGTCCTCATCAAAACCGATTCTTACATTGGCTTTAGGTGCAGGTACCGCCATCTCTAGTAAGAGAGAACAGCCTGTTTCCTACTGCACATGTGCGAGTCGTGCTGCGCCTTGTCAATGGACCCGTAGTCTTCTGGGATCTGTGATGTGTCTCAGAAGACTCTGGGGAAAGGAAGGGGTCTGACTTCTGGCTCAAAATACCCCCAAATGTGGCAGTGGAGGCGAGGAGGATGCAAGAAAGCAGAGCTTCCCCTTTTGGGTGGAGTTCTGCTTTAAGCAGCAAAAAAGCCCCTGTGGACTATGCCCTGTCTCTTCTGTAGGGCTATTTCTAACAGTGGACATAATACAACAGACGATCAGAAACTGTGGACATGATACAAGACATGGTCAGAGACTGCAAGTGTGCTGCAGGAGACTGTGAACATGATATAGGAGTTTTTGAAGCCTAGTAACCTAGTGGCCCAAACCTGCGGATCAGGGATCGTCCGGAAATGAGGCAGAGCCAGATTTCGCCACAGGGGCTGCACCGGGGACCATCTATTCTCCCGAGAGAAATGCTTCCTAGCCACCACCCAAACTCTATACGTAGTAGCAGTAGGAGTCGGTACAGACTCATATGCACGAGTGCCCCTGTAAGCCAGGTTCCCTAGATCCATCATTGAGCCTATGCAAGCAGCTTCCAGACACACCAATATATGGACACCAATAAGGCTGCCCAGTAATACACCTGAAGGTTGGGCATAGCGAGACTACTCGACTGCGTAGGGAGTTGGAGAGAGGATCTAGCAAGCCTAGGGACTGCTCCCCCCAAATAAAGGAAATAATGCATTTATCTACATCTCCAAAAAAAGGAAACTGGAATCCACACCGGGCAATTGCGGAACACATAGAGGAATTTGGGCAATAGGACCATCTTAAAAATGTTAATGCGGCCAAGGAGATTCAAGGGAAGCCCAGACCACGCCAGGCACCTCTCCTGTAGGTTAGTCAACAGGGGAAGAACATTCCGGGCATAGTACTGGGTTATGTCACTACCACCCCCAGATACTTAAACTCGCTAACCCAACATAGGGGAGACAGGGCAGAAAGGGCAGGTGCCAGTGGAAATATAACCGACTTGGACCAATTTATTTTGACCCCTAAATATTTACCAAAGATTTCAAATGTGTCAAGGGCAGCCAAAAGCGAGGGGCCCCGCGTCGTTCAGATACAACAGGGCATCGTCGGGATATAGGGATATCCTCTCCTCAAGCTTCCCCACCACAAGCCCACGAATCCTCCGGGATTCCCTGATCAAAATTGCCAGAGGCTCCAGTGCCAAAGCAAAGAGACCAGGGGAGAGAGGACACCCCTCCTGAGTGCCTCTGAACAACGGAAAGGAATCCGAAACCCACCCATTAGTATGGACCCGCGCCCTTGGACTTCCGTACAGCATCTTTATCCAGTGGATAAAATTAGGGCCAAAGTCGAAACCATGTAGGACCTCCCACGGATATTCCCATTAAACTGAATCAAAGGCCTTTTCGGCGTCAAGAGAAGTGACTACGCGAGATCGGGTCAAGTCATGGGTTAAGGGGAGATTCAAAAATAGGCGTTGAATATTGATGTCAGTGCCCTTGCCCGGTCTGGTCTACATGTACCAGCTCAGAGATTACACCAGACAAACACACGGCAAGAATTTTAGCAAGGACCTTAGCGTCCACATGAGGGGTCAAGTCCTGGGGAAAAAAAGTGTGGGAACTCCCACCCAAGATCCACTCCGCAACCAAAATAAATAAATGATACGCGCATATGCATAATTACTAAACCGCATGTTTTTTTTTTTTCGATCCACTGTACCTTAGTAATCCTTTATGTTACTGGCCGCTTCCTGTATATGGATTCATCGGGTAGTGTGCGGGTATTCCGTCACTTCCTCGATGCCGCAATGTCTCCTGGGAGCTTTTGTCATTGTTCCCAGGAGACATTGCGGAGGTCTGCCGCGAGTTATTGTGGGATTTAGAAAGAACTTGCTTGGGAACATTGCGGCATCGAGGAAGTGACAGAATACTACCCGATGAATCCATATACAGGAAGCGGCCAGTAACATAAAGGATTACTAATGTTCGCCTGCCCCTGACTCGAGCTGGGCATCACCGCTTAGTGAAGGATTTTCTCGGGCGGCTCGGGTGCTCTCGGCTGCTCTTACCTCCCTGCAGTCCCCCAATAGCTCCATGCACCTCGAGTGATTTCCCCCTCCAGAACCTTCCTAGGGCCCTCCGCCGTGCACAGGGAAGTCGACAGACCTCAAAACTTCCCTCGAGTTCAGAAGACGTGTAACGGGCCCTAGAGCGCTAGACCCCCCGGAAGAACTAGGAAAACCTATCATTAATACTCTCTGGGGACATGAGCACATGCCCTCCCTCATCCCGAATCCCAGCTATATGTGTGAAAGGGATTTGCCCCCTGGCCAGCCACGCCAGCAACCGGCCATTTTTATTCCCATATTCAAACACCCTCTGAATTGAGTGTAGCATGGCTTTCTTAGTTTGGTCAATCCGACACAAGGAAAGATCCCGAAGGACCCGCTGCCACTCATAATATTTAGCATCAGAGGGGGAAGCCACAAATTCCCTCTCACACCTCCCAGACTCCTCCTCCCTATCCACCAAAGTCTTATCCCCTACCTTCTGTGACAAGGAAATCCGGGAGATGTACTCACACCTAACATAAGCCTTAGGCTGCATTCACACCTAGGCGTAGGCAATAGCGTCGTTTTCCGGCGGTTTTTTTAGGCGTTTTTTTCGCGCGTATTCATGCTAATATGCGCGTTTGCATACAGCGTTGTCCGACGTTTTTGTACTTAGACGTTTTTTTTTTAGCCAATAGGAAAAACTATCATCTTTTCATCACTTGTTGCTATGTTGGTAGATTTTTTTAATCTTCTGCATGGGCGACAAGTTCTATTGACAAAACGCCCGTAGCAAACGCTTGTTGTCGCGCAATACGCGCGTATCTGGCGTTTTACATTGATTTCAATGGAAAACCAAAAAACGCTCAAATACGCGCATATCGCGCGTATTGCGCGACAAAAAAGGGTCCGGAACTTCTTTTGACTACAGGCGATGCGCGTCAGGCGCATCAGCGTGCAGATGTGAACCATCCCCATTGACTTTCATTGCTTTTCGTCCCTCTGGCGTTTGTTCGCGTCGCGCTACATGCGACAAAACGCGAAGGTGTGAATGGGGTCTTAAAGGAATCCCATCGAACACCGGAGCTGGCCAATTCCTGATTCAGGGTCCAGTAATTACAGATAGATTCCTCCATGCCCTCCTGGATCGTAGCATCCAAAGCCCAATCCCGGGACAAGCGCCACAACCTCAGACCCCCCGTCTCCACAAGGGACACCATGAGACAGATGGGGGCATGATTAGAGATTCCTCTAGACAGGCGACAGGCATCCCGAGCCCAGTTAAGTGCCGTTACAGAGGCAAACACCAGGTCGATGCGAGATAGAGTCCTATATGTGGCCCAACAGAAAAGTGCAGCCTGTCCAGATTGCTGGAAGGAACCATATTAAAATCCCCAAAGATATAAAAGTTAGGAGTATCATATGCCAGGACAATCCCCATTAAGTCATACAGTATTTGTATTGAAGCTGGCAGGGGCAAATAAACTCCAGCCAACACCAATTGCTTATCATATAAACTAGCATGTAGAACCCCCGGGATCCATGCGCATCCCCAAAAGCTGGAAAGGCAAAGACTTCCTAACGAGTACACTGACTCCACGGGCATAACACGAGTAAGTGGAATGGTAGGCTGACCCAATCCAAGACCTTCACAAAGGCACAGACTCTAGAGCCCGTCAAGTGGGTTTCCAACAGAATACAAATATGTGGAGCAGCTTTCTGTAGATACTGAAACACCAGGGACCTCTTAATTGCCGAATTAAGGCCCTGGGTGTTCCAGGAAATAATCTTTAGCTGAGCCATGATACCCCGGAACATAAGTACTCCAGCAGTATAACAAAAGGAGGCGAGGCACGAAGATCCAGGGGGCAGATCGGGGCAGATCCCATACCCCCACGCCATCCCCCAGAACATCAGTCAAAAAACCTGTAGGACAAAAAGGTTATGCATGTCATGTCAGGGTAGGCGAAGGCAGAACCCCAAAAAAGCCACAACCACAGCATAGTGAACAAACCACCCCACCCCGCAACCCCATCCCAATCATGGAGAGCATTAACCCCCAAACTACAGACAACTGGTCTGTTAAAACAAGTCAGTAGTAGAGAGGGCTATGAACCAGAAGAATCCGCACCCAAGTTCAGGTGTCGGTCCAACACCGGAGTTTTAGGTCACCTGTGGCCAGGTGACAAGTTCACCCCGTAGGGGTCAGGGATGCACCACAGGGAAGTGAACCCTATAGCCGACTACTGCTGGCAGGGAGGAAGCGTAACCCAAGATCACCCAGGGCGCGGAGTCTAAGACCCAGTTTTGTATTCACCAGAGCCTTTGATGGTAAGGATGGTCTTGGCCGCAACTGGGTCCAGGTCGCGTTCCCGGGATTCCTTAAGTCACACTCCGCAGGGAGAAGGGGGAAGCAGCCAGCAGGACAAACAGTGGTGATGGACAGGCCGAGGTCAGGGCAACAGGCAGACAAGGATAACCGTGGGACATGCAAATAGTCAGGGGCACAGGCAGACAAGGAAGTCGGGGACAAGCCAAAACGGTACACGGAAAGATGATCGTAGCACTCTGCAAACAGGAACTAGCAAACTACACTGCAGACAGGAACTAAGCATAGGAACACTGTTGAACAGCACTGCAGACCTGTAGAGCAACGGTTAATATAGGCTTCCTGGGATGGACTAGGGTGGAGCCATACAGGAAGAGGAAGTGATAAAAAGGGAAACCAGAACAGGGTCAGCCTCTAATGAACACATGGAGATCAGGTAAGCAAACAGACTTGATGCATATTCATGACACGGAGATGCTGGCCACCACATATCTGCAAAAGGGAAAATACCCATAGTAGCACATATTCTCCTTAGCTATACCAGAGGTGCAAAAGGATAATTCACAGTACCAAGGGCAGTCCGGTATATGGCAAAACAAATATGGAGGAACAGGGCATCACAGAAACAACAAGTGGTGAGCAGTCCAACTTCACCTGCAAGCAGGGGCACATACTGTAACTTATAACGTTACAGTACCTGAGAAGCAGTGATAGTTCCGATAGTCTATAGCAGTGTTTCTCAACTCCAGTCCTCGAGGCGCCCCAACAGGTCATGTTTTCAGGATTTCCCTCAGATAAAACGGCTGTGGTAACTGCTAAGGCAGTGAAACTGATCAAATCACCTGTGCAAAATAATGGAAAGCCTGAAAACATGACCTGTTGGGGCGCCTTGAGGACTGGAGTTGAGAAACACTGGTCTATAGGACAGAGCTCCCTGGGATCCAGCCAGAACAGCATCAACAGGCGGCTAGATTATTAAGGGAGGTAGTCCATAGCCATGAGCCAGGAACAAGGGGAGCAAAGCTTCCATCTCACACTCGCGGGCCACCTCCCCCTCATCAGCGATGCGGTGGTAAGGTGTCAATCCAGGAGGAGGTAAAAAACCTGGTTGTCTCCCTGTCCTGCATGCGAAGACGTGCAGAAAACAGCATGCTGTAGCGAATAGCGCAGGCTCGCAACAGGGCCTTTACTTGGTCAAATGATTTCCTCTGTTTCTGGGTCTCAAGCGAATAATCCGGAAAGATGAGTAGCTTCTTCCACGCCGCTCGCAGCACTTCATCCCGGTCCCGGAAATTCAGAAAACGGAGGATAAAAGTGCGGGATGGACCCCCCACAGGGTTCGGCTTAGGGGGGACCCGATGAGCCCTCTCCACGAAATAATAGGGGGAGAAGTGTGCGTCGGGCAAAAGATCACGCAAAAAGGTCCTCCACAAACACTGCCAGGTTCTGGCCCTCCACCAAACCAACTATCCGGAGATTATTCCTGCGATTCCGGTTCTCTGCATGATCAACTTTATACTCCAGGGCTTTTACCTTGTTCTGCATGGCCCGGATAGCGGAGGAGTGCTCAGTCACCGAATCCTCCACAGCACTCACCTGCTCCTCCACCTGTGACTCGAGTGCGGATCTTATCATCAATGTCCTGCCGCATGTGTCCCATCTCGAGCTGAACCGCCTCAATCTTGGCCGTTAGCGCCGCTTGGCAAGTGGCAATCGCGGTCATAATGTCCGCCACAAAGCTGGGCTGAGGCGGTGCTTCTTCTGGCAGCGAAGAATCACTCGGCATGTCCGTCTGAGACGCCATATTGATGCCCTTCCCGCCTCGAGGGCTCACACAGGCCGCAGGAGGTTCAAGTTGGATCTCCTCTAGCGGCGGAAAACGAACCGGCTTTCCCTAGCCAGATCCTCCCTTGTGCGAGCGGGATCACATCTGTGTAGGGCCCGGTCAGCAAAGCCCCAAGATACAGCCAGGAGACGGATTACATCTCAGGCAGCCAGCAGAGCTCTGAGAAGTGCGACCGCTCAGGCCTCCATCTTGGCCACACCCCCCCATGCCAAATTTTAAATAAAAAACACTGGCATGGGTTCCCCCTCCAAGAGCATATGAGGCCCTTAGGTCTGGTATGGATTTTAAGGGGAACCCCTACGCCGAAAAAAATCCATACCAGACCCTTATCCAAGCACGCAGCCCGGCTGGTCAGGAAAGGGGGTGGGGACGAGTGAGCGTAGGTAGGTGCTTTGCGGCCCCCCACCCCAAAGCACTGTGTCCCCATGTTGATGGGGACAAGGGCCTCTTCCCGACAACCCTGGCCGTTGGTTGTCGGGCCGGGAGCTTATCGGAATCCGGGAGCCACTTTAATAAGGGGCCCCCAGATCCCGACCCCCCCACCCTAGGTGAATGAGTATGGGGTACATCGTACCCCTACCCATTCACCTGCAGGAAAAAAAACCCACTATACACAGGTTTTAAAAGTAATTTATTAGGCAGCTCCGGGGGTCTTCTTCCAACTTCGGGGTCTTCTTCCGACTTCGGGGGTCTCTTCTTCTGCTCTCCGGTGCCTTCTTCCTTCTGCCGTTCTTCTCCGCTGTCTTCTTGCCGCTCTTTTACTAGCAGGGGGGCCCGGTCTTCCTCGTCGCCTTCTTCCCTCTTCTCCGGTGTCCTTCTGCCGGGCACCACTATCTTCTTTCAGCTCTTTTACTATCGGCGGGCCGGTCTTTCACGTCGTCTTCATCCCTCTTGTCTTCTTCGATGTTGACACGCCGCCTCCTCCCGCTGTAATGCCGGGGGCGCGGTGCGCAGCGATTTATATAGGCCTCTTATGACGTCACAGTCCCAGCATGCTCCGGGTGGTGACGACATAAGAGGGCGGGGTCACCGTTTTTTTATTTAAATTTGGCGTGGAGTTCCCCCTCAAGATTCATACCATATACAGTGCCTGGTATTGGCAGGTATCCAAGTTTTCGCACTGTACAAATGCAGCTGATCGCTGTGCCTGAAATCTTGAATTTCAGCAGAAATAAACACGCTTTTAACTGAGGCAGAACAACCGCCCGTGTGAAAGAGGCCTTATGAAGTCGGAATGCTGATGATGATCCCTCAACCATTTTTTGAAGGTCGTCTTTGCTTTTATATGCAATTTTACATTGGAGTTAAGCCACCCTGTACTTTTGTTCGCTCTTTTAAATTTATTACCCAATGGGATGCATTGGCTAATGCCCTTATTTAATATGCTCTTAAAGCAAACCTATCTCGCCTCCATGTTCTTTGTTCCTAAGATTTTATACCAATTCATGCCTTCTAGCAAGGTTCCTAGTTTAGGGAAGTTGGCTCTTTTGAAATTCAGTGTCTTTGAATTCCCCTTCAGAACCTGGGCTTCCAGGGAAACAATGTGCAGCAGTATTCACCCTTGATCGGATGATCAAGGAAGGCATACATGCCGCAAGATGTACACCGAGTCGCATCTTCACACCCACTGGGCATTGTAGCTACTAATTTAATGAGGATTGGGGATGATAACCCTGTCCAAATTACCTAACAACTAGCTTCCTGACACTAATACTCAACAAGACAATACACAGGTACTCAACAAGACAATACACAGGTACTCGCAGACCCACATGCTCACACACACTCCCAATACACAAGTACTAACGATTCACACACACTACTCAGACAACACTCGGGTACTGTCAGAAACCATGAATCAGACCGAGACAGAAGTACAGTTAAATCAAACTTGTTTAATAATAATAATAATAAAAAGATAAACAGATTAAGCGTAGTCAAAGCATAGCCAGAGTTCAGGAACTGGATCAGATAGTCAGCCAAGCCAAATGTCAGAGGGCCAGAGAAGAACGTGTAGAACAGCAAGTGGGATCAGAAGCCAGAAAGGACGTCAGCCAAGCAAGTCTTGAACAGGAACGCAGGAGATAGTCTCTGTGATGTTGACCAAGGCGAAGGCAGAGAGCAACTGAACTGGAAGGCTTAAGAAGGAAAAGGGAGTTACCGCTCCGGGTGGGTATGCTAAGCAATCAATGTCTTTTCAGGAGATCAAGGGTGCCGGAACTAATCGATAGTGTGAAACGCGTAGGCTGCTATCCCCATCTTTTGCTGTGTTTTGTAGTGCTATTTTTTATCTGTTTTACAATAAAGACAACAATCAAGGTTTTTTTGGAGTGCGGCTGTCCACTCAAAATGTTCTACTACTTAGAAGGCTGAGGCCGGGTTCACACTGGTGCGACACGACACTAGTACTACTTTGGATCCGACTTTGCCCTGCGACTTGAAGTCATATGTCTGACTTTCAATGACTTGGATCCCTGCCAATACCAGGCACTGTGTTTGATATGAATCTTGAGGGGGAACTCCACGCCAAATTTTAATAAAAAAACGGCATGGGTTCCCCCTCCAGGAGCATACCAGGCCCTTGGGTCTGGTGGGGATTTAAAGGGGAACCCCCTACGCCGAAAAAACGGCGTGGGGCTCCCCCCAAAATCAATACCAGACCCGTATGCGAGCAGCAGCCGACCGGTCAGGAAAGGGGGTGGGGACGAGCGAGTGCCCCCCCTACTTAACCGTGCCAGGCCGCATGCCCTCAACATGGGGAGGTAGGGCCCCCCCACCCCAAGGCAACCTGTCCCCATGTTGATGAGGACAGGGCCTCTTCCCGACAACCCTGGCCATTGGTTGTCGGGGTCTGCGGGCGGGGGGGGCTTATCGGAATCTGGGAGCCCCCTTTAACAAGGAGGCCCACAGATACCGGCCCCCACCCTAGGTGAATGAGTATGGGGTACATCGTTCCCCTACCCATTCACCTGGAGGAGGAAAAGTGTCAAAAAAAATAAACACACTACACAGGTTTTTAAAATCATTTATTAGTCAGCTCCGGGGGTCGTCTTCTGACTTCGGGGGGTCTTCTTCCATCCATTCTCCGCTCTCCTCTTCTGCTCTCCGCACTCCCCGGTACTTCTCCCACTCTCCGGTGCCTTCTGCCGGGCTGCGCCGTCGCTATCTTCTTTGTAGCCCTTTCACTAGCGGCGGCGGCCAGCCCGGTCTTCCTTTACGCCTTCTTCCTCATCGCCTTCTTCCTGGTGGTGACATCACCACCCGGAGCATGCTGGGACTGTGACGTCATAAGAGGCCTATATAAATCGGTGTGAGCCGCGCACCCGGCATTACAGCGGGAGGGAGCGTCTAGTCAACATCCAAGAAGGGAAAAAGGCGATGAGGAAACCGGGGAGAGCAGAAGAAGAGAGCGGAGAAGACGGAAGAAGACCCCCAGAGAAGTCAGAAGAAGACCCCCGGAGCTGACTAATAAATGATTTTAAAAACCTGTGTAGTGTGTTTATTTTTTTTACACTTTTCCTCCATTTGAATGTGTAGGGGTACAATGTACCCCATACTCATTCACCTAGGGTGGGGGGCCGGTATCTGGGGGCCCCCAGATTCCGATAAGCCCCCCGCCAGCAGACCCAGACAACCAACAGCCAGGGTTGTCGGGAAGAGGTCCTGTCTGCACCAGACTCAAGGGCCTGGTATGCTTCTGGAGGGGAAACCCATGCCGTTTTTTTTGTTAAAATTTGGCGTGGAGTTCCCCCTCAAGATCAGCACAGTACAAGTCGCATGCCAAAGTCGGAGCGTGCAAGACTGCTTTCCGACTTTGATCCGACTTCAATGATATTCAATGGAGTGAAGTAGGATCAAAGTGGGACCAAAGTAGTACAGGGAGCATTTTCAAAGTCGCTCCGACATGTGTCGGACCAGTTAAGTTGGGGAAACATTCATTTTCACACCTCATGCGACATGAGCTCCCAATGTTGGAGCGTTTGTCGGTCTAGTGTGAACCCAGCCTTAAGTAGGCAGGACTGACGAGCAGGATCATCAACAGGTGAGTCACTGTGGAGAGATAGGCCCCTTTCACACGGGGCGGATCAGTAATGATCCGCCCGTGCACCTCCGCTTGCTCAGCGGGGATCGCTCCGTTGATCCCCGCTGAGCCGGCAGATGACAGGGTGATCCCCGCACACTGTGCAGGGACCGCCCTGTCTTTTCTCCGCTCCCCCCTATGGGGGGATCCGATGAACACGGACCGTATGTCCGTGTTCACCCGATCGACGGATGGAAAAGTAGGTTTTTCCTCCGTCACACTTTGGCGGATCGGAGCGGGTCGGATGTCAGCGGGCATGTCACTGCTGACATCCGCTGGTCCATAGAGGAGCACGGAGCGCCCGTACAGGTCCGCAAAAAAAACTGACAGGCGGACCTGTACGGGCGCTCCATGTGAAAGACCCCATAGAAGCTTGAAATTAGCCGACAGCTGAGCGGCCAGCTCAAATAAGGAAGCCCAGCCCTGACAGGTACTCACAATACACAGGTACTACTGACACTAATACTCAATATAGCCCACGCGCACTCGCAGCACTCATGTGCTTACCATACACAGGTACACACTCACCCTACACAGGTACTTGACCCCTGTTAGAACCTCCTGTTTTCCACTCTGTTTTTTTTAACTTACCACTTAGTCCAGTTCCACTGGTCTAAGTTCCAGCAGGCTCACAATGAGTTCTACAGAAAGTTATATAGGCCTCAAGCACCTGTGACCAATTAACCAATCCCCTTAATTAGTAGGCTGAAGGAAGCAAAACAAATTATTAAAAAAAGATGTTTAAAAAGTGACAGAAAAGGGTGTTAAAAAGTTTCAAGGAAAAGCCCCCCAAAAAAACTAAAAATGTAACCCAGCAATCACCAGCAGTCACAATCAAAACTTGTTCACACTCTCCACTAAAGGTCCCCACTGTTTAGCTTCCAACCAGCATAAATTGCTGCATTTGTACATTTTTAAAGCCAATATAAAGGAATAATAGAGGTAAAAAAAGCCCTTGTGGATTTAATTAACCTTTTTTTTGGTTAATTCTGCTTTAAGGGGGTTTGACAGGGTGTGTGTCCTATGCCTTCATACGTTTGCTAGTAGGTGTCCCTTATTCCCATCTCAAAATGTTGGGAGGTATGCCTTAGACCCCTTTCACACAGGGTGAATCAGTAATGATCCGCCCTGTGAACCTTCCGCTTGCTCAGCGGGGATCGCTCCATTGGGAACTGAAACGGAGCCTTAACCACTTCAATACAGGGCATTTTCACCCCCCTCCTGCCCAAGGTAAATTTTTAGTTTCCAGCGCTGTCGCACTTTGAATGACAATTGCGTGGTCATGTAACACTGTGGTATTTGATCACATCTGTGGTTCTTATTTTTTGCACTATAAACAAAAGAGAAGTGACAAGTTTGAAAAAAACACAATATTTTTAACTTTTTGTTATAATAAATATCCCAATTTAAAAAAAAAAACAAAAAACAAACACATTTTTCCTCAGTTTAGGCCGATATATATTCTACATATTTTTGGTAAAAAAAAGGAAAATTTATTATCATACTTACCGTAATTTTCCTTTCCTGATGGACTCCATGGCAGCCTACGTGTGGGTTAATCCCGCCTCCTCTCCAATGTGATAGGACCCCATACCCATAAAAGTTAACTCACCAGTAGCACCAGTGTTCCGTAACTATCCCGACTCCATAATTTCAGGGTGGGAACTCCGTCTGCCATGGAGTCCATCAGGAAAGGAAAATTACGGTAAGTATGATAATAAATTTTCCTTTTTCCTGACTGACTCCATGGCAGCCTACGTGTGGGAAATAACTAGCCAAACACACGGGTGGGTATGCTGAACAGAAATATATTTAATTTGTCCCGTCAGCCGACAAGACTGATAAACCAAAATTTACAGAAGACAGTGCTGCAGGTTCAACACAGTAATGGGACATAAAGGTGTTTATAGAAGACCAAGAGGCCGCTCTACAAATAACGTCTGGCGCCACATGACGGGCTGCTGCCCAGGAAGCTGCCATCCCTCTCGTGGAGTGAGCTGTTACCGCCTGCGGAGGAGCCAAGCCCTTTGCACAATAAGCCTGTTGTATCGTCTGGACGATCCAGGATGCGATTGTTCTTGAAGATGCCTTCTTCCCTTTGTTCTTGCCTGAATGCAGGATGAACAGGTGATCAGATCGTCTGAATGTAGATGTAACTTGCAGATATTCAGTGAGTATCTTGCCCATATCCAGAGGGTGAGACTCATCAGAATCTGGGTTTTTAAAGGTAGGGAGAACTACTTCCTGATTCTCATGGAAAACCGACGAGACCTTCGGTTTGGAGCCCAGCATGGGTATCAGAACCACTCTGTCTGGAAAAAAGGTGAGAAATGGCTCCTTGTGACCTAGAAAACCGATCTCGGACACTCTCTTGGCCGAGGTGATAGCTACCAGAAAGGCTACTTTGGCTGAAAAGTTCTTCAACGAGGACGGGGAGGGCCCCGACATACTAAGTCCATTCAAAAAGTCAAGTACTAACGGGAGATCCCATTTGGGGAATCTTGGCTTCCTCAGAGGTCTCAATCTTGAGGCTCCACGAAAAAACTGTTTGATTAGTGGATGGGTTGCCCAAGGAATTCCAGAAAAGGCTGAAAGTGCTGAGATTTGAACTCTTAGTGAGCTTACAGACAGAGATAGGTCTAGTCCTGATTGAAGAAAGCTTAGGATATTTTGGATTTCTGGGTTCTTGAAGGAACTGCCCGCGGTTAAAGAAAATTCCACAAACTTAGACCATATTCTACCGTACACTTTATTTGTGCTTCCTTTCCTTGAGCTCATAAGGGTAGAGATCACCCGAGAGGCGCAGCCAAGGGTTTCTAACCTTTCCCTTTCAAGAACCAGACCGCTAGTTTCATTTGAGCCGGACAGGGATGGAGGAGCGTTCCCTGGGAGAGAAGGTCTGGTCTGCATGGTATTAGAATTGGGTCCTGAAGACTCAGGTGAACCAGAAGAGGGAACCATGGCCTGTTCGGCCAGTATGGAGCCACTATTGTAATTTCTACTTCTTCCGCAAGAAGTCTCTTCAGGAATTTCAGAATTATTGGGATCGGGGGAAAGGCGTACGCCCTCTGAAACCACCACCGATCCGTTAGGGCATCCGTCCCGATTGCCTGGTTGCAGTAACCCCTTGTGTAGAATTTTTTCAATTTGGCATTGTTCGGAGAAGCAAAGAGATCCACTTGGGGATTGACTCCCAGGGACAAGATCCAACGGAAGGCCTGATCGTGGAGAGACCATTCGTTGACGTCCACCTGAGTTCGTGATAGGAAATCCGCTTGGGAGTTCTGAATACCTGGAATAAAAACCGCCGTCAGGTTGACCAGGTTCACTTGGGCCCATTTCATAATGGGCTCTACTTCCTGGAGAAGGGATGAGCTCCGAGTCCCGCCTTGTCTCTTGACATATGATACTGCTGTGGTGTTGTCCATCCTTAGTATTACTGACCTTCCTTTCAGCAGTTGTGAAAAGGACTGTAGGGCACACCAGGCCGCACGAAGCTCCAGGGTGTTCGAGCCTGGATTGTGGAGGCGAGCGTCCCACCTGCCTTGCGCCATGCTTGTGCCGCACAGGGCCCCCCAACCGGAGCCACTGGCATCTGTCGTCACTGTGACCCACGAAACTGGAGCGATGGAGTGACAATTCAGCAGATTCTTCGGTTGAAGCCACCAGAAGAGGCTGCCCCTCATTGACGTTGAAATGTGGATCCGCTGACTCATGCTCCCTGATTTCCACTGCCTGAGAAAGCCGGATTGGAAGGGACGTAGCCTCCAGAGCGCCCATTTTACCATTGGTGTTGTGGATACCATTGTCCCAATGATCTTCAAGCATTGATGAGCTCTTAGGTGACGAGTACTCAAGGCCCGGGAAATCCTCTCCTGAATTACCGGAATTTTCTCTGCTGGTAGAGAGATGGTCTTCCTTACTGTGTCGAATTGAGCACCTAGATAGGTTAGACACTGAGTTGGCTCCAGATGGCTTTTTGCCAGGTTCAGGAGCCACCCGAATTCGGACAAGGTCGCGATGACCTGATCCCTCTGTGCCAAGAGAAGGGTCTTGTCTTGGGACAGGACCAGGAGGTCGTCCAGATAATGATACAGACGAATCTTCTTCAGCCTGATGAGAGCTACCAGAGCCAAAAGAACTTTGGTGAAGACCCGTGGGGATGTTGTTAGGCCGAAGGGTAGGCACACGAACTGGAGGTGTTCCTGGTTGACATAGAACCTGAGGTACTTGTGCAGCTCTGCTGCTACTGGGACGTGGAAATAGGCATCCTTTAGGTCCACGGAAATCATCCAGTCGCCTGGCTGTATTGCTTGTTGGATGGTTGATAGAGTTTCCATTTTGAACTTTTTGTGTGTTATAAATTTGTTCAAATATGTCAAGTCTATGACTGGGCGCCAGGTACCGTTCTTCTTCTGTACTAAGAAGAGAGGGGAGTACACCCCAAGAAACTGTTCGTCTTTTGGGACGTGTACCACTGCTCCTTGAATCTTCAGGAGGTGAATGTAGTCTAGAAGGACCTGTTTCTGCTCCAGTGACCCTGGAAGAAGGGTGGAGATGAACTTTGGACAGGGAGGACTGGAAAAGGACCATGCGTGTCCTGAGGTCACGGTCTTGATGACCCAAAAGTCCTTGATTGAGGCCGCCCAGACGTGCCGATAAAGGAGTAGACGAGCTCCCACACGATCCGCTTGGGCGGGCGTTGTCTCAAAAAGATTTCCCCTTGTCGCGTCCAGTTGACGCCTGAGTAGTTGGAGTAGGTTTCCGGTAGGAGCCTCTACCTCTGCTCCAATTCCTTCTGTAGTTTCCACCAGGCCTGTAAGCGCGAGCTTCCCTAGCGCGGTCCGGGCTGTATCGCCGAAATTGAGGCATTTTTCTTCCCGTTTGGCGCTTGTCCTGAGGAAGGAAACCAGACTTGCCGCCCGAGACTTTGGAGATGGCATCATCTAGCTTGTTGCCAAACAGGGTTGATCCTTCAAAGGGAATCTTGCACCAATTCTGCTTCGATGATGGGTCAGCAACCCAGGGGCGTAGCCAGAGGGCCCGTTTCGCGGTCACAGAAGAAAGCATAATCCTAGCTAACAGGCGGATTAAGTCAACGGAGGCTTCGCCCAGGAATGCGACCGCCAGTTTTAGCTCTGCCGTGGCTGAGTTCTTGGCTAGTTCTTCAGAGACGCCTTTGAGGAAAGAATCAACGTTTTCCGTCCAGGCTTCCATGGCCTTTGATAATGCCGCTAAAGCTAGAGCCGGTTTGCACGCTGTGCCCGCAAGGCCATAAATTCTTCTGAGGTCCTGGTCCATTCTTCTGTCCAGGCCATCTTTGAACGAGACGGAGTCAGCAATAGGTAAAGTGACGTGTTTAGCAAGTCTTGTTACTGCCGCATCTACTAGAGGAACATTCTCCAAGTGTTTGACCTCTTCCTGTTTGAAGGGATAGAGCCTTGAGGCTTTGTTAGCCATGGAAGATTTCTTGTCCACCTTGCTCCATTCCTCTTCAAAAATACCCTTTAGTTCAGTCAAGAACGGGAACGTAGGGCGTTCTTTCCCCAAGCGTTTAAAATATTTTTTCTGCTTGGCTGGAGAAGCGGGTTGTTCTTCCCATAAGAGAGCCTCTTTAATCGCTTTGACGAGTGGCGTCACCTGCGCGAAGTCAAATTCTAAGCCTTCTTCGTCACTCTCTAGGTCACCTTGAGGAGAAGCCGGAGTGGAGGCTTGAGGCCGGGAAGGACCTGGATCCTCTAGGATCTCCAAGTTTGGAGAAGCAGACCCGTCAGTGTTGGTCTGAACCTGCGTGTGGGGCATATTCTCTTTTAGAGTTCGTTGAACCACACGTTCCACCAGAGACTCGATCCGATGACCTTCAGTCTCTTTTTCCCCGACCGCATGGGCGTAGCATCGGTCGCACAGTGACTTGCCCTCCGGGACATGAGTGTCACATCCCCAGCAGGCTCTGCGATCAGAGCGACTATCATGGCGGTGGGAGCGGTGTCTTGAGGAGGAATGTGAGCGTCTCCTCCGGTGGGAAGATGTAGATGGAGATCTCCTTTTGGATTTTGATCTGGAAGAATGATGCGGTCTGGCAAGGTCATAGGAAAAAAAAGGAACACTGGTGCTACTGGTGAGTTAACTTTTATGGGTATGGGGTCCTATCACATTGGAGAGGAGGCGGGATTAACCCACACGTAGGCTGCCATGGAGTCAGTCAGGAAAATTGCAATAAGCGTTGGTTTGCGCAAAAGTTATAGCGTCTACAAAATAGGGGATATGTTTATGTCATTTTTTTTTTTTTTACTAGTAATGGCGGCGATCTGCGATTTTTATCAGGACTGTGACATTGCAGCGGAAACATCGGACACTTTTGACACATTTTTGGGACCATTCACATTTATACAGCAATCAGTGGTATTAAAATGCACTGATTACTGTGTAAATGTGACTGGCAGGGAAGGGGTTAACACTAGGGGGTGATCAAGGGGTTAATTGTGTTACCTAGGGAGTGATTCTAACTGTAGGGGGAGGGGACTCTGAAGGGGAGGAGACCGATCGGTGTTCCTCTGTACCCAGAACACACCATCGGTCTCCTCTCACCTGACAGGACGTGGATCTGTGTGTTTACACACACAGATCCATGGTCCTGTTCTGTTATCGGGCAGTCGCGGGTGCCCAGCGGGCACATGTCGCGGCTCCCGAGCAATGCAGCGGGCGCTCCCGTGCCCCCTTGATGGCTGGGAAACCCAGGACGTCATATGATGCCCGCCCAGGACGGGAGATTATTTCTGCGGATGTCATAGCACAATGGGCGGGTAGTGAAGTGGTTAAACCATGAGTAATTGGAGATTTTGACGAATTGCTTTGACACCACAGTGGCTAAAGAGGACAAAGTTGTCCGGAGGCGGCCATTTTGTTGGTTAGTATCAGAGCGAGTAACACTATCCACTCGTAATATCATGCAGTGGACTGTATTCGGTTGCCAATGTTGTGTCAAAAAAGCAATTAGTCGAAATCTCCAATTACTGATAGTTTAAAGCAGGGCCGTTTGAAGGAATTTGAGGGCCCCAAGCAAGAAGCGGGGGGCAAGGTGTTGCTGAATTTCAAGTTGAGAAGCGGGGCGGTGGAGATGCAGCTGCCGCCGAACACCGAGTACTTCTTCTGTCATTGCGGGGGGGGGGGGGGGGGGGATTGGTTGTTTCTGGGCGCTGTGCCGCCGACGACCACGAGAAGTACTTTTTCTGTCATTGCAAGTCGATAAGCACGGTGGGGTGCAGTTTTATTAAAAAGGTATCTTTGGAAGCCTTTTTTTTAATCAATTTGATTCATAAGTGCTTCTTCTGATAAGCGGGGGGGGGGGGGGGGGGGTGCTGCTGCTACCGCCGGACGTGCAGGAGGAGGAACTAGGGAGAAGAGCTTGGCCACGCTACAGGCAGCAGAATTTATATTTATAGGAAGCGGCGGCGCGGCGGCAAGGACCCGCCCTGCTGGGGCCCCAGGCCAGCTCGGGGGCCCCAAGCAGTTGCTTGTTTTTCCTGTCTTGTTCCGACGGGCCTGGTTTAAAGGTACCTGGAAGTGAGGTGGTTGGAGTTTCTGACGTGTTGGCTAAATGACAGAACACTTGGCACAATCTCCTGTCATTCCAATTGGATTGCAACCTAACATGTCATGCTTTAAAATTCTGCAAGCTTATGGAATGGCGACAAACAACAGTATTTAAAAATCTCCATAGACGATGCTTTAAAACATTTTACAGGTTACCTGTTTAGCATTACAGAGGTGGTATAGTGCTAGAATGATTGCGCTCAATCTAAAGTTCGTGACGATACCTCACATGTGTGATGCGAACACTGTTTACATATGCGTGCACAACTTAGGGACGGTGTTGCTTTAATCTCTCCTTTACTTTTAAAAGCAAAAGAACAAAAATATATCTATTTTTTTTTAATCTGCTTTGAACAAAAAAAGAATGTACTTTCGCTATAGACAGGAAGTGAGGTAATGCAGTTGCTCCAGTCCTCCACCAAGGCCATAGAGGCGATCAGAGATGATCTAGTCTGTCAGCCTCTGTGACCAGCTACACCGTCGGTCTCGGTAAGCTAGAGAAACACCGGCGAGGGGCGCCCCCCGGCCACTTCTGAAAGCGATCCAGCGGGTTATGAGCCACTTGGACAGTTTTCATGAGAAAGGCAGTCGCCGGCTGAAAAATATAAATAAATGCTGGCATTTTGGTAAACCACATACAATGTATGTATATGTATTGTGGTTGGCAAGTGGCTAATACAGTGATCAGTGTTAATACTATACACTATCACTGTACTAATGACACTGGCTGGGAAGGGGTTAATATCTAGGGGCAATCAAGGTGTTAAATGTGTGCCTGACTATGTGTAATGTGTTCTGCTTTTACTAAGCGACCCCTTTTTTCCCCCTACATTGCAGGGGAAAAAAACAGCGAGAACGCCTGTTACTCTGTGTTCCTGTCCCTGAATGACAGAGCCAAACAGGGGGTCCTGGTGGAGGCGACCAATCTTTGTCCTGGACCCACTAATCACTTTGTGCAGTAACAAATCACAGAACAGCTGGGGTGGCAGGCATGTGTGCCCCCTACCCGGAAGCGCTGATCACGTATCAGATATGTGATCCAGCGCAGAGTGGACGTCCTGCAGCAGTATATCTGTGTGGGGCAGTTGGCAAGTGGTTATTGTGACACTAAACAATATTCTTATTCTCCAAAGATATTTCATACAAATCCACAACTTTAGATAGTAAGCTTCTTGAGGGCAGGGACCAGTGGCGGCTGCTGCTCAATTTTTTTTGGGGTGGCACAAACTGAAAAAGAAACATCAATTGCAGCCTCACTGTGCCATCAAATGCAGCCACTGTGTCCATCAATTGCAGGCACTGTGTCATCAATTGCAGGCACTGTGTCATCAATTGCAGGCACTGTGCCCATCGAATGCAGCCACTGTGCCCATCGAATGCAGCCACTGTGCCAATCAATTGCAGCCACTGTGACCATCATTTGCAGCCACTGTGCCATCTATTGCAGGCACTGTGTCCATCAAATGCAGCCACTGTGCCATCTATTGCAGGCACTGTGTCCATCAAATGCTGCCACTGTGCCATCTATTGCAGGCACTGTGTCATCAATTGCAGGCACTGTGTCATCAATTGCAGGCACAGTGCCCATCGAATGCAGCCACTGTGCCAATCAATTGCAGCCACTGTGACCATCATTTGCAGCCACTGTGCCATCTATTGCAGGCACTGTGTCCATCAAATGCTGCCACTGTGCCATCTATTGCAGGCACTGTGTCCATCAAATGCAGGCACTGTGCCCATCATTTGCAGCCACTGTGCCATTTATTGCAGGCACTGTGTCCATCAAATGCAGCCACTATGCCATCTATTGCAGGCACTGTGTCAATCACATGCAGGCACTGTGCCCATCACATGCAGCCACTGTGCCCATCATTTGCAGCCACTGTGCCATCAGTTGGTGGTGGGTCAGGCAGACCTGTGCTTCCTGATTGGTAGAAAGGCGGGTCAATGTTAGAAAAGTGAATATTAATTTGCTTTTTTAACACATAAGGGTGGGTTTCGAGCGCAATGCTCTGTGCTCCGAGTCTGTAGTGTCTTGACGTGGCCTGTAGCTTACGCATGTATTTGTAAATGTGTGCAGAATAAACCCCTGTTTTTAACGCATACTGTTAGACGGGTTGATTTGTTGTATGCTGGCTGGTTGGCAAATAAGCTTGGTTTTTTTCCTTGGTCTTGTTTATACCCACTAACTGTCATGCAGGGGTCTCAAACTGGCAGCCCTTCAGCTGTTGCAAAACTACAAGCCCCATGAGGCATTGCAAGGCTGACAGTTACAATCATGACTCCCCCAGGCAGAGGCATGATGGGATTTGTAGTTTTGCAACAGCTGAAGGGCCACCAGTTTGAGACCCCTGCAAGTGAACGGTTCGAATTTCTGCCTGATTTGAACTGTGTATTATGGTCGGCCTTAGTAAATGAGGTGAAGCTTTGCTGATGTTCATCATCCAATCACGTGGCAACAAAATACTGTTGTTTATTTTTTTTAATCGATGCGTATGATTGGGTATTATATTATTTACTAAGTGAAGATGCAGTCCTTTTTAGGAAGTAATGTTTGGGATGCCCAGGGATCCACTCCACGTCTTGCTCTGTGTCGGGTCCCTGATGATCTGGAAGGTCCCATCATGTGATCTATTCATTTCTTCTATGGTCAGGTACATTTCCAGAGATCTGATGGAGCATGGCCGCCATACATCCCTGTATTCCCCTGTCCAGCCACCACTGCGGTAATCCACGCACACTCCTCTCCTCTCCCCGCTCCGGTCTATTTCCTTTTCAGCTTGTGGGAGGAGAGAACTCAGCTCATCTCACAGGCTCCGCCCCCTACCGCTTCCCTTGTTTGGTGGGAGGGCGGGCCGTCGGTTGTCACGTGACCGGTGGCGGAGCGCGGTACAGTCAGACTGAGGGAAGAGAAAGACGGAGACCGGAACCGGAAACCTAAGTAGTGTCTGAGAGCGGACCGAACCGTGTCTGGGAACGCTGATAGTGGGGATCGGTGTTTAGTGCGGTGAAGAGGAAAGGGACCGACCTGCCCGTCTCCTTGAATGTAGGTGTACGGACTGTGTGCCCGTAACTGGGAGCTGACATCCCCTACAGCGCTGCCGCAACACTGCTGAGGGACTACAAGTCCCAGCGTTCCTCGGCGCCGAGTCCTGGGGCTCCACACTGCGGCTTTTTGGGGACTACAAGTCCCAGCGTGCCTCGGTGCCGAATCCTGGGGCTCCACACTGCGGCTTCTCGGGGACTGCAAGTCCCAGCGTGCCTCAGCGCCGAATCCTGGGGCTCCACATTGCGGCTTCTCAGGGACTACAGGTCCCAGCAAGCGCTGTGTCTGGCTGCGTACTGGTTCTCAGACACAGTGACCGCTGGGATTTGCGCTGGCCCGGCACAGACACAGCGGGTGCGGTATGTAGACTGTGTGTATGTATAAGCAGGCTTCCATCCTGTCAGGCAGTTCTCTCCCCCCAGATCATCCAATCACATTTCACTTCTGCTAGGTCACATAGGTGACACGTTCTGATTGGTTGCTATAGGTTACTGCACCCCACTACTATGTCTGTTGATTTTATACAGAGTAGCCCATACTGACCAATCACAATCTGGTTTGACTGAAGGCCCCATTAGCATCGGATGTGCTGGGCAAGTCTTTCACATTGCATGCACCAGGCAATTTGCATTCTGTCCTATTTAATCAGCCTGTAAACTGGATGCAGTGTGTTGTGTTTGTTTTTATTTTTTTTATCTAAACCATTTGTCTGCTGGGCACTTTCACCCCCTTCCTGCCCAGGCCAATTTTTAGCTTTCAGTGCCCTCATACTTTGACAAGTGCGCTGTCATGCAACCCTGTACCCATATGATATCTTTATCTTTGTTTTTTTCACACAAATAGAGCTTTCTTTTGGTGGTAATTAATCCCCACTGGGGTGTTTTTTTTTTTTTGTTTTTTTTTATAGTTCTCAAATTTTGCAAACCGGAAATGTTTTCCTTCACTGAGGCTGCTCATGGGTACTGGTGGGCACAGATTGGCAGCCTTGGTGGGCACTGTTGGGACTACACTGATGATCAATGCTCTGAGTTATCAGTGTACATGTCCCTTTTTAGAGAAGCCATTTATCATCTCTCTTCTATCGGCATGAGGAAAGAAATGCCAATTTGGACACAGCTGATCACATGGTAAAGAGCCACTGATTGGCTCTTTACAACAATCTGTGATCAACAGTGAATCTTCTATCAGGGGAGGTTGCGAAAATAGATTAGCAGAGAGCAGGTCCTATTACAAAACACCTCCTGAGAGTCTCTGCCTATGATGAGGGGGTGTGTGCCTTTCCTCCAATCGGCAGTGTTAGCTATCTTGGCTGTATGCCCAGGCATCACACTGTGTTAATCAAGAAGAGAAAATCTTCTAACATCTGAACTTTCTAAACCATGGGTCTTCAAACTAGGCCCTCCAGTTGTTCAGCAACTACAATTCCCATCATGCCTAGTCATGTCTGTGAATGTCAAAGTTTTACAATGCCTCATGGGATGTGTAGTTCCGCAACAGCTGGAGGGCCGTAGTTTGAGGATCCCTGTTAAACATTGTATACATGTGAAGACAGCAGATATGAATGTAAAACCAATGTAGGGAGATTTGGGTCATCTCTGTGTATCATCTGAGGCTGTTCATTTCACTGGGTGTATGGGGGGTTTACATCCACTTTAAATGATATCACCATAATGAAGAAAAGTATAACGCACAGCTACTTGATGTGTTTGTTGCATTTCCATATGTTTTATTTTTTCCTGTTTTTTTTTCCTCCCGCTGTACTGGGCTCCTGTGCATTTTTGATGCGTTCCAGTAGAGTTCTGTGCAGGAAAAAAGCAGCATGTTTGTACTTTTTTTTTTTTTTCTTCTTCTTCTGCAGCTAAGTACTGTAATGCGCACTGCACTGGTGTGAAGTTTGCTATTGGAACCCATATAACCTTCTTTCCATGCGGTTTTGATGCACAGAAAGGGCACTGCATGTGGTGAGAACTGGCCCTACAACTGATTCTAAAGGGGTTTTTTTGTTGTTGTTTAACAAACTAGCTACTTATCTGCCCCATGTAATGGTTTTGCACAGAGCAGCCCTAATCCTATTATGTTTTTGTTCCCCCCCTCTGGAGCTCCTACCCATTGACCAGTGCCCCCAATAGCAAGCTGCCTGTTATGGTGGCACATAGAGCCATGTCTTGGTTCCACCCACTGCTCACTCCTCTCTGGCTCACTGGCTGTGATTGACAGCAGTGTGAGCCAATGGCTCCCGCTGCTGTGCCTTAGCCAATAAGGAGAGAGACCATGGACAGCTGAGGCTCCTGTGCACATTGTTGGATTGAGAGGGTGCTGAGCTGAGTATAAGGTGGGGGGAGCAGCATACATAAGATTTTTTACCATCCTGTATAGAATGCATGAACGTAAACCTTCAGCCTTTACAATCTAAAGTGCAGCATCTGTAGCAGTGTAGAATTATCAGAAGCTTAAAGTGGCTGTAAAGGCTCAAGGTTTTTTACCTTCATGAATTCTATGCATGAAGGTAAAAAACCTTCTTTGTGCAGCCTCCGTGTGCTTGAGAGCCTCAACTCTCCCTCCTCATCTTCTGAGACAGTGGCAGTAGCCATTGGCTCAGGCTGCTGTCAATCACAGCCAATGAGGGGATAGAGGGTGGCTGAGCCAATGCAACGTGTGAATGGACACACAGAGCAATGGCTCGGGGCTGCTCAGGTGCCACCACAGTAAACTTTTTGCTCTGGGGGCACTCGGCAGAAGGGAGGGGCCAGTAGCGCCGTCTGGGAACCCGAGAGGAGGAGACTTTCACGGCGAGTAAATTGATACCCAACATATCGCGCTTAAAATTTGCGCCTCCTAGTGGAATGGCGACAAACTTTTACCCATAAAAATCTCCATAGGCGACGTTTTAAAAAATTCTACAAGTTGCATGTTTTGAGTTAGAGGTCTAGGGCTAGAATTATTGCTCTTGCTGCTCACGTCATGTTTGCTTCTGCACGTGAGCTCGCCGAGAATTAAATATATATTGTATTAAATTTATTTCACCTTTTTTATTTGTTCTTTTAAAAATGGTCTCACTTTTATTCCTATTACAAGGAATGTAAACATCCCTTGTAATAGAAAAAAAGCATGACAGGTCCTCGGATCTCATATTTACATAACATGCAATAAAAATGTAAATGTCATTTAAAAAAAGTCTCTTTAAGAGCTATGGGTGAAAGTGATGTTTTGACGTCGCTTCCGCCCTGCAATGGTATGGAGGCAGGTGGGGGCCATCTTCCCCTCGTCTCCATATCAAGCCAGGGAGAGGACTTGATTGCCTCAGCCGCTACCGATGGCTCCGGTAAGCGTTGCAGGGCACCAGAGGGGGGCCCTCACCCGCCGCCGATAAAAGTGATCTAGCAGTTTATTTGCCACAGAGACCACTTTAATCTGAAACTGGACAGCTCACTGAAGAAGAGGATACTGGGGTTATGGTAGCTAGCTGCTGCCATAACGATATCCCTCTTCAAAGTGCCAACGTATATCGGCGTGAGCCGGTCCGGAAGTGGTTAAATTGTTACTAAACCCTTAGCAGTAAAAATCAATCTGTATATGCAGTAGAGTAGAGCATGCTTGTTATACTCACTGTGAAACTTAAGGGGTTAATCCTCTGCATTGTGTAAAAAGGTTGGTAGCTCCCCTTCTTCCAGTTTTGGGGCACTCTGCACATGCTCAGTTTGCTGTCTATTACTAGAGAAATTTGTATTTTATTTTTTCCGATCAGGGGTCATGCGGCCTCATTGGACAGTCAGAGGAAAATTACAACTCCTCCTCATAAGCTTTAGCCATTGCTCAACTGGACGCTGATGGAAGTCACAATACTGCTATAACTGCTGATGAGAAACAGTATTTAGCAGTTTATATCTACTATAATAATGGCATTTCAGTGTACTGGGAGACCAGATATAGTAAATGTAGGGTCCTGGGTTTAGTAACACTTTAACCACTTAAGCCCCGAACCTTTAGGCAGCTAAATGCCCAGGCCAGGTTTTGCGATTCGGCACTGCGTCGCTTTAACAGACAATTGCGCGGTCGTGCGACGTGGCTCCCAAACAAAATTGGCGTCCTTTTTTCCCCACAAATAGAGCTTTCTTTTGGTGGTATTTGATCACCTCTGCGGTTTTTATTTTTTGCGCTATAAACAAAAATAGAGCGACAATTTTGAAAAAAATGCAATATTTTTTACTTTTTGCTATAATAAATATCCCCCAAAGACATATATAATTTTTACTACTAATGACGGCGATCAGCGATTTATTTTTTTTTTTTTTTTTTTTTTTTTTTTTTTTTCCTGACTGCGACATTATGGCGGACACTTCGGACAATTTTGACACATTTTTGGGACCATTGTAATTTTCACAGCAAAAAATGCATTTAAATTGCATTGTTTATTGTGAAAATGACAGTTGCAGTTTGGGAGTTAACCACAGGGGGCGCTGAAGGAGTTAAGGTTCACCTAGTGTGTGGCTGTAGGACTGACGTCATCGATCGAGTCTCCCTATAAAAGGGATCACTCGATTGATGCAGCCCCCACAGTGAAGCACGGGGAATCCGTGTTTACATACGGCTCTCCCCGTTCTTCATCACGAGGGGGCGGCTAGAAACGAATAGCTGCGCCCTCGTCCCGGATCGCTCCCCGCGGGTTACCGACCGCCGCATGTACTGGGGGGGGGGTCCCGATCGGACAGGCAGGAACGTACATGTACACCCATATGCCTGTACGTGCCATTCTGTGGACGTATATGTACATGCGGCGGGCGTTAACCGGTTAAAGGGGTTGTAAAGCTTCATTTTTTTATTTTTATTTTTTAAATCGCAAACATGTCATACTCGCCTCCACTGTGCAACTCGTTTTGCACAGAGTGGCCCAGATCCTTGTCTTCTGGGGTCCCTCGGCGGCTTTCTGGGCTCCTCCCCCGCTTCTGATAACCCCCCTGGGAAGTGCTCTTCCAAAGGGGTTACCTTGCGGGCGCGCTTCCTAGTCCTGTAGTCGGTGCCCATAGCCACTGACTACAGGACTTGGCCCTGCCCCTCGTGCCATTCCAGTTGATTAACAGCGCAGACATTGGCTCGCACTGCTGTCAATCTATCCAATGAAGAGCTGAGGCCGAGATCAAATGCGTTCTCGAAGCGGGACTTTCGAGGGCTCGGGTAAGTAAACTGGGGGGCCACTAATTGTCAGATGTTTTTTCACCTTAATGCTTAGGATGCATTAAGGTGAAAAAAAACATGAAGCTTTATAACCCCTTTAATTGTACCAGAAAGGTTTTTGTATAATGACCTTGTGGCAAGCTGCCCTCTTCCGTTTAGCGCTGGCTCATTTTTAATTTTTTTTTTTTTAATAAACATTTACCTGCCTGCAGTCTTCTATTGAATGCACACTGAGCTGCACGTGCACAGCTCCACATGTGTTCCCAGCACACCCCAGCTGTGTTAGAAATTCCAATCAAGAGGCTGAAAACCTGGCGCCTGGAAGATGACAGCAGTCAACAGGGGATATAAAGTGATTCTAAAGCCTAAACATTTTTATCTGAAGCCTAGGTTTACATTGCTGCGGGTTAGGAACCATGCAAGTTCAGCTAAACTCGCACGATTTCATCCCGCCAATGCAGTCTGACTTCGGGGGCGATTTGACAGACATCTGTGCGAGTTAATGCACAGATGTCTATTCAAGTCGCCAGAAGTAGTGCATGGTAATCTGTGTGGTGTTTCAAAGAAGTCATGCGTCACTGATTCGGGCGCTGTCATTGCCGGCAATAGCTGGCGATTTGGCATGCTATTTGACATGCCAAATCGGACCAATGTGAACCTAGGCTAAGGCAATAATGTTAAGGTAGTAAACTCCTCTTTATACTTGCCCGAGTCCTCACTTGAGCTATCGGTGTGCCCATCTGTAGCAGCTTTCTACATGCCCAGTGTGCATATGACCCAAAAAATAGAAAATAAGATTGCAATCTATTGATTGCAGCTTTGCATTTCTTATGGAACATTGCATGTGCATATTTTTTCTTTCCTTGTCTATTATTGTCTGTCATTTTACACATGAGGAAATTGTAGCATATAATCAGTGCAGCAAGTTAAGGGCTTATTATCCTGCGGCTACTGGTGTATGTTGTGAAGCGAACAGTGCTGATGGGTTGTAAATCATGCATCACACCATTTACATTTTTTTCAACTTTATTGAATTGTTGCAAAGTGACAATTTATCTTTTAATCACTGCAGTGGGTTGCAATGCAAGTGTAATGTGTTAGTTGGAACACGCTTCGTTAAAAAGGAAGTGTCCCATTTGTTTATTATTTTTCCAAGCACACACCATTGTATGACGTAAGCCAAATTGTCTGGTCTATGCATTGGGCATCAAAAAAAAAAATGTAAATGAAAGCTGTACCAAATCTGTTGGTAAAGTGTCTGAACACAAATCTGCTTGTAGAAAGTGTGTACACACACCGGCCATAACATTATGACCACCCACTATAACCCATTGGTTGGACTCCACTAAACCTTTGAAGCCAGGTACCACAGCATACCTCTGAAGGTGACCCCCTCAGGAGTCTCTGCTTGGAAGTGGGTGCAAATACCTGAATTAGACAGGTATCTGCCCCCCCCTCCTCCTGAAAGGTGCCCATTGTGACACCGGAGGGGGGGGGGGGGTAGGGGTCGGTTGGGTTCCGAAAAGCGACGGTTCCATTTTTGTGTGGACCTGCTCTTTAATTGTGCTGACTTTTTGTACTTCGATGTGGCATTCTTCTGTTTCCATTAGTTATAATTTTGTAACAGATGCAAGTTGTTTCTTGCCAAATGTTTTTGTAGAACACCACCAACTTCTTTTCTGATTATTTTTGTCAGCTTAAATGTAAACACTGTCGGCGCTAACTGGGGGGGGGGGGGGGGGGCTCCAGTCTTTGCAGTATGAGGGCCACATGGATTTATTTTTTATAAATATTTGTTGTCTGAAAACTTTTAAATGTTATTTATTTATAAAACAAAATGAACGAACATGCTCCAAGAAATAACTTTTACCTCTGAAGTCCCTCTCCTTTTTTCATCAGAATCCCCTCTTCACATAAGAATGGCTTCAGGGTTGGTAAAATCTTGTAGAGGGCCAGATGTGGACTGTAGTTTGCATACCCCTGTAGTGTAGCTAATAAGGAATTATTTTCAGTTTGAGAAGCTCAAACAGGTTAAAGTTTTTTTTTTTTTCTTGACAAAAAAGAAAACTAAACCACTACTCCAGAAAGGGTGGATTTGATTTAAATCGCTAGTAAAAGGCTTGATTTAAATCATAATTTTTAAAGAGCAACTGTCATCTCTGTCACGCATGGGGCTCCTCCTCTGACCCGCTGTTGACTCACTGACAACCCTATTCACTTTAATGGGACGGCTGGTGATGTGGCAGGGACACAACAAGGTGAGGAATGTGGTGGCAACAGTTGAGTGGATGTCCACTAACAGGCGCTGCCATGATGGATCTGAAATGACAGGTGCTCTTTAAATGGAAGGACTCATTCTTGCTGTAAGTTAAAATCTTTAATATTTGCAAACAAAATGAAGGTTTTCTATTTAGAATAAGCTCTCAGGTTGGTAAATCAGCGATATCAGAACATATTCAACCACACAGTTTGTAGTGTATGTAGATTTGAAAAACAATGGGATAAAGGAATATTCCTGAACTTTGTTTTATCTCATGGTTACTGTGAAATTGTGTAAATGCATCAATGCAGTGCACGTTCGTTCAGCTTGCAGAGCTTGGATTTCTCTAATGAGTTTACCAAAAATATAAATATTGCAGAATATACAGCCTCATGCTACGTAACTAAGCTCCATTTTATGCTGAATAAACAAAATTATAAATGTATCGTAAATGGGGAAAAAGCTTTGGATTGATTTTTACTCCAAAGGCATTTTATTAAAAGAAATTTGATAAAAAATCAATTTAAATAAAAAAACTTTTTTTTTTTTTTTAATGTTTTTTTTTTTTTATCCACCCTGATTCCAGAATCATTTGACTTGTAGTAAGACAGTTGGCCTTCAAGGCCTCATGCATTATCTGGGTATCAAGTCCATTCAGTAAAACAAAAAAAACAACCTGATAGTTTTGGGTGTATGGGAGGCACAGGTGTAGTATAAAGCCTGTCAAAATCTGACGTTCTGAAATAAATAGCGACTGTACGCCGTTCTGGGCAGTACACGCATTTGGGGCCCATATGCTTTCAGAGACATGAGGCCCTTAATGCAATTGCTGCTTGGAACAGCACAAGTATTACAACCTGTCAGAAAATTTTGAGAGGGGTGTACAGATCGCAGCCGTGTTGCTAGGACATGGCGCGATCCTGATCTCTGTAAAAAGCCACATCCGCGGGTTTAGCCGTGTGATCGGCTGTGTCCAATCACACCCGGTCACATGTAAACACGGATATGGCGGTAATCGGCGCTCCTTGCCTCACACTGACAGAGTGTGGTGAGAAGAGCTGATCAGTGGCCTTTCCACGCAGGGGGACATCTACACATGTAATCGGTGATCATCAGTGCCCACAAGTGCCACCAATCGGTGCCTATTAGAGATGCCAGTCAGTGCTGCCCATCACTGCTGTCCATCAATGCCTATCGGTGCCCATAAGTGCGGCATATTAGTGCCTCCTCATCAATGCCCACCAGTTCAGCCTATCGGTGCCGCCTCATCAACGCACATCAATGAAGGAGAAAAATTTATTGGTTATAAAATTTACTGACCGAAACTACAGAAAGTAAACATTTTTTTTACCACCAAAAGAACGTGCTATCTGTGTGAAGAAAATGATAAAAAGTTTGTTTGGGTACAGTGTAACACGACGGCGCAATTGTCATTCAAAGTGTGAACACACTGAAAAATGTAAGTGCTCTGTGGGCAAGTGGTTTAAACTACAAATCTTGAAATCTCCACAGAAGTAGGTCGATGCTGTCAAACTCTGTTATAGAAAGCCAGGATCATTCCACACGTAACGGGTAGTATTGCATGAAATCTAGTTTAGTTTACTGTGAATAATCATGCTAGTTTTGTACAAACCTTATTTAGGTAATGCCTCTCTGTTTTACTGCAATTGTATATGGAAGCTATAGTAAATTTGCAACTTGTACACAATTATTAGGTTATTTTAATGTATCTATGGTGTTTTCTTATCAGGAGGACATGAGTTCACAGCAGTTTCCCCGGCAAGGGGCCCCTATTTCTTCATCACAGATTGCGAGTAGTGGAGGCACTATGGGGCAGAATATCCCTGGATCAGGTAATGTCTATCAATACATTTTCATCTTGTTCCTTGCAGACCTTCAAATACCTTTCCTACACACATGTCCTTTGTAGATGCCATCCTAATCTAAAATCTTATAACTGACACCTTTTTAATTCAGGTGAGGAATCAACCCGTGATATGGAAAGCCTGTCCCGTGATTCCCTTACTGCTAATTCAGTTCTTCCTTCTCGAGATGACAAGCAGGAGGCTGTAGTTGTCAGACCTTACCCCCAGCTACAGATGGTTCCCCACCACACAGCGAGCCCTCTCACCATGACTGCTCAGTCCGCTCATCTTCCTGCTGTTCCACTCTCCTTCTCTGAGGGAATTCTGAAGGTATGTGCTTTTAATTATTTAACTGGCCCATAAACTGTTTAGTCATCAAAAACATGACTAATGATGTATTGGTGCTTCTTTAATCGTCCTTTAAAAAAATATCAACATATTCTCTTGCTGGCTATTTCATTCTTGCACCTTAGAGAAAATTCTTAAATCATTTTTGTTATTTTAATATCGGATTCCCGAATTTGGAATGTCTCTTCACATTTAAGATTTTATCTATTGCTCCAAAAGAAGTGCTTTCCTAGATTTTTATTTTTATTTTTTTCCCCCTAGTTTTGTCTTTCAAATCCTTGTTGAAGGCAATTATATGAATATTTTGTTAAGGCATAAGTAGACTTTTAATGTCTTCCCACAGCAGCCTCTGAAGCCCACTATACCCAGTCGCCCCATTGCACCTGCACCACCCTCTGCCCTGTCTGCTGTACCTAAGGTCTCTGGGCCAGTGACAGTCACCATGGAGAGTGGTCTTCCTCAGGCTTCTGCTATTCCTGTTGCCACCATCAGTGGACAGCAGGTCAGTGCCACACACTAAATAGAAAAAAAGTTATCTTGATGCTTTTTTTTATTGTGGATTCTGAGCTTAGTAACTGTCCTGTCATGGTAAAGGATTGTTAGTAGTCATCAAAAATATGGAAAACACTATCCTAGGGATACTAGCTGACTTTTATTCTTACTGATTTTTTTTTATTTTATTTTTTTATCTTCAGTAGTGTTTTATTAGCCTCCTTGAGGCTAATAAATTGTTCATCTTTGTTTCTGAGTATAAAGAAACAAACTGTATTATTAAATATACAGTTTTTTGCTGTCTCTGCTTGTAGAAGAAGGCCAACAAACTAGACAAAACTGAGCAATACTGATTTTTTTAGGATGTAGAGACCTTTGCTAACTGATGAATTTATCAGGACTTCACGGCCATGATTCTGCACTGGATGGAACTTGGTTTCATGACGTATGGGTTTGTATGACTTCATGACCTAAAGCTTCCTGTAGCAAACCCTTTATAAGAAAACAGAACTTGCTGCCCATTTGAAATGCAGCATGTGTACAGTAGAGATGAGGAGCTGGGTCTATGATGTAGACACCTTATGGCTGGTTCTGCGTGGGGGGCACTAAAGCAGCTCTGCATTAAGCTCCCCAAAAATGTTACAATCTGATTGTACAATCTCCTTTGGAAATTCCAACTGGTATGAAGTGCAAGGGCTTGCCTGATTATACACTGATTGGGTAGTTTAGGTATATCCTCACATTACATTGTTTTAGTCAAAGTATGACTGTACAGAGATTGTACAGTCAGAGTGTAATGTGTATGGTGATCCATCACTACAGCTATATTCCAAGGCAACTCAGAGATTGGTTATTTTTCATATTTGACCTATGTTCTTTCTTTAGGGACACCCTAATAGTTTGCATCATATCATGGCTGCCAATGTCCAGATGTCCATCATCCGCAGCAACGCTCCAGGGCCACCTCTACATATTGGAGCTTCTCATCTCCCCAGAGGTATTATGTCTTACCCCCACATTAAATGATGGCTGCTTTGATGAACATTCTAGTGTGTGTGTTTGTGTTTTTATTTGTTTGTGTGTGTGCTGTCCCAGTATTTCTGCTGTGATTCCCCTTCCTAAAGCAAAATGGATTTGATTTCCACGTGCCTAAATTATTATAGGTATAGTCTATAATAACTTTAAGCACTTGGAAATCAAATGTATATGCTTATATCATTTATAGAAGTTTTTAGGCTCCATATCCATCATCCTGTTGGCTTATACAGAACAGGCAATCATATTTTAAGACTCCAAGCTGCCTTGGTTAACTATACAACATCTTGTACGTGATTTTCTTTTCCTTCCAGCTCTTCGTTAAATATAATTCCTAATTTTAAATATGCATACTTACTACTTTAATTGCTAGTGTGTGTGTGTGTGTGTGTGTGTGTGTGTGTGTGTGTGTGTGTGTGTGTGTAATAAATAAATAAATTATATATAATATATATATATATATATACACACACACACACACACACACACACACACACACACACACACACACACACACACACACACACACACACACACACACACCAAAAGTTTGGACACACCTTCTCATTCAAAGAGTTTTCTTTATTTTCATGACTATGAAAATTGTAGATTCACACTGAAGGCATCAAAACTATGAATTAACACATGTGGAATTATACATAACAAAAAAGTGTGAAACGACTGAAAATATATTTCATGTTCTAGGTTCTTCAAAGTAGCCACCTTTTGCTTTGATTACTGCTTGGCACACTCTTGGCATTCTCTTGATGAGCTTCAAGAGGTAGTCACCTGGCGCAGCACCCCATCACTCTCCTTCTTTGTCAAATAGCCCTTACACAGCCTGGAGGTGTGTTTGGGGTCATTGTCCTGTTGAAAAATAAATGATGGTCCAACTAAACGCAAACCGGATGGAATAGCATGCCGCTGCAAGATGCTGTGGTAGCCATGCTGGTTCAGTATGCCTTCAATTTAGATTAAATCCCCAACAGTGTCACCAGCAAAGCACCCCCACACCATCACACCTCCTCCTCCATGCTTCACGGTGGGAACCAGGCATGTAGAGTCCATCCGTTCACCTTTTCTGCGTCGCACAAAGACACGGGGGTTGGAACCAAAGATCTCAAGTTTGGACTCATCAGACCAAAGCACAGATTTCCACTGGTCTAATGTCCATTCCTTGTGTTCTTTAGCCCAAACAAGTCTCTTCTGCTTGTTGCCTTTCTTTAGCAGTGGTTTCCTAGCAGATATTCTACCATGAAGGCCTGATTCACACAGTCTCCTCTTACCAGTTCTAGAGATGTGTCTGCTGCAAAAGGTGGCTACTTTGAAGAACCTAGAATATGAAATATATTTTCAGTTGTTTCACACTTTTTTGTTATGTATAATTCCACATGTGTTAATTCATAGTTTTGATGCCTTCAGTGTGAATCTACAATTTTCATAGTCATGAAAATAAAGAAAACTCTTTGAATGAGTGTGTCCAAACTTTTGGTCTGTACTGTATATATCATTTATTTATTTAAACATTTTTTGTGTGTGTATATTATATGTATCTGTTTATTTTCTCTATCCATCTCTCATTACTTTGATGTTAAATACCCAGCTTATGGCAGCAGCTAGCTGCCATAACCCTGGTCATTTTTTAAACAGTGTGTGATCCGGCATCCAATTCCAGTCGATTCACAGATTACAAGAGCCGTCGGTAAAAGGGGAAACAACCCGATCCCCTGGAACGGTGGGGGGCAATCTTGCTTTTGGAGGACTGGAGCGAACGGACAATTTTATTATTATTTTTATTTTTTTTGCTACGACATGTAAATGTGAGATCTGAGTGGTGTGTGGGTTGTTGGTGTTTTTTTTTTTTTACCCTAGATCTCGCATTATCTGCTTTTTTCTATTACAAGAGATGTATTTTTGTAATAGGAATAACCATATTCAAAAAAAAAATATTTGAAGGGACAGTGTAAAAATTATAAGTAACATAAATAAGAGAAGGGGATTACACGTCCTTCCGCGCTCGCGTGCAGAAGCGAATGCATACGCAAGTCATTGGAGGAATAGCAATAATTCTAGCGCTAGACCTCCTCTAACTCTAAACAGGTAACCTGTAAACATTTTTTAAAACGTTGCCTATGGAGATTTTTAAGTACCGTAGTTTGTCGCCATTCCATGAGCGTGCAAAATTTTAAAGCATGACATGTTTGGTATCAATTTACTCGGCGTAACATCAAATATTGGGTGTGGCTTAAAGGAGGTTTGGTTAGAGTCTGAGATGAAAGAAGATGGAGGGAGAGTAAGACAGATGAGAGAAATGGGGCGACAAAGTATTGCAATGATCTCCATTTTATTGGACAATAATAAAAAGTACAGCGCTAAAATAAAAAATATGTATATTCTTGTGATGAACCTTACAGTAAAAAAATAGTGCTAAAGTGATGTAGCAGTGATTAAAATCACATATATATCAATGTCTTTAAAACTCAAGAATAAATCAATGTCTTTAAAACTCAAGAATAAACCAGAAAGACATTCACAACTGTGAAAAAATATGTGAATCAAGTCCCACAAGAGTTGGAAGGCGACTTGCAGACTGATCAGTGATTCAAACTCAGTCCTTAACCACTTTAATACAGGGCATTAATACACCCTTCCTACCCAGACCAGCTTTCAGTGCTCTCACACTGTGAATGACAATTACTCAGTCATGCTACATTGCATCCAAACTAATTTTTTATCATTTTGTTCTCACAAACCAAGCTTTCTTTTGGTGGTATTTAATCACCGCTGTCTTTTTTTTTTTTTTTTTTTTTTTTTTTTGGGGGGGGGGGGGGGAAAGTGTTTTTGTTTCTATTTTAAAATTTTGCAAAGAAATAATTTTTCTTCAGGAATTTGGGCCAAAATGTATACTGCTACATATCTTTGGTAAAGATAACCCAAATTAGTGGATATTATTTGGTCTCTGTGAACGTTATATAGTCTACAAGCTATGGTGCAAATCATTGAAAAATTATCACACCTGATGTACTGACGTCCCATCATATCTTGAGACCCTAACAAGCCAGGAAAGTACAAATGCCCCCCAAATTACCCCTTTTTGGGAAGTAGACATCCCAAGGTATTTAGTAAGAGGCATGGTGACGTTTTTGAAGTTGTAAACTTTATTTTCCCAAGAATTGTGGGAATTTTTTTTTTTTTTTTTTTACACAAAATTGTCATAACAAGTTGGCTCTCTTACACAGCACATGCATACTTACAATGACACCCCAAAATACATTCATGCTGCTCCTCCTGAGTATGGCGTTACCACATGTGTGGGACTTTTACACAGCCTGGCCACATACAGAGGCCCAATATTGAAGTAGCAACTTCAGGCGTTCTAGGAGCATAAATGACACATCTAATCTCGCTACCACCTGTTACTTTTGAAGGCCCTGGCACACCAGGACAATAGAAACACCCACAAAGTGACCCCATTTTGGAAAGCTAACACCCCAATGGATAATGTATGAGGCATAATTAGTCTTTAGAACGGTTCATTTTTTTCCAGAAGTTTTTTGAAAATGTGAAAAAAAAAATGAAAATATATATATATATATATATATATATTTTTTTTTTTTTTACACAAAGTTGTCCATTTATAAGATATTTCTAACACATAGCATGTACATAGCAAAATGACACCCCAAAATATATTCTGCTACTCCTCCTGAGTATGGCAATACCACATTTTGTGAGACTTTTACACAGCCTGGCCACATACAGAAGTCCAACATCTAAAGTAGCACCTCCAGGCGTTCTAGGAGCATAAATTACACACACAAATTCCTGCCAACCTATGACATTGTTGAAGGTCCTTCATATTTCTAACTCATAGCATGTACTGTACATACCAATTACAAACCAAAATACATTCTTCTGAGCAAAGAGTAAAGAAAAGATTACCTGCGGTTTTATTAGTGCAGTGGTCCACAGAGGAGAGCATCGTTCCAGGTAGCAGGAAGATGTCGGCAGCGAAAGGATCGTCCATGCAGCAGGCAGGAATACTGTCCATAGTACAGGCAGCAGGCAGAGATATGGTTAGTGCAGCCAAAGTATTGGTCCAGGCAGGACCATCAAGTTTAGGGCCTCGGTCAGGAAAGAATGGGGACAGGGGTAGAGGGTTCTCCCACCCAAATCGCTTTGAAGCCTCCGGACAACCAGACCCTGTTCTGGGAACACAGAAAACCAAAAACTGGTTTTCTGAACTCCGAGCACTGCAAGTTGTTACGGAAATGCAGGAACCGCATGATCATGTCATAGCGGGACCTGGACATCACAGCTGAAAAAATTGGCATATGGAGGATGGGCTTTTTACACCAATATGAAGTTGATATTTTTTTGTAAGCCCCATGTTCAGCGTAAGGCCTAAAAACAATCTTAGATCCTCCATTGTTGGGGGTCTCCATTCAAAAGGGCAGGGAATAGCATGAGTTGGGGTTGTTTTGTATGTACTGACGTACAAAAAGACTTGTTTGGTCTATGATGCTTTGAAGGAACTCATCGGGGGGAAAAAAAAATGAAAAAAAAAAAGATTTCAGAGAAACCTTCGGTGTTGGTCTGCACACCTGGCTGTGCTGTGAAAGGGGAGATTGTGGCTGACCCTGTGCTAGAAGGCAGCCACAACGGGTTGGCCAAGCCATCCGGAAGATGGGTTTGGGCCCTACTTCCTCTGCGTGGAATTCCAGAGCTTGTACTGGGCATTTCCTTCTGGGGTCTAGCGCCGTTGGCATTTGCTGATTGGCCACTGGGGTGTCCGGCGCTGCTGGTAGCTGCCTGGAGTTTAGACCGTCCTCTTTTTGGACGAACTACTTCCTTTTCTGATTCAGATGTACTGATTTCGGGGGGCTCGTATTGCGAACCAGAATCAAAACTGTACTGGGGCGGTGAGAGCTCCCCACTGCTCTCATCGGTCTGGGTTAGCATTTGGTATTCCTTTTCTGGGGTGTATAATCTTATGGAGATGGTGGCTTTATGACAGGGCTGCACAATAGCGACTAATTGGCTGTACATCAGCTAGAAATTGGCTGCTGGGCTCACGGGACGGGTACCCCTGATGGGGGGGGTACTCGGGTACTTTGGGGGGGGGGTGACGGGTACTTTTGGGTGGGGGTAAAGGGTACTTTTGATAGGGGGGGGGGGGGGCTGACGGGTGACAGGTACTCGGGTACTTTTGATGGGGGCTGACGGGTACTCGGGCACTTTTGATGGAGGGGGGTGACGGGTACTTTTGATGGGGGGGGGGGGGGAGGGGGGCAATTTGGAAACGGTACTATTCACACTGTAACTGAAACTCACTGTTTCTGATTATTTCTCCTTCTCACACAGGATCGGTGTGTGAGGAGGAGGAGGAGAGCCCAGGGACAGCCGTTACAGTGCTGTTTGTTTACAATTGTGACTGGCTGTGATTGGACACAGCCGGTCACATGGTAAAGAGCCACATTTCATTGGCTCTTTACCCTGATCGGTGCTGGGCTTTGTCCAAGGGACGAGACTCCAATCAATCAATATGTGATTGTATCACTGCTACATCACGTTAGCACAATTTTTTTTTACCGTAAGGTTCATTATCACAAGAATAATATACATATTTATTAATTTTAACGCTGTACTTTTTATTATTGTACTGGCAGCTTTATTTTTCACTGTCATTTTGGTGTTTCTTTTGGTTCACAATATTTTTATCAAGCGCAGTGTTTGCCTTTTTTTAATCTCCATTTTATTCTCTAGGGTCTATGCTAAATGTGTATGTTCACCTTACAGATTTCTCTGTAAAGGTGAACTTCCCCTTTTTAAGTGGTTAATTGGTAAATGAGAACAACATTAACCCCTTTCCTACCGGCGCATTGTAAAATGATGCGGGCAGGAACCCTCCCTCAATCCGGGTGGACGTCATATGACGTCCCGTGTTCCCGGCGATCTAGGGCACGCACGCGCGCCCGCAGCACCGCTCGTGACCCGACGTGGGTGCCCGGCGGCCGCGATTGCCGGTGATCATGACAGGAGTGTGGATCTGTGTGTGCGTAAACACACAGATCCGCCTCCTGTCAGCGGTAAGGAGACCAATGTGTGTTCCTAGAACAGAGGAACACACATCGGTCTCCTCCCCTTGTGAGTCCCCTCCCCCCACCTACAGTTGGCACACACTATAGGGAACATATTAACCCCTTCAGCGCCCCCTAGTGGTTAACCCATTCCTTGCCAGTCACATTTACACAGTAATCAATGCATATTTATAGCACTAATCGCTGTAAAAATGTGAATGGTCCCAAAAAACGTGTCAAAAGTGTCCGATGTGTTCGCCGCAATGTCACGGTCACAATAAAAAAAAATCGCAAATCGCCGCCAATACTAGTAAAAAAAATTAATAAAATAAAAATGCCATATCACCTATTTTGTAGACGCTATAACTTTTGCGCAAACCAATCAATATACGATTATTGCGATTTTTTTTTTTTTTTTTTTTTTTTTTTTTCAAAAATATGTAGAAGAATACGTATCGGCCTAAACTGAGGGATTTTTTTGTTCTTTTGTTTATAGCGCAAAAAATAAAAACCGCAGAGATGATCAAATACCACCAAACGAAAGCTCTATTTGTGGGGGGGGGGGGGGGGGGACATAAAGATTTAATTTGGGTACAGTGTTGCATGACCGCGCAATTGTCATTATTTTTTTTTTTTTTTTTTTTCAATAACAATTTTATTGGTCAATGGTTCAAATGTACATAACATACAGCCATATAGAGCCCCAGGCCCGCAGGGGGAACATAAAGAATAAACACCTTAACAGTAGCCTAGGGCGTGCATGTTATCTCTGGCAATTGTCATTTAATGTGCAACAGTGCTGAAAACTAAAAAATGGTCTGGGCAGGAAGGGGGTGAAAATGCCCTGTATGGAAGGGGTTAAATGTATGGCCCATCACAGCAATTCAGTTGCTTGTTTTGTTTAGCATTGCCTGAAAAGATTAAGATTTTTTTTTCCTTTTTTTTTTTTTTTTAATTATCAACATTGTCTGCTTATGATTTGCACTTTCCTCTTGCCACAACTTAAACCACCACCTAAATGTAAATGAGTGCCATTTTTGCAGAAAAAAAACTTTTTTCTCCCTTTATGGTCTGCTAATATACAGTTTGTAAGTGTTTTGTTATCTGTTCTATAGGTGCCAAAAATACCTGTTGACCTTGTCAGAAATTCAGTGCTGTCCTGTTTCCAGTATTCACTTCCTGTGTTGCCTCAAGGAGAGTAATTTGCCCTCCAAGTCTTTATCTTGCTATTACCGAATGATTAGCTTTTGTTGTGGAGATGGGAGAGTAGTTTGGCTAGAGAAAACTAGGCAGGGCTGACATCACTTGGTCCACAAAAATTTCCAGATGGTAAACGGTTATTTTTCTGTACTGGCAGGGTCTAGAGAAAATAGAGAAAACAATGGGAAATATGCATGTTTTGCAGAGATATACTGTGTATGTGTTTTGTAATGACAATATTATAAAAATTATCTTATTGAAAATGTTTACAATTAAACATGGTCTCTTTCAAGGTACGTACCTTGTGATTGTACACAACACTCCTAGCACTTTTTCTATTCTTCATAGCATCCGTGGAAGTCCTCGAATGGGATGGCATTCAGAGCCTGCGTAGTGGCTCTTTGGATGTTGGGACACCATTTTGGTACTGTGGATGATGTTCAAAGAGCCGCTACGCAGGATATGAATGCCATCCCACTTGAGGACTTCCACGGATGCTATGAAGAATAGAAAAAGTGCTAGGAGTGTTGTGTACAATCACAAGGTGCATACCTTGAAAGAGACTGTTCAATTGTAAAAATGTTCTAAATTTTAAATCTTCATTCTCATTACTTTATGGCTTTGGGAAAACTTGGCATGTGTCTGATCGTTGTCTTACCATTCTTAATTTACTACTAGGGGCTGCAGCTGCTGCTGTAATGTCCAGTTCCAAGGTCACCACTGTCCTAAGACCAGCATCTGGTCAGATGCCTTCTGGTGCCGCCCAGTCTGCAGCTCAGCACATCATCCACCCACCTATTCAGGTCAGTTATATGCCAATGTATATTCAGATTTGGCACAATAAATTCAGCTGAAGAATGTTATTTGACTGGGAAACCTTTTTAAATGGCTATATCTTTCACATTTAATGGTTGTACAGACTTGTTTTCGAAGCATGCTTTTTAATCTTATTAAAAAAACTCTAACCCTACTTTTGCTTGTTACTTCAGTCTCGTCCTCCAGTAACTACAGCTACTTCAGTGGCACCGGCTGTAGTAGCTACAGTGTCTGCTACTCGGGCACAGTCACCAGTAATTACCACTACTCCAGCCCATGCTGCAGAGCCAGTACTGCGGTGAGTGCACCTGGCACAGGATTTTCTATAAATATATATATTTTATTTTACCAAATTTAAACCAAATATGACAGAAAATATAACAAATTTTTTTTCAGACCCACTCTGTCAATCCAGCAGCATCCACCTCCTGCAACCATCAGCATCCAAAGATCTGCCCAGGCTCGGGACACTGGAACTCGCATTACACTGCCTACCCATCCAGGGCTGGGAGCTCAGAAGCAGCAGCTGCATGCAATGGCTCAGGTAATGTAAAAAAAAAAATGGTATTGTTCATACATCGCACACGAACAACATCAAGGTCTTGAACATTTGGGTCATTTTAATATTTAATGAACAAAAATGCAGTTTAAGTCCCACCTGGAAGTACAGAATAGGTAGCTGAAGCTGTTTGCTGAAGTTTTTCTGTAACTAGATCTGCCTTGAGTAATATCAATCAAGACATCACATCTCAATAACGAAGAACCAGTAGACTTGTTAAAGCGGGAGTTCACCCATTTATGAAATTTTTTTTTTTCTCCCATAAGGTTCCTGCTCGTTCGGTCTAGGGGAATCGGCTATTTGTAGTAAAATATGAGCTGTACTTACCCGTTTTCGAGCTGCATCTTCTTCCGTCGCTTCCGGGTATGGGTCTTCGGGAGCGGGCGTTCCTTCTTGATTGACAGCCTTCCGAGAGGCTTCCGACGGTCGCATCCATCGCGTCACTCGTAGCCGAAAGAAGCCGAACTTTGTTGCGGCTCTATACTGCGCCTGCGCACCGACGTTCGGCTTCTTTCGGAAAATCGTGACACGATGGATGCGACCGTCGGAAAGCCTCTCGGAAGACTGTCAATCAGAAGGAACGCCCATTCCCGAAGCCATACCCGGAAGCGACGGAGAGGATGCATCTCGTAAACGGGTAAGTACTGCACATATTTTAAAATAAATAGCCGATTCCCCTAGTAAAAACGAGCAGGAATCTAAGGGGGAAAAGTGCCCTCTAAGGGTGAACCCCCGCTTTAAGTTGAACAGGGGTTTATGATATAAGTATATCATCTGCATCACTTGATTGCATCAAGCCATGTTTGGGATTTCACATAACTCCCATATGTAATTTCTTCTTCAATGAGCCCATAAAACATAACTAGTTATATCATCAGATGGTGTTGGAGCTTACACCAGTTAATGAGGTCACATTCTCCTCAAGTGATGGTGATTGGGCCTCGTTTTTGGCTTCTTGGACCCAAGCACTGTATCATTGAAGGAGGTCTCAAACTCCCCCATATCTGTAAGCACTAAGTATTTCACGCGTCCAATGGAGTACTGACAAAGTGGGCATAAGTGGGTTGGCGGTGAGCTTTTGAAGAGGAGCTGTTCCTTTCAAAGTATCTTTAAAAGACTACTATGGATGTAGCACGCTCACATATTATAGATAGATTTGCATTTTAAATTCAGCTATTATATCTCTACATCAGCTTTTTCTTTGCCTTTACGATGGGGTTATGTTGCCACCTTCAGATGATTGGACACTGGCCTTGCGACGAGGCTTCCATTTGTTTGCCAGTGTCTTAAAGTGGAGTTTCCATCCCAAATTTTTTTGTTCATTGTGCTCATTAGACTATATATATATATATATATATATATATATATATATATATATACCCTTTTTTTTTTTTTTTTTTTTAACTGTTTACCTGGAAATGCCTGTTGCTATGCGGTCCCACGAAATCTGCCTTTGGAATCGCCTAGGATTCTGACCTCTCCCTAGGCTCCTCAGCACGCTAATGCTCCTGGATGCAGTGCGCTGTCAATTATCACACCCCATCCAAGACTTCCAGGAAGTAAGTGCCTGTAGGCTTCAGAATGCCCACAAGCAAAATGACAACGGTGTAGATATAGTTTTATAAACTATCTTTTTTGAATATCTATGCGGATCGGCGGCGGATTGTAAAATAGTAAGTGACCGGATTTATATTATAAAAACGCAGGATGAAAGGACATACATTTAAAAAATGCTAATTGTAGTTGGAACCCCGCTTTAAGTGATGGCCATGTCTGCAGTATCTGCAAGAAAACATAGCTATCTTTTCAACGGTTCCATCTGGGATTAGGAGACTGGATTTAATTCTTATGGCTTTTCAGTGCTTAGAGGAATGGTTCCAGACCCTGAATTGGAAAAAGCAGGGATGCCCTGTAATGTCGGCATGGGACCTTGGTTAGCTTTCTTTAGTGAAGTAAAAGATGTTTTTGTACACATGCTGGGCTGACACTGAAAAGATGTTTGTTCCAAAAAAAAAAAGTTTCCTCGACAATACTCCCATGGAGAGCTCACACAGAAATGGATTATACCTTTTGATGGATTTGGCAGTCTCTTATCACAGCAAGACCCTGACTCTGGCCAGTGGATGAGGTCCTGATATTTAAGAATGTCCACCACCTGTAGATCTGAGGGGAAGATCTGAAATGAGGGGAAGCTCTGCTGATTTTATCACCCAATCATGTGCAAGCTAAAAATTATTTTCCCTGCACGTGACCCTCAGATCTACAGCGACTGCACTTGTAATGCAAAGTGGATTTGCCTTTAGTAAATAATTCCCAGGGTGTCCTTGTTCTAGGTTACCTGAACAGCTTGCTTCTGAGGGGGCTCTTTACCGACTCCTGGGGGGCAGGTGGTACAAAAGGTTGTAACTGGGGAATGAGCTGATGGAAGTGGTAAAAAGATTAGTTTGAGACGTGATGGGCTTCTCTGAAGAGATTAGTTTTTCAGGGATTGCCTGAAGGTAGCAAGAGGTAGGGGATAGCCGGACAGGTTGAGGTAGCGCGTTCCAGAGGATGGGAGAGGCTCTGGAGAAATCCTGGAGACGAGCATGGGAGGAGATGAGAGAGCTTGAAGAGTATGGTTTGGGTGATATTTGGAGACAAGATTGGTGATGTAGCTCGGGGCAGAGTTGTGAATGGCTTTGTATGTTGTGGTTAGTATTTTGAATATAATTCGCTGGGCGATTGGGAGCCAGTATAGGGATTGGGGGAGAGGGTTGGCACATTGAGCAGTTGGTAAGGTGAATAAGTCTGGCAGCAGCATTCATGATAGACTGAAGAGGGGATAGCCTATTGAGAGGCAGGCCAATGAGAAGGGTGTTGCAATAGTCAAGGCGAGAGATAACAAAGGAGTGAATGAGGAGCTTGGTGGTTTCATTTGTTAAAGGTGTGTATTTTAGAGATATTATGGAGGTGAATTCTACAAACTTTTGACGATTGGATTTGAGACTGAATGAAGTCGGAAACGAGGATTACACCTAGTACCCTGGCATGAGGGGAGGGACTCACGGTTGCATTGTTGATTTAAAAGTCATGGAGGGGGGCATGGAAAGGGGGGGGGGATATGAATAGCTCAGTTTTAGAGAGATTTAGTTTAAGGAAGTGGTGCGACATCCATGCTGATATGTCAGTTGCAAGTTGGCTTCTGAAGCTGGCTGCTCTTCTGTAAGGAATCTTTCCTGGTGCTCCACTTTGACAAAATGGGTTTATGGTTTCCGATGTCCTTTTTGCCAAAGGTGGTCTTTGTTCTGTCTCAGCAACGACATTGCGTTACTGTCCTAAGACTCAGATGCTGAGGGGAAAAGGGTTTTTTCAGCTAGTTTAGTCACTAGTGTTTCCTTATGGCCCAAATAAAAAGTCACACTGCTTCAAAATCTACCATCTCTTGATGGATCTGTCAGCTACTTAAAGCGGAGTTCCACCCAAAAGTGGAACGTCTGCTTTAAGCACTACCAGCCCCCTTACATGTCACATTTGGCATGTAATTTTGTTTGTGGGGGGATTTCGGTAGGAGTGGGACTTCCTGTCCCACTTCCTACTTCTACCTAGGCGACTCCACCTGCCCCTAGGCAGCCCCTCCCTCTAGGCGATCTCCTGGGACACATGATGGGTCCTGGGCGATTGCCTGTCCATTCCGGGAGCGCAGCGCGAATGATGCCTCATTCAACCAGAAGTGTCTCTACCTCCTGGGCTACTCTCCATCAGGCTTCAGTAGCTCAAGTTGTTAAAGCTGCTACCTGGGCTTTGGTTCATACTTTTACACGGTTTTACTATGTGGATGATGGAGCAGCTGAGTGAGGATGCTATAGTTTCTTGGTGTGTTTTGCAGGCTGATGTGGCAGACTCTAACCTATTCTGGTTTAGTTGTTTGGGGCTTGTTGCCCTTCTCACATATTCAGTGCTTTGGAACATCTTTGTCATCATAAAGGTTTCCTTTGTCTTGGGATGTACAGTAGGGATTTTAACATGCAGATTTAAGCGTAGATAATATCTGCTTAAGCTCCCCCCCCCATGCTTGCGCAGTTAATAATAATAATAATATTATTGTTCTTTCATGGTAACATGGGGGTGTAAGTAGGCAGACTAATTTCCTAATCTTGACTCTAAAGATAGTAAACACGTAATCAAAACAATGTTGTGTGCTATACGTAAGCAAAGCATACGAAATGCAATACCGAATTTACAATATGCTTGGTCTGTGACAAGTTAGCTTTATGGAGACAGTGCAAAATCCAGGCAGCCATAGAAACAAATGACTTTCATGCTTGCTTGTCTGGACCAATGAGATCAGAACAAATGAGTGGTTACTATGGGCTACTGCCCTTGCATGAATTCTGCTCACAATGTTTAAGTCATTTCAGTAATTTGCAGATCTGTGATTTTTTTTTTTTTTTTTTTTTAATGGGAAGCTTCTTGTGTATATTTAAACTTGGGCTTCATGTACAAGGGACGTTTTTACAAGCTCTCCTACAATTTAACTTGACAGATAGTATGTTTAAAACGTCCTTTTTGCTGCGTTTACAAGCCGTGGTTGTGTTTAGAAGGGTTTAAAAAAAAAAAAACATATTTTTTCCCTCAAATGGCCAAAAATGAAACGTGGCTAAACACGAGTTACCAAAAATGTATATTTTTTATATTTTTTGTGTTCCAGATAAAACGCAACTGCCTAGAAACTACTGTTACATGTACTGATAAGATAACATAGAGGAGCGTTCAGGGGCAGCTGAAAAGAACACCCAACTGCTCCTAAACGTCTGTTTACTAGCAGCAGTGTACATGAGGCCTTGGTGTGTTATTTATTTAGCTAGGAGGATTCATTTTTTGTAACAAAAGGCTTATTTATTTTCTATTTGATAGAAGACTCTTTTTGGCACTGGCAATCCAGTAGCTGCGGCGACAGTGGCTCCAATTTTGGCAACGAACACCCTGCCTTCTGTGACAACTTCAGGTACGAATATTTATAATCGCTTCATGTGGAACATATATTGTAAAATGGTTTGACCCTTTTTATTTTTTATTTTTTCCTTTCATTTTCTTTGTTCCAATGTTGAGAATTCCATACAAAGATTAGTTGAGAGTTTTTATAGCAAATTATCTGCGATTTATTCTCTTAAGATGTGTGTTTGCTAGATAGACTTTGTGGTTTAATTGTCCCAACAGTTATAGGCAGTCCCATTCAAAATTAAGCATTTCTGTATTTAGACCAATTAAAGTTCACCCATGAGTGAAATCTGACTTTTTTTTAAGAAAAACAGACTTTCCCAAGTTGTCTTCCAGGACAGCATATGAGAGATTGGCTTCTCCAACAGTAAAACGCATCACCAAAGACATATTTTAAAAGGAAGTCTTTGTGCCAAACCTAACTTTACCTACCTGGGTCCTCTGGGAGGAGCTGGAAGGGTTCTCTGCTAGATGCACTCCTGGACCCCTCCTCACTACAGGAAGGAGGTGGCTTTGTTCTCATTCTGTGCCTGTCAAAGGCCTTGTCTGGAAGCAACAGTGCAAGATCTCAATCTGGGTGTCTCTGTTGCGTGTGCGGCTGCTAAATTGAGCCTGGCTATGTTTCTAGATGCCAGGCTTTAATACCAGGAAGGGTGGCATCATTTTAAGGCACCAGAGGCTCTGGTACTAAAGGGGTTGTAAAATTTTTTTTTTTTTTTTTTTTTTTCCCTAAATGGCTTCCTTTACACTTTTTTTTTTCTGTGCAGTTCTTCACTTACCTCATCCTTTGATTTTGCTTTTAAATGTCTTTATTTCTTCGGAGAAATCCTCACTTCCTGTTCTGTCTGTAACTCCACACAGTAATGCAAGGCTTTCTCCCTGGTGTGGAGTGTTGTGCTTGCCCCCTCCCTTGGACTACAGGAGAGTCAGGACGCCCACTAACGCACAGCTCCTTTCTCTATCTGCAACATAGAGAGCATCCTGACGTCACGACACTCCACACCAGGGAGAAAGCCTTGCATTACTGTGTGTAGTTACAGACAGAACAGGAAGTGAGAATTTCTCAGAAGAAATAGACATTTAAAAGCAAAATGGAAGGATGAGGTAAGTGAAGGAGGACTGCACTAAGGTAAAGGAAGCTATTTGGGGGGAAATATTTTTTATTTTTTTTCCTTTTACAACCCCTTAAGCTTTGCTTTTGGTGAAAGGGGAAGGGTCAGCTGGTGCCTTAATGGACCAGTGGCTGCTGTCAAGATGCCACAGGTGGGGGAACATATACTGCTTTTTGGGTTCTTTGATGCAGGGTACAGCTCGGGCAGATGGTTATCCATAAGACCAGCAAGACATCGACTTGCTTTTCACCTGGTTGTTTCCAGGTTCTCATCCAGCCTATGATCTTTCACTTGGGGCCCCTTGGTGTTGGGTTTACTGTGGCAGGGCACTGTTGGGCTCTCCCTATCTAGGACATCTTAGACGTTTAGGGATCCTGATTGGTTCATTTTAAGGCATACCACCTGAAAGGAGGAGGATCAATCTGCCAGTGCCTGTAGCAACCTTTACAGTGAAAGAGGAATTGGCCTCCACCTTCCAATTTTTTGGTCTTTTTTTTTTTTTTTTGGCAGAACTAAATCTTTTAAGGTTAAATGTCCTTAGAAGATGTGGACTATTAGGCACTTGTCGTTCAGGGTTAAAGCATAGATGAAGTCTAGAAACCTTGCCTCTCAACGGTCCGATGTCCCATACTGGCCTCATCTACCTCCCTTTTTTCTGGCGCTTGCAGAGCTCAGTGTATATTTTAAAGAAAACTGCAGGCAGGTAGGTTTATTTTAATGCAGAAGAGATCTTGCGTGTCTCTTCTGCAATAACACCCCAGTCTGCTTTTTTTTTTTTTTTAATGGCAGCAACAAGGGGTGTATGCATGCTGTAAACATGATCCTTTGCTTTAATATATACATCTTGCTACTTGCTGTATGTAGAATGTATCTGAAGTAAAAGATGACTTTATTTTAAATCCTTCAATTACTCTGTGACACTGGCCACACAGGCTTTAGGGTAGTGTTTCTCAACGCCTGTCCTCAGGACCCACTAACAGGCCAGGTTTGCAAGATAACTAAAATGCATCACAGGTGATATAATTTGCTACTCAGTGATTGCAGTATTCTAGTCTGCATCTCCACAAGGTCAAATCTGGCCTGTTAGTGGGTACTGAGGACAGGCATTAAGGACCACTGCCCTAAAGCCTGTGTGGCCAATGTCAGAGTAATTGAAGGATTTTAAGTATTTGGGGAGATGCAGACTAGAATACGGCAATCGCTAATGAATATCGCCTGTGATGTATATGATTTATCTTGCAAACCTGGCCTGTTATTGGGTCCTGAGGACAGGAGTTGAGAACCACTGCTTTTAGAGGCTTGTGTATGTCCTCAGTTGACAAAGGCCTTAAAGGAGTTCTCTAAGCTAAAACTTTTAACCCCCGCTGTGCCTGGGCTGTAAAACTATACAAAATAAACTTTCACTTACCTGCCTACGATCCCCCGTTCCGATATCGCCGTCCTGGTCTGTTCCACTTCCTGCGGGTCGGTGACTCACAGTGCGCTCAGCCTATCAGCGGCCGCAGCAATGTCGCGGCCGCTGATGGGCTGAGCGCACTGTGAGTCACCGACCCGCAGGAAGTGGAACAGACCGGGACCGGAGAACGGGACGGCGATATCGGAACAACGGGGGATCGTAGGCAGGTAAGTGAGTTTATTTTGTATAGTTTTACAGCCCGGGCACAGCGGGGGTTAAAAGTTTTAGCTTAGAGAACTCCTTTAATAGGGGTTGTTTCTATGTTAACTTTATATTGCTTTTTTGGAATCGATCCTGTGTAACTGATGCCCTACTTTAAAATATAGTGGGCTTTTCACACCCAAAGTTGGGCACTCATGGGCAGCCACTCCAGGGGCACCAGAACTGCAGGCTCAAAACTAAGTAGATCTGCCCTGATTAGGCAGCATTGGGCCAGGAGGATTCTTGCAATTTCTGCAGCATTTCTGATAACCCAGGAATTCTTCCCTCCGGTGGAAAGGATGCCCTCATCAAACCAGGAGAAACTCTCCAACCAGCCCCCACACGGCCCAGGGCATAGCAGGATTTCCTTTTACACTTGATCATAGCCAGGAGGCTGAGATGCAATCTAAGTGCAGCTTTATTCAGAAAATTAAGCCTGCTAGATCACTTCAGGCTAGCCCCTTTTTTTTTGCATGTATAGCTATGTAAAACATTTCTATACTTTTTAAAATCCAGTAATACAATGTCTCGCTCTGCACATGCTCAGTTGCTCTCCATTTTTAGGCACTGAAGTATTTGCTGACGGCCTTAAAGCAGTGTTAAACCCTCCTATCCTTTACAGCCAAGGAAGCTGCTTCTGTTTGATCTGCCACGGTGCTGCACATGTGATCAGTTCTGACACCTGCCATTTGATGGTTTGACAGTTTCATTGAGGGCACAAGCAAATGTGACAGTTATGAATCCGGCATTCTGTTGAATCGATGGGTTTCATTTCCCATTAAGATTTACTGCAGTTCAGGGGCTCCGGGCTTCAGCAAAATGGCAGCCTCCAGCAAGACAAAACAGGAGCAATGCTAAAGTCAATTTACAACGCACAATCATTTTGGTAGCATAATTATTAATGTGGCATGTTTTATTCCTGGCTAACGAACATCATTTTTTTCCCCCCAAGTTGTTATGGGTAAACTTGCGCTTTTAAGACACATTTTATTAGAATATGGAGTATGCCACACACATTAGTCATATTACAGGTCCCCACCAGATTAGTTTCCTTATATCATTTTCAATCTAATCTGAAAAGTACATCTTTATTCATTAAAGAGAGAGAGGGGGTGTTTTTACTTGCTTATATGGTATCCCGTGTTTTTATTTTTTATGACCCCTTTTTACAGGAAGGTTAAACAGCGCTATCTATTGAGCACTTAGTGTTGGGATTCATCACATATGGACTTTCTAGCTTGCTATACTATGTATATTTATGTTTGAAATTTTATGATTTTACTGAACATCACTAGCGCCTCAACCGTTAATATATTGTTTGCAGATTTTGGTGACTTGTTCACTCTTAAAGGGGCAGTTTATACTGTGTTTTTTTTTTTTTTTTTTTTTTTTAATGCTTTTATCCTGTGTTTTGGCTTTAATACTGTGTTTTTTTTTTTTTTTTTTTCCTTGCTTGAATGCAGGCGCTGCACCTCACACACAAGTTCCCACCAGCACTATTGTTACTATGACAATGCCAACTCACTCTTCCCATGCTACAGCCGTGACTGCATCCAACATTCCTGTGGGTAAGGGAGTTTTCTGAGGCAGAAAAATATTGTTTGGTTAGGCTGGCATCGCATACTAGCACATTATGTTAAACTTGCCTTAAAACAAAGTTCTTCCAGCGCTCTCAACTTCACCCATCTTACTTCCTGGTTGGCGGACTCCGGCTCTGTGACTAGCCAAAGCAGCAATGTCACTCCCGTGCATGTGTGCCGGAGCCACTGTTCGCGGCACAGGGCTTTCCTCCAGAGCGCATGCGCCAGTGATGTCACTGCATGTACACTAAATATCTCCTAAATGGTGCATATTTACGAGATATTCACACTACCTATAGGTAAGCCTTATTATAGGCTTATCTATAGGTATATAGGAAACATAAATTGTAGCGCTAAATTACAAACAATAGATGAATATACTACATAAATAGTATATATTATAAATCTGTGAATACATGTGTTAATAAACGTGCAAAACAGTCTCTCTATAGAATGGGTAATAGTCCAAAATAAATATTAAGTGATGGTGCTCGGATAATTCAAAATGTGAAAAACCAAGAAAAGAAGCCGTCGCTAACTGAAGAGAAGCTTACCGGAGAGATTGAACCCTGAGGAACGTATGTTCGAGAGGGTCAATCTAGCATGATATTGATGTATGGACCAATCGATGCTGCAGCTCACAAACGACCTCCAAATCTCTGAATGGTGTGCCCAAAAGTAGATGGTTGGAAGTATGTGTTGAAGTAACCTTTCTCTTCATGTGTTCATGAACACCAGGCTTTTTCTGGCACTTTTTGTTTACAAGTTTCAATCAGTGTTTGCTAGCAGATTATGCATTTTTCTTTTTCTTCTTTTTTTTTTGTCTTATGACCACGTGCTCTTTTTTTTATCATGGGCATAAGACAACAATAACATTTCCAGAGGTGTTGGTGTCATGTTGAATAATGCCCGACCGGAACTGCAAATGCGCAAAATGGATTCCCAGAACAGCTGAGTTTACGATCAGCTGTTGTCTCGCGTTGCCGTTCATGTAGGAGAGGGGCGGATATTTACATGACGGGCAATGCTGGGGGGCGGAATCGATGGCCAAACAAATCTGCTAAAATCTTTTAATATAGAAAAAGCTCCCATTCAAGTGACTAAACACGCCGCGCAAGTGTTCAAACTGAATAGCAGATAAAAATTAATTTTGCAGATTTCTTTTGTCGTCAATAAACATTCTGCCCCTCCAACACTGCCCATCATTGAAAAATCGGACCCCTTCTTGTAAATATTTGCCCCTCACCTACATGAACGTGCCTCGGCCACACGAGACAACAGCTGATCATAAACTCAGCTGTTCTGCGGCACATGCGCGGTTCCACCCGGGTACTAGTCGATAGCCGGACACTTCTTAACAGAACATCGGCTTTTCTATGTACATCTTAACCAAGGCTGCTTGAAGCTGATAAGCTTTGCATGCTTCCTTGCTAAAACTTGCTATGCACACTGCTCCTATATAGGCATTTTATTATGGGAACAGACACATTTAGCACTGAATAGGTATTTGCATGCTGTGTAATATCAAAGATGTGTCTAAGCACCTGAATGTGCAACATGAAGATTGTATAAGATTCTTATGTAAAAAAGACAGGAATCTATATTGGGTATAAAGTCTTGAGACATATTGATCTTGTATTCTTTACTGACTTTATTTTTGTGATCATGTGTCTGATATATTGTGTTTTTCAGCTAAAGTTGTCCCACAGCAGATCACACATACTTCTCCTCGAATACAGTCAGAATATGTGGCAGAGAGAGGTAACCTGATACCTATACCTGGTCACAGAGCTTCACCCAATCCCATGACAATGGAGGCCAGAAGTGAAAACAGGTAAAACTGAAATTGATGGTATTGAATGGTCAGATTTCCTGATGGTATGTGCGCTGAAAGAAAAGCCAAAAAAGAAAGCCACCCTCTTACTTGCAGCCGCCATCTTTTGTTAACTTTAATGCCATGCTCAGGTGTGTTTCATTTTTTTCTAATTTCACATCTTGGACGCCTAAGGATTTGTTTTATAAAAATCGTTGTTTTGCATCTAACAATTGGACTCCACTTGTTCACTTTGTAGAGCCTGTTTGAAAAAGCCTTATCTGCTTATTTTAACCTTCTAGAAGTATTTTGCTTCTAATTTCTTTCTCATTTTTTCACACATGTTTAAAGTCATTTCAGGCCTGAAGATTACACAAAACCCCCAAAACATTTTATATATTTTCTCTATATCAAAAGTGAACCAAGTACTGCTTCTATACCAACCCTCAAGTATAAAACACTCTATGTATTTATCTTAAAAAAAAAAAAAAAAAAAAAAAAAAAAAATTGTATATGCAAAATAAACCACAAATTATATAACGTGCCAGTGCAAAAATCTTATGGATGCTGCAAAGAGTTTTTGTTTAAAAAAAAAAATCCTTGCCTCCACTGTGCAGTTAGTTTTGTATGGAGTGGCCCAATCCTTGTCTTCTGGGGTCCCTCGGCGGCTGCCTTGCCTCCTCCTCGCAAGAGCTAACCCCCTTCTGAGAAGCGCTCTCCCAAGGGGGTTGGCTTGCGAGCGCGCTCCTGTGTGATAGTGGCAGCCATAGTTGCAAAGTGTATCCCTCGGCTCGTCATTGATTTGATTGACAGCAGTGGGAGCCAATGGCTGTGCTGCTATCAATCTCCAATGAAAAGCTGCCTCAAGCTGGGGGAAAGCATTGCAGGATCGCGCCCACAGAGTTTCGTGGCTGGTAAAACTGGGGGGCCCGAGAGTGCAAGTGCATAGAATGCATTAAGGTGAAAAAACATGAAGCTTTACAACCCCTTTTTAATAAAGTTCACAAGTGCAAATGGAGTGTAAAAGCTGATGAGTTCTTCAAGTAAATATCCGCTGTGCCCTGCTCCCTTCCTGTACTCTTCACTCACCAACTGTAAAGATCAGGTAAGCATGTGTATAAACAAGTGTGATTTGAATCAATATGCACCTCACTCCTCTGATTTACCAGATCCTTGGCGATACAATGTATTCATGGCATATGGTTCAACACAAAAGCTGCCTGAAGAAGTGTGTGACCCTGAAAATCGGTGTGCATTCATGATCCTAATCAGTGTTGTGCAGCATGTGTGTGGTAAAGCAGCGTCTGCATATTGAGTGTTTTTTATACTTTCAGGCTTGGTATAGAAGCAACACTGGTTTCACTTTTGATATTGAGTTTAAGGCCAATTGACCTAATACCATAGCAGCTTCATATTTTATTTTTCTTATTTCACATTTTCACATCTTTTTTAGAAGGGGGAGGTGGGGGGTTTGCTGTTACAGGGGGTATGTTGAAGCAATCGGACAGCAGCGCAGCCACCAGTATGCTTGCACATGACAGGCAGGAGTCTGCTTGTCAGATTTACGCACAATAATGGTGGCTTACAGCCACTAAAAATGTGTGTAAAATCCGACTTCATAAAAGGTTCCTGTACTACTTCAATCTGACTTCTAGGCAACTTGTACCCATTGATTTCAATGGAAGTCGCCTCAGAAGTCGGATCACTGTCTTAACTGAAGCAGCAATACAGGAAGAGAACATACATTTCTCAGGAAAACCCTTCCCTCCCACAGAGCTGATTGTTGTTTGTTTGGCCACTGGAAAGCCTCCTGTCCTGGAGGCGACTTAGTTGCCTTGTACTGTCCTGGAGGCAACTTGAAGTTGTTTTGTAAGTTGCTTGATTCATACTCAAGTCGTGTCCAAGTTTCCTCACAAATTTGTGCTAGAAGTGGTGTTGCCCCTGTGTGAATGGGCTCTTTTCTGTTGAGGGGCACAGGAATGTATAAAAAATTATAAGCCAGGGCCCAGCATAACCCTTTCTTTACCCGTGTGTGGGAGGTTTTTTTCTTTGCTGCTTGGGTCTTCTATATAGCAGCTATCCTAATTGACATGGCAGGGACTTGGGCTAACCTGTGTTCTGCATTGTGACGCTTTTCTTAACTTGTTTGTACTAATACTGTGCGATATCTGGTGTGCTTGGCAAGGTTGGTTGTCTGGCTAGGCAACCTGCTTAATTTTGGAGTTTTACTTCCGTGATGCCAAGTTTGGTGGATTTTAGGCCTTGGGTCTTCTCATGTAGGTCACAACTGGGCTTTCCTGCTTGAACTTTTGCTAGATTCCCTATTGGGATCTGTTCCTACTGGGAGTTATTGCCAGTGTTTTTTTTGTTCAGTTGGCTTAAAAAAAAAGGTCCTTTTCAGCCTGTATTCAAATGCATTATTGTGCCACCTGTTATTGGGTTTTGGTTAATCGGCTTCACGCTGGCTCAGGTTTGGTTTTCCGTTCCATGTAGATTTACTCCCTTCTAGCAGTGATTTATTCTCTCAGACTAAATCAGCATGATCCTCAAAGCTCTCCCCTTGGTTGTAGTGGCATGTTCCTCTGTCCATAAGGTGGCCCCACTTCATGCATTCAGATTTGGACCTTGGTCTTTCAGGTGGTCCCTGATCCGCTTAGCTGGGTTGCCCACCTTTTAGGCCCCATACTCACGACCAAACATGTCTGCTGAAACTGGCCCGCAGGCCAGTTTCAGCAGACATGTTTGGTCGTGTGTGGGCGCGAGCGGGCCGAATTCCAGCAAACATTTGCCCGCCGGGCCTTTTCCCAGCAGACAAATATTCCTGGACTTGTTTTAAAACAGTCCGCTGGAATTCTGCCCGCTCGGACATGTACGGTCGTCAGTACAGACCTACCGTACATGTCCAGGCGCCCGCCGTCCCTCGCATGCGTCGAATGACTTCGACGCATGCGTGGAAGCATTTTAAAGGCGGGCCGCCCACGTCGCCGCGTCATTGTCGCGGCGACACCGCGTCATCGACGCGGCGACACCGCGGACACGCCCCGCGTATTGTTTACGCGCGGACTTCTGTACGATGGTGTGTACAACCATCGTACAGAAGCCCTCTGGCAGACATGTATGGTGAAAACGGTCCGACGGACCGCTTTCACCATACATGTTTGTCCGTGTGTACCCGGCCTTATTTGTATTGTGGCTATTCCATTAGTATCTGAATGTGCCACTCAATACACAAGAAAATTAAAGTCCACTGAGGGACACTGGTCCATCCTTTGTGTTTTTTGTTTTTATGCCCTTAGTACTGCTTTACCACAAAACTAAAGCATGGGTAAAGGAGGAACTCTACTGGGGGTGGCTTTTTAGTTTGTTAGTGTCCAGTACTCCTGTAGGTGGCAGTATAACTCGACTGTATTTGAATTCATCTGCCCCTCATTCGACCAAGAAATTTTACAGTACATTTTGAAAATCTTACAGATTAGGACGATTTAGAAAGTTAAAGGGGTTGTAAAGGTTTGTTTTTTATTTTCTAAATGGGTTCCTTTTTACATTGTTCGTTAACTTAACTTGTTTTCCTTTTGATTGCCTTTTCTAAATGTTTGCCTTTAATGCACTAGCTTAAAGGAACCTATTTAGAAAAAAAAAAAAAAAACAACCTTTACAACCCCTTTAAACAAACAATTTTCACCCGCCTTGTTTTGATGTCCAAAATAATTTGTCTTTTTTTCATCTTTGTTTTATTTCTGTTTCACAGGCAGCCTGTCCCAGTACAGCTACAGTATTTTCTGCCCACTTATCCCCAATCTGCCTATCCTCTGGCTGCTCACACCTACACCCCTATAACCAGTTCTGTGTCCACGATACGTCAGTATCCAGGTTGGTGTTGAGTATAAAATATTTTTATCTTTCTTTGAATGTTGTACGTTAATTTAAAGTGTCAATACACCTTGAAATGCTAAAGCAATATAAATTGGCATCCATTGTGACCTTGAAACCTTGTTTTCTGTAAACAAAAGCACCAAGGTTGACAGCTATCAGTAAGTTTATGAACAGTTTGTAAATTCTGTAATTTGTTGCATCTATCCGTGAATGTCCATAATAAACATTCATGGGCGGCTGCAAAAATTATGGATTTAACAAACTGTAAACTTACTGAAAGTTGGCAATCCTGACAAGCACATTATAACATAAGGGACATGTAATGCAGCTTGCTCAGCTGTTGTATCAGTTGCTATTCGGACTAGACACTGGAGCTAGTAAGTGCATTAGGGGCTACAGAGCTCCCAAATTGTATACTAGTTACTCTGTTGTTGCATAAACAATAGGTAAAACTAACTGGTCATCAGTGATTTCAATAACTTTTTATTTAAAAAATCTGGTTTTAAGTTAGATCAGACTTGCTTATGACTGCTTTACTATTTATTTCTGTTCATTTGGGTGGAAAATCTAACATTACCTTTTTATTTTTTTATTTTTTATTTTTTTGTTTCAGCACAAGCTCCAAACTCTGCAATTACAGCCCAATCAGTGGCTTCCACTGTACACCTGAACCCAATGCAGCTAATAAATGTTGATACATCGCATACCCGTCACATTCAGGGGATCCAACCGGCACCAGTCAGTGCACAGGGGATGCAACCTACACCTTTCAGTACACAAGGCATTCAGGCTTCACCTCTTGGTACCCAGGGAATCCAGCAACCTCCGATTAGTTCACAGGGAATCCACCCTGCAGGATCAATAACCAACCAGGGTATCCAGACGTCCTCTGTCAACTCCCAGCATGCTTCAAGTGATGCAAAACCTCCTGGTAATGTATTAGAGAGATATATGCAGTCACTAAGGGCACTTTCACGTTGGGAGTCGGCGGTCAAGTGCCGCTATATTTAGCGGAGCTTTTCAGCCACTAGCACAGTGCTTTTAACCCCCTGCTAGCGTACGAAAAAGGGGTTAAAAGCGCCGCTGCAACGGCGTTTGCCAGTGCTGCCCATTGATTTCAGTGTGCAGGGGTGCTTTAGGACAATGTGTAAGACGCTCCAAAGAAGCCGTTTGCAGGACTTTTGATGTCCTGCCAGCGCACCACTCCAGTGTGAGAGCCCTCAGGCTTTCACACTGCAGTGACTGGAGAGACGCTTTACAGGCGCTATTTTTAGCACTATAGTGCCTGTAAAGCGCCTCAGTGTGAAAGGGGTCTAATTGTTTAGCTTAAAATAAAAAATGCAAAAAATATAGGTTAGTCAGATATGTGGCAGTATAAGAGCAGTGCTGTGTGTGGGGGTGTTTTTTTTTTCCCCCCTATTGCCATTCTCTATCCATTTAGATATGCATCTGACTTATCCTTTCCTGAAACAAAGCGTTGAGGGTTTGTGAATGTCTTTTCTTTATTTGCAGTTGTCCTTGCAGAAGGAGCCACAATTGTTGCCAATCCTCTAAGCACTTTCACCACAACCCCAGCTAATGCAGCCGTGATGCAGAGTCACAATCAGAGTCCAGGTATGGGCAATTCCCCTGCTCAGGGATCCTCTCCCAGGCCCAGCATCTTGCGCAAGAAGCCTGCCACTGATGGGTATGTTTGTCTATCCTCCTAAGACATTGCTTTTTAATTAAAATTAAATTGCTGGCACATGTAAAAGTAGTCTTATCACATCAGTTTATGCTTATTTTATTTGCATGTGCATTTAATTCCAATATTTTCTGTTTACCATTGTAAAAAGTGTTCGTTCTTTTAGTGTCCTCTCCTGCTGTCAGGCAAACTTAATTTTCATGTCTAAAATGTTTTTTTTTTTTTTTTTGCAGTGGCAGCTTTTGGCTGCCTTGAGTTGCCTCTTACCCGCAGCACTATTGTGTTACAACTGTAAGCTCTAAAACAGAAAACCGTAGCTGTCAATGGTGTTTATAGGTTAATTAAAATACTATATATCTAGGGTGCAGCAAAACGATGAATTCTCAATGTTTTAGCATTGGATTCTGTGCCATTGAAATCCCTGTGGAAGTAGACCAGTCTCTGCGCTTCTGTGTGAAATGCAGCAGTTTGACAAGCCTATTCATAGCCACAGCTACAGTTCTGCAATTAGTAACACTGCTGAGCATTTTATTGCAACCTTAGTGTATAGCATCTGCTTTAAATGTAGATTTGCAGTTTACCTTTTAAAATGTCAAATCTGTCTATGTAAACAAATTTTTGGTGTGAACTAAGCTTAAAGGGTTTTTAAAGGTAACATTTTATATATTTTTTCCCTAAAATGGCTTCCTTTACCTCAGTGCAGTCCTCCTTCACTTACCTCATCCTTCCATTTTGCTTTTAAATGTTCTTATTTCTCCTGAGAAATCCTCACTTACTGTTCTTCTGTCTGTAACTACACACCGTAATGCGAGGCTTTCTCCCTGGTGTGGAGAAAGCCTCTTGAGGGGGGAGGGGGCGAGCAGAAGGGTCAGGACGCTCTCTACTTTGCAGATAAAGCTGTGCGTTAGTGGGCGTCCTGACACTACTGCTTGCCTCCTCCCCCCTCAAGAGGCTTTCTTCACACCAGGGAGAAAGCCTTGCATTACTGTGTGTATTTACAGACAGAAGAACAGGAAGTGAGGATTTCTCAGAAGAAATAAGGACATTTAAAAGCAAAATCGAAGGAAGAGGTAAGTGAAGGAGGACTTTTTTTTTTTACCTTTACAACCCCTTTAACCGCTTGCTGACCAGCCGCCGTAAAACAGACTGTTTTACGGCGGCAGGTCGGCTCTGCTGGGCGAGATCACGTATATCTACGTCATCTCGCCGAGCAGCCAATAGAGGTGCGCACGCACGACCCCCCCCACGTGCCCGGCGGGCGCGATCACCGCTGGGCACCCGCGATCGCTCGTTACAGAGCGAGAACTGGGAGCTGTGTGTGTAAACACACAGGTCCCGGTCCTGTCAGGGGGAGAAATGCCTGATTGTCTGTCCATACAATATATGAACAGTGATCAGTCATTTTCCCAAGTCAGTCCACACCCCCCCCCCCTTTCAGTTAGAACACACCCAGGGAACATACTTAACCCCTTCCTTGCCCCCTAGTGTTAACCTCTTCTCTGCCAGTGGCATTTTTATAGTAATCAATGCATTTTTAATAGCACTGATCGCTATAAAAATGCCAATGGTCCCAAAAATGTGTCAAGTGTCCGCCATATTGTCGCAGTACGGATAAAAATCGCTGATCGCTGCCATTGCTAGTAAAAAAATAAATATTAATAAAAATGCCATAAAACTATCCCCTATTTTGTAAACGGTATGACTTTTGCGCAAACCAATCAATAAACGCTTATTGCGAATTTTTTTTTTTTTTGGGGGGTGATATTTATTACAGCAAAAAGTAAAATATTAATTTGTTTTTCAAAATTATCGCTCTATTTTTGTTTATAGCGCAAAAACTAAAAACCGCAGAGGTGATCAAATGCCACCAAAAGAAAGCTCCTATTTGTGGGAAAAAAAGGACGCCAATTTTGTTTGGCAGCCACGTCGCACGACTGCGCAATTGTCAGTTAAAGTGACGCAGTGCCGAATCGCAAAAAGTGGCCTGGTCTTTCACCAGCAATATGGTCCCGGACTGGTGTGGTTAATTAGCTGTAGTGTTAGGCAAGACATTTGGGGTCTATTAAACCCCTGATGTCACCTCAGAGAATTTGTTGCCTGTCCATGCTTTTGTATGGAAAATGTTTAAGTACCATAGTTTTTCATAATTTCACAGGTATAGCATGGTACTGATATACAAAGTACTGTAACTGTTACTGGTCAGCCAGTGGCTCTATAGTGTTGCACAATGCAGCTAGTGAAAGATAAATAGTTTTTTGCTTTTATAAGTTTAATTACTTTGCACACTGTACTTTGCCATGTTTTTTTATAGACTTAAGTGTTTGTCAAACTCTTCCCATATTATTCATCCACTGTGTGTTTCTTTAACAGGCTATCTGTTAGAAAAAGTCTAATTCCTCCACATCCAGGAGATGCAGTAAGCCCACGCCACGACAGCTCTATGCGAAGCACGTCTGCCTCACCTCGGCCTGCTGGGTAATTCAGATGTACAATTCATGGGGGTCTAAAAGGGAACCTGTGATTAAGGAAATGCGAGAGCTTCTATTATTGACTGTTAAGATGTAGGCTTAGGGGCTATAGTCTAATACTGGAGTATGCTGTCGGTGAAGATTTAAAAGTGTGACTTATTGGGCTACATTCACACCACCACATGGGCTCAGATGGTTTGCTGCATTCAGAAGTGGCAACACTGTGCTATGGCCATATACAAAGTCTGCAATTATCTGCGGTCAGTTTTGCGTGAGGCCAGAATTCTGCAGAAACCCCTACCCTGGGCACACACCGGGGGTTGATTTACTAAAAGTGAAAGTACAAAATTTTATTCAGCTATGGATGGTAGCCAATCACCTTCTAACTTTAGCTTGTTTAATTAAAGGGGTTGTAAAGGATTTTTTTTTTTTTTTCATAATAAGCATCCTTTACCTGCAGACATTCCTCTTTTCACTTCCTCATTGTTCGTTTTTGCTCAGAAGTTGCTTTATTTCTTCTCTGTTCTGTTCACTTCCTGCTTGTCTGATTGTTACTCGCCACCGTGATGGGAGGCTTTACTGCGGTGGTCAGTGACATGCTCGCCCCCTCCTGGGAACTACGTCTGTGCGGCAGGACGCTCTCTATGTGTTAGACTTCAAGGAGGTGTGAATTTCTGGGCGTGCCGCAATGCATACTGGGAAATGTAGTTCTTACATGAACGAGCGCCGCAAACCAGGAAGTGAATGAGAGCACAAACTAGAACGCCGGAGGTGATATAGATGAAGGAATTTAATAGGTATTTACTAGTTGTTGTGTTTTTTTTTTGTTTTTTTTTAACAGAATCATTACACTATTCTGTCTGTCTACCTTGCAGACATTAATTTTAACCAAACAATGTTTTTCCTTTAAAGCGGTGTTCCAACCGCCCCTCTTAAAATTAAGTCAGCAGCTACACATCTAGTAGCTGCTGACTTTTAACATTAGGTCACTTTACCTGTCCAGGAGTCCAGCAATGTTGGCAACGCAGCTGATGTTTACTGCCCCCCCCCCAGCAGTGTAGCCTTTTAACTTCACGGCCGGGTCCCTATTGCGCATGTGTGCCATGCTCTCACTGGCCCTGTTGGATAGGCGGACATTCCACTTTTGGGTGGAACTCCACTTTAAGCTTTGACAAAAAAGTTGATTCGACCTTGTGTCCAAGGTCGAATCGTGGCTCTATTCACGTGTAACTAAGCAGTGCCATTGATTTGTCCGGAGTACAAATGCTGGTGGCACACAGTGTGTACAGGCAGTATTTAGAACCACAGGCAGGAATCTGCTGACTCTTGCTGGTGCCTGCCCCTGGCTGCTTAAAAGTAGCCTTTAAGTTCAGACAAAAATTTTTATAAAAAAAATTAGCACAAGGGATGTACTTTCAGTCAGTAGGATGTGTCCTTTTGTACCAATGCCTCTTTTGTTAGTTGAAATCTTCCCCCTTGCAGCCAGAGGAATAATTCATGTCCTGGCAACAAAACGGGAAGTGACTGGAAGTGATTCCTGTAGAAATGCAGACGGCAGTAAAAACACTTGGTCTTACTAAATGATGTGTAGATTACTGTAATATGTTTTAAACATGCATTGTTGTGTTTTTTTGTTTTTTTTTTAAACCTTTTCTTAGTGTAAAACCAAAAGCCGAACCTCACATTTCCGTGGCTCCAGGCATGACTGGGGATCCAGGCACAGGTGGTGATCAGCCAAGTGCAGCTGCATCTCTGCCCTCTTCTCATCATCCTGCAGCTGCTGTGCCCAGCCCACCATCTCAGCCTATGCCTGGACCCCTTCCTAGCAGCATCCATGTTCCTCCTGTTGCTGTCCCCGCCTTATCTGCACCTCCACCTCTCCTGAGCAGTGCACCTTCAGGAGCAGCCGTCCCTGAGGCGAAAGTGAAGGAGGAGGCAGAACCAATGGATATAACTAGACCAGTCTCAGGTAGGTAATTTAATGATGGCCTGCTTTAGTTTTTATCTAGCTCAAATTTTGGCTAGTTTAATCTGCAAGGAATTGTGTGACAATTTTCTCCCTTATGTCTTGTCATATATAACGTCCAGAGAATAAACCTTTAGCTGTAGAATTCATGATTGTTTTAGGTTTTTTTTTTTGCTTTTTTTTTTTTTTGTTTTTTTCTCCCCCTTAAATTGTAACTGTAGGCTAAGTTAGGAAAATAGGCAAACGGGCAGGATTTTTAATGCAAAAGACATGCTTTGTCTCTTCTGCTCTAAAACTACTAATTTGCCTGTCCAACGCGCACAGCTCACTGTACAAATTTGGCAATGGTGAATCTGGCTGAATTTTCACGCATGCGTGGCAGTGACGTCATCCCTACCCTGCTAACAATAGCGGCCGGTGATCGAGACCTGTAAGCTGGTCGCCCGAAGATGTCATCGGCCAGGCAGGGATCTTGAGGATGCTGCATCGTCTGAGCTGAGGTGGGGTTTTTTCTTCCTTTTTTTTCTTCCCTGCATCGCATACTAGCACATTATGTGACAACTGCAAACAAAGCCTGCGTCTTCCCCGCTGCAGGCCGCATTCATCTTGGCCCATCTTCTTTCCAGGGCCGCGGACTCCGACTGCCCGGAACCGCGTGACGTCATTCCCACATATGTTCGCTGGAGCCGGTCACGGCACACTCGCCTGAATAAACGGCACAGACGGCCTTTCCTTCAGAGCACATGTGCTGATGACATTGGATGTTGACAGTTAACCGTAAATATCTCCTGAACGGCACATGTTTAGGAGATATTTACAGTACCTGTAGGTACAACTTCCACTTTAATAAGTTGCTTAACCTGTCGTACGCCCAACATGAAACCCCTTTGTCAGTTGGGATTATGCTGGCTGTTTTGGAATTTCTTTAACTAGGATAGGAGATTTCAATATGCTGTTGCTGCAGTCATCCAATTTTTTTATTTTTTTTTCCTTTCATTTATCCAGCAGTTCATCCAATGACTCTGGGATCGGTTGCCTCCCCACTGGTTCTTCTTGCCAATAATATCTCTTTGTCTGCTGGGGAGTTGCCTCCAGGAGCCTCTCCCCGCAAGAAACCTCGCAAACAGCAACATGTTATATCTACTGAAGAGGGAGAGATGATGGAGACCAACAGCACAGATGAGGAAAGATGTCACACAGTAAAGCCCTTAACATCAAGGCCAGAGAAGCGCAAGTCTCCGCCTAAGGAGTACATAGGTATTGTAGCTTTCTCTCCTAATCTGATAAGATTCAAAGTTTTTTTAATTGGCTTGTGTTTGTAAAATCTGTGTTTTTAATTGCAGATGAGGAAGGTGTACGTTATGTTCCTGTTAGGCCTCGACCTCCTATTACGCTGCTGCGCCATTATCGTAATCCTTGGAAAGCAGCTTACCATCATTTCCAACGTTATAGTGATGTACGGGTCAAAGGTGAGTAACCTAAAAAGGCAAAATTTTTACATAAGTTTCATGGAACATTTGTTTAGCTAATTACATGAAAGTAAGGTTAATATAACTTGGGTTAGACATTCTTCAGTTTTACTCAAATTTTGTTGATGCAAAAATGACTACACCCCACAAACTTCTCACATCAAGTATTTTGTATGACCGCCATGATTTGTAAGCACCAGCACTGAGTCTTCTAGGCATAGAATGAACAAGTTGGTGACCATATTGCAAAATCCATCTTTTTCCATTGTTCATGAATGACCTCTTATAGAGGCTGGATGGAGAGTGATGCTCAACTTGTCTTTTCAGAATTCCCTACAGGTGTGTGTTTGGGTTCTGATCCGGAGACATACTTGGAGACGGAGTGATGGTAGCATCTTGTCTTTCAATATAGAGCAGTACATCTGTGAATTCATGATACCATGAATGAAATGCAGCACTCGTGCATCCCCACACAAGGACACTGCCACCACCAAGTTTTACTATAGGCACCATACAATTTTCTTTGTACTCCTCGGCTTCAAAACTATATGGCATTGCAAAGCTATCAGTTGCAAAAACATTTATTTTTGTCTCGTCACTCCAGAGTACAGAGTCCCAGTAGTTGTCTCCTTTTCAGCTTGAGTCCTGGTAAATTCTAGGCAGGCTATTTTTGTTGCATGGGCTTTAGGAGAGGCTTCCTTCATGGACGACACCCATGCATGCCACTCCTCTGCAGTGTATGCCACATTGTGTCACAGGAAGCAATCGCCCCAGTTTGGCTTTCCACTTTAGCTAACTGCAGTGAACTTGCATGGCGATTTTCTTTAAGCCTTATCAGCGGATGTTCCTGTCGGTGTTAAAGCGGAGCTCCACCCTTTTTTTCAAGTTTATACCATTCTATTTAACACTGCCCCCTTAATTACATTTGGCATGTTTTTGTTTTTGTTTTTTTTTATTTGAAAACTCACTGTGTTCTTGCCGTGATTCTTATTACTGCCGCCACGGCGGCAGCGCTGCTATGTATGCCTCCTGGGAGATGTTTGTCCTCGATCCCAGGAGGCTGGGCTGAAGTATCGCGGGACTTCGGCCGCAGATGAAAAACATCTCGAGCGAGTCTGCTCACACTCTGCAGTGCACTAGCAGAGTGCCATAGCTGAGCATCTGTGATAGAGGCAGCCTGAAAAACATCTCGAGCGAGTCTGCTTACACTGCACTGAAGAGGAGCCTGCGATGGCATATAGAGCTGGCTGCTGTGACTCTGCGGTAAGGTGTGGGGGTCCTGTCTCTGCGGTGCAGGGGGGGGGGGGGGGGGGAGTGCTGCTGCTGTATGCCATCGCAGGCTCCTTTTCAGTGCAGTGTAAGCAGACTCGCTCGAGATGTTTTTCAGGCTGCCTTTATCACAGATGCTCAGCTATGGCAGCGTGTGTATGTCTATCTCCTCCAGTGTCTGTGTGACCAGATACATTCCCTCCCCCGCTCACAAAAAAACAAACAGCTGCTTCCCCATAGCATGGGAAGGTGCTACTGGAATCAGCCAGGACGATACAGGAGTAATTAACCCTTGTCTGACCGCAGGGAGACTGATGCCTTCAGAGATCCAGACACAGCACCAGCTCTGTCATCCATGCCCTTATACACAGAGACCTGCCCAGCAACACTTCATTCATTCACATTCTTACACAAGGCACCGCTGTCATTCACTCCCAACACACCATCAGTCTTGTGCGAAGCACCCCCGGTGTCTGCTGCTGCTACAGGGAAGCTGTACATTGCCTCCAAGGCTGATGGTAGGGAGAAGATGCTTGGTAAAGTTTGTGCCATCACAGGAAAATAAAAAAAACCTTGCACCTCCACTGCACATTGATTCATAAAGTCTTCACAATATGATTGTGGCTGCTTGGTATTCACAAATACTTTTAAAGTGTTGTTACATTTGACTTAATAATGTCATTTAAATGTGACAGCTTTCCTTCAAAAGGATTCAAAATGTGACCGCGTCCCATCAGTAGAGTCTAAAAGCAATAATGTCCTATCAAAGTCAAAATGTGGCAGCATTCCATCAGAAGAGTCTAAAAGACTTGTGCAGCACTGAGCGTGTGCGAGATCTGCAAGGCTGAAATCCAGGAAGTCATACAGTCTGGCTTCATGATGCCCACACTTAAGATGGCCACAGTCAATTTCTATTTTATAAAGTGTCTAAATGCTGTAACAACCTAACAAAACGGACCTTAGTTTACAGACTAACTTTAATAGAATACATTAAGCTTGTGTATTACAGGGGTATTTATATATAAAAAGTGAAATTGTGGCCGGAACTCCGCTTTAACTTCTGTGGACGGCCTGGACGTCTGTGAGATGGTTGCAGTTCCATCTTTGTTAAATTTTTGTATTGCCAACAACACCCTAGAATTTATTCATCTCTGCTGTGCCAACCCCTCTAGGTGCGTAGGGAACTTGCTGCACGGCCACATTGCCATATCTGTAGGATATGGGAACCCTTACTGCCACCTGTATAGGACTGGTTAAAGCGGAGGTCTGCCCACCGCTTCACAAATTAATAACCAGCAGCTACACCTACTGCAGCTGCTGACTTTTAATAATAGGACACTTGCCTGTCCTGGAGTCCAGCGATTTTTTTTTTTTTTTTTCCCCCCCATCAGCTGGGAACCTGGCAGTTTAGCCTTGAGTCTTCATGGCAGGAACACTGCGAAGCTCTGCCCCTCCCTCCTACTGGCTCTGCGACGAGGAAGAAGGGAGCAGAACATCAATATCCATGGCTGTGGCTCCCGGAAGTGGGGGGGAAAAGAATACCTGTCAGATGGGTATCTTGTCCGAAAGGTGCCAATTGTGGCAATGGGGAGGGGAGGGGGGGGGGGGGGCAAATGAGCGTAAATTCCACTTCTGGGTGGAACTCCGTTTTTAAGGTAGATTAGTGTCAGGGTCTTGCCGTTGAGTCACAGTGGTATCAGAGTCGTGTCTATAAGAAACTTGTCTATGATTTTTAAACTGGATTAGACAGTCTCTACAGGATATGAGGTGAGAGAAGGTAATCTCCCAAACATCCTTAGTCTTCTATATCCAGCTCTGCAACACAGAAGGCATAAAGACCTTCCAGTCCATGATGTAGTGTCGGCTGTAATTTACATTTTTTTTTTTTTTTTTTTTTTTTTTTTTTTTTTCAATGGTAGTCATCCGGAAGGAGTAATTCCATATCGGACTGGTACAAAAGCAAAGGAGATGTCCCAAATTGTGTAGCGAAAGAAATGGGAGTTGGCGAGATCAAATGTATTTTTAATTTGGTCAAATGTTTAATGCGCTGCCCTCACAAATCTGGGATAGAGCGCAGACACTATGACCGGCCCACAGAGCATGCTCCGGAACGTATTGGAATTCCGGTAAAGAAGGGGTTCATCCATAAGTGATTGTTTGGAGAGTAATCTCCCGAGTCATTCCTAGCGTAGGAGACAACTGGTACTCATGTTCTGATCACTGTGCGCATATATCTAGTTGGAGGATGTGGATCTTTAAATACTCTAGAGTGTATTTCATAGGGCTTCATATGAACCCACTAGAGAAGCTTCTAGAGCGACGGCAGCTTTGGAGGTATCTGATATGAGCCAATTATGGGCGTGTGACAACATTTCAGTTAGGAAACTGATCAAATTTGAGTTCCTTTTTGTGATGCTTTCTTACAGAGGAGAAAAAGTTGACATTACAGGAGATGGCCAACCAGAAGGGGATTGCTTGTCGTGTGCAGGGCTGGAAAACGCATCTCTGTGCCGCACAGTTGCTACAGCTGGTGAGCCTTTCGATTTGTATTTGTTTTTTTTTGTTTTATTCTTTAATTTTAGTTTTAACATCCATTCTCTTCTTCCAGATTAAACTGGAACAAGATGTGTTTGATCGGTTAACTGTTCTGCAGGAGGGGCTCATCCCCAAAAAGAAGACTGCCACAGATGATGATTTGCACAGAATCAATGAGTTAATACAGGTATTGCATGCAATCTCTAATTGTGTTTAATACAGTATTTCAAGTAGTGTTTCTGGCTTGATGTAAAAGTTTGTGTGTGTTTTTTTTTTTTTTTTTTTTCTTCTAGAAGATTCCTCCTAATGTGATTCCCCCCCCCCCCCCCCCCTCATACTAGAATAATTGAACAATGTACAACATAACACATAATTCTGCGAATATGGCATTAGATGTGTTTTGTAGTCTCTAAGTATGTAGAATTTGAACTCCACAGGAAAATTTTATATTGGACAGTTACTGGTTCTAAGGCCCCATGTACACAGGACGCTGCTAAACGTACGTTCAGAGGCAGTTAGACGTTTTTTTTCAACTGCTCCGATAACTCATTGTTATCCTATGTGACCATTTAGGGTGCATTCACACCACGATTTTATCATCCTACTTGTTCTCACGATTCTTGGTTTTGAAATCGTACAAATCTGTATGGCAAAACGTATCCATTCATTAATGTAGGTCATCAAGTGCATCCGATATGATCCGCATCAGATTTGATATGATTTAAAATCGCATCAAAAATCGTGTTTGACCACGATTTTTGGTCCTGATTTGAAATCGTATTAAAATCGTGTCCGATTTTTTTTTTATATTGTGGTCAATCTAAAATCGTAATAAATCGGATGACTGTGCGTTTTTATCCGATAAATCGTACCCGATTTTTTTATTACGCATGCACACTAGACACTGGAAGGAGCTAGAAACTTCAATAATCTTCTTTTTCCCAGAAAGCCAGACATTATTTAAAATCAGGATCCGATTTTTTTTTTTTTTAGTGAAAATTTTGGACATACGATTTTGTCATATACGATTCCATCCGATTTAACGGTCCGATTATGGGATGTAAAAATCGTGATGTGAACCTAGCCTTACACTGTCTCGTTTATTGCTCTTTTAAGGCCGTTGCGTTTAACAGCGTTTCATTGAAAGCAAAATAAAAAGGGGGTTCAGACACAGATTTCCAAGTTTCAGACACCAGGATCCTCCCTCCCCTCTCTGTATTGATCGGTACAGTGTGAGAGGAGAGAGAGCGGGGGCAGCATCAGTGCTGTGGGCTGGATCTGTGACAATTGCAGTCACAGATCCAGCCATCCATCCCTCCCTGATCGATAAGCCATCCCTGCCCAATACCCTGCCCATACTTTGCAATACTTCAAAATCCTCCCCCCCCCCCCCTCCTGCTTCTACCGACTCAACGCTACGATCGAAGCCAGGATTTTTTTTATTTCAGCCTAGAGGTGAGATGTGGGGACTTATTGACCCCACATCTCACTGTAAAGAGGACCTGTCATGCCATATTCCTATTACAAGGGATGTTTACATTCCTCGTAATAGGAATAAAAGTGATCAAATTTTTTTATTTTTTGCGGAAAAACGTGTCAAACTAAAAGTAAAATGAACAAAAAAAAAAAATTATAATATAATTGTCGCTGCCAACGATGGAGCGAGAGCAATAATTTTGGCCCTAGACCTTCTCTAACTAAAAGCATATAGCCAGTAAAAATATTTAAAATGTCGCCTATGGGGATTTTGAAGTAGTGAAGTTTGGCGCCATTGCACGAGCGTGTGCAATTTTGAAGGGTGACATGTTGGGTATCTATTTACTCGGCATAACTTCATCTTTCACATTATGCAAAAACATTGGGCTAACTTTACTTTTTTTTTTTTGTTTGTTTTTTTTAAGCACAAAAGTGTTTGTTTTTTTGAAAAAAAAAAAAACGCTAGAAAAATTGCTGCGCAAATACAGTGCGAGATAAGTTGCAACGACCACCATTGTATTCTCTAAGGTCTTTGCTAAAAAAATATATATGTATAATGTTTTGGGGTTCTATGTAATTTTCTAGCAAATAAATGATGATTTTTACATGTAGGAGAGAAATGTCAGAATTGGTCTGGGTGTTCCAGAACGCCTAATGGTGCTCCCTGCATGTTGGGCCTCATGTGGTCACGCTGTGTAAAAGTCTCACACATGTGGTATCGCCATACTCAGGAGGAATAGCAGAATGTGTTTTGGGGTGTAATTTGTGCTATGCATATGCTGTGTGTGAGAAATAACCTGCTAATATAAAAATGTTGTGAAAAAAATTCTGGATTTTGCAAAGAATTGTGGGAAAAAAATTACAACTTCAAATGCCTCTTTCTACAGTGCCTTGCGAAAGTATTCGGCCCCCTTAAACTTTGCGACCTTTTTGCCACATTTCAGGCTTCAAACATAAAGATATAAAACTGTAATTTGTTTTGAAGAATCAACAAGTGGAACACAATCATGAAGTGGAACAAAATGTATTGGATATTTCAAACTTTAACAAATAAACTGAAAAATTGGGCGTGCAAAATTATTCAGCCCCTTTACTTTCAGTGCAGCAAACTTTCTCCAGAAGTTCAGTGCGGATCTCTGAATGATCCAATGTTGACCTAAATGACTAATGATGATAAATAGAATCCACCTGTGTGTAATCAAGTCTCCGTATAAATGCACCTGCACTGTGATAGTCTCAGAGGTCTGTTTAAAGCGCAGAGAGCATCATGAAGAACAAGGAACACACCAGGCAGGTCCGAGATACTGTTGTGGAGAAGTTTAAAGCTGGATTTGGATACAAAAAGATTTCCCAAGCTTTAAACATCCCAAGGAGCACTGTGCAAGCAATAATATTGAAATGGAAGGAGTATCGGACCACTGCGAATCTATGAAGACCTGGCCGTCCCTCTAAACTTTCAGCGCATACAAGGAGAAGACTGATCAGAGATGCAGCCAAGAGGCCCATGATCACTCTGGATGAACTGCAGAGATCTACAGCTGAGGTGGGAGACTGTCCATAGGACAACAATCAGTTGTATACTGCACAAATCTGGCCTTTATGGAAGAGTGGCAAGAAGAAAGCCATTTCATAAAGATATCCATAAAAAGTGTCGTTTAGAGTTTGCCACAAGCCACCTGGGAGACACACCAAACATGTGGAAGAAGGTGCTCTGGTCAGATGAAACCAAAATCAAACTTTTTGGCAACAATGCAAAACGTTATGTTTGGCGTAAAAGCAACACAGCTCATCACCCTGAACACACCATCCCCACTGTGAAACATGGTGGTGGCAGCATCATGGTTTGGGCCTGCTTTTCTTCAGCAGGGACAGGGAAGATGGTTAAAATTGATGGGAAGATGGATGGAGCCAAATACAGGACCATTCTGGAAGAAAACCTGATGGAGTCTGCAAAAGACCTGAGACTGGGACGGAGATTTGTCTTCCAACAAGACAGTGATCCAAAACATAAAGCAAAATCTACAATGGAATGGTTCACAAATAAACATATCCAGGTGTTAGAATGGCCAAGTCAAAGTCCAGACCTGAATCCAATCGAGAATCTGTGGAAAGAACTGAAAACTGCTGTTCACAAACGCTCTCCATCCAACCTCACTGAGCTCGAGCTGTTTTGCAAGGAGGAATGGGCAAAAATTTCAGTCTCTCGATGTGCAAAACTGATAAGAGACATACCCCAAGCGACTTACAGCTGTAATCGCAGCAAAAGGTGGCGTTACAAAGTATTAACTTAAGGGGGCTGAATAATTTTGCACGCCCAATTTTTCAGTTTTTTAATTTGTTAAAGTTTGAAATATTCAATAAAGTTCGTTCCACTTCATGATTGTGTCCCACTTGTTGATTCTTCAAAAAAAATTTGCTTTATATCTTTGTTTGAAGCCTGAAATGTGGCAAAAGGTTGCAAAGTTCAAGGGGGCCGAATACTTTCGCAAGGCACTGTAAATACCTTGGAATGTCTTCTTTCCAAAAAGGGGTCATTTGGGGGGTGTTTGTACTTTTCTGGCATGTTGGGATCTCAAATAAGATAGGCCGTCAGTACTTCAGGTGTGATCAATTTTCAGATATTGGCACCATAGCTTGTGGACTCTCTAACTTTCACAAAGACCAAATAATATGCACCAATTTTACTTATTTTTACCAAACATATGTAGCAGTATACATTTTGGCCAAAATTTATGAAGAAAAATTCCTAATTTGCTCAATTTTATAACAAAAATTCATTTTTTTTACGGACCTTTCAGTCTTTTTTCTCTTAGCGCAAAAAATAAAAAACCCAACAGTGATTAAATACCACCAAAAGAAAGCTCTATTTGTGTGAAAAAAAGGACAACATTTTCATTTGGGTACAGTGTTGTATGACTGAATAGTTGTCATTCAAAATGTGAGAGCACCGAAAGCTGAAAATTGGTCTGGTTATTAAGGGGGTTTAAAGCGGATGTGCCATGGGAACAAAATATTAAAAGTCAGCAGCTACAAATACTGCAGCTGCTGACTTTTAATATTAGGACACTTACCTGTCCTGGAGTCCAGCGCCGATCGCAGCAGAGCACGAGCGATCGCTCGTCACTCTGCTGCTCCCCCCGCCATCCACGCTGAGGGAACCAGGAAGTGAAGCGCTGCGGCTTCACTGCCCGGTTCCCTACGGCGCATGCGCGAGTCGCGCTGCGCCCGCCGATTGGCTCACACGCTGTGTGCTGGGAGCCGAGTGTTCCCAGCACACAACGGGCGACAGACGGGATGTGACGGAATGCCCGTCTTTCGCCCGTATCGTGTGGCCGGAAGTGGGTGCAAATACCTGTCTTTAGACAGGTGTCTGCACCCCCCTCCCCCCTGAAAGGTGTCAAATGTGACACCGGAGGGGGGGAGGGTTCCGATCAGCGGGACTCCACTTTAGGGTGGAGGACCGCTTTAAGTGCCCAGTGGTTAATAACTGTAATAAACACAAGACCATTTTCAACTTCCTGTCCAAATGGTATAAAACACTGGAATCTTTTACACTGACTGGAATAAGGGAAATGACTCGCCACTTTACTACAAAATTTCAGACAAGCCATAGTCTTTTTTTCTTCCGCACAGCAGTATATCGGGGATCTCTTCTAATTAACTTGGTAAATGCAGCTCAACCTTGCATTTCCACTTTGTGGAAGAGCCTTAATCCTCCCATGATCAGCATGAAGTTACAAAAGGTTCACAAAAACCAACAGATGTATAAGACTAATTGCTTTAAAACCCTAACCCCAGGTTTAATTGAACTTTTATATAGTTGTTTGAGAACTGCTTGTGCTCACTGTAAAGTTGGGAGCTATTACTGTACTGTTTGGTTCCCCTTCCAATCCTACATGTTGTGCTATGTATATCATAACTTTCTAAACCTTTTATTACTGTTGTATTTCTAATCTATATGAGGAACTGATTGTTTTTTTTTTTTAGCTGATATTTTATATGCCTTTTTCTTGTCTATTTTTGTACTCGATAAACCATACACAAAATGGAATAAATATTACATGATTAAAAACATAAATAGTTGCTTGGGCCAAGATTGCCCAAACAAGCGATTTCCTTCTGTAATTGATGTGGCTGCTGTGAGTGATGTATATACTGTATCTGCTCAGCTACATGCAGTATAAAGCATTGTGTTCTGGCAGTGGTTATAGGAACTTCCCATCAGCTGCTGGGACAAAATGGGCTGAGTGCTTCTCAATCATTCGCAGTAAGCCTTGTATTTTTATCAATGCATGTTTTCCTTTGGCTGAAGTGGAGATCATGACATCTGGCTGCGCCTCCACCTAAGCTTGGCCCAAATAAATTATTTAAAGTAAACCTGAAGTTGTGCTTTAAAGTGGATGTAAACCCAAAAAAAAAATTAACTCTTGCCACACAGAGTTAATCCAGCGCTAAGCAATCCTCTTTTAATGTTCAGTGAAAATTAACAGAATTCCAGATAAAAACTTGCCAAATTATAAAGTCCGTTTCTCTGTTCTTGCTTTGTGTTAGAGGTTATTTACATATCTAGAGCTTGGACATGTTTATCATATGTTATGTTTATCATAATATGAGGTGATCCAAAGTTCATTGTATATTACCAGGATATGTAAATAACCTGTAACACAAAGCAAGAACAGAGAAACGGACTTTATAATTTGGCAAGTTTTTATCTGGAATTCTGTTAATTTTCACTGAACATTAAAAGAGGATTGCTCAGAGCTGGATTAACTCTGTGTGGCAAGACTGGGCACAGATGATAGGGAATCTTATACTCTACATTGTGACATCAAAAAAATAAAAAAATTGGGTTTACATCCACTTTAAGGCTCAGTACAGCACCTGGAACGATGGGTGTTTTTAATGTGACACATTTTTATTAAACTCCATACTCTCTGCTTATCAGCAGAAAGGTGCATTGTTTATTACAAAACATACATAGGGAGAATCATTATCTTACAGCAAAATAACCCCTTCCTTACCAAGCCCGCTTTGCAACCAGCCACCACTGTTATATATATTTTTTATTATTTAGATAGGATTATTCAACAAACCCAGTGTTACAATGGGTAAAAAAATGGCAAAATTGTGGCATAGGTTTTGGTTAGTTACCGTTTTTATCGGCGTATAACGCGCACCCTAATTTTAAGAGGGAAGTTTCAGTAAAAAAAACTTTCCACAGCCCCCTGCGTATAACACACAGGCACAGTTTACCTCTATCTTCAGGGTAAAAAAAGTGAGTGATATATGCCAATAAATACAGTAGTTGCAGTATTTTAAAATCTGTTTCTACATACTTTTTTTTTTTTTTTTTTTCACAAGAAAGTTTCTACATACTTTTTTAATGCGTATTTTCTGGGTTTACAATTACACGTGTTGCACATAAATTTATTTTATTTACGCGTTTGAAAAAATGCTTATGAAAGCAACAGGCAAATCAAGAATTTATACTACCGACAAACTGTTGTCCTGTAGTCTTAAATGCATATGGATATCTTGCAGGATAAATATAATTGTTGGTTGAACTGATGCAGTGTTGCAAAGTTGAATTGGCTCTGGTCATGATGTTACTGCCTAAATGGAGAAAAAAAAAATATTTACACCAAAACAATGTAGTATTGGGTTATATTCTCATCTTTTTACCATATAACTTTACTGTACTTATTTTTTATTTTTTTTACAGGGTAACATGCAGCGCTGTAAGCTTGTCATGGATCAAATCACAGAGTCCCGGGACTGCATGCTTAAAGTTTTGGATCACAAGGATCGTGTCCTAAAATTGCTGAATAAAAGCGGTGCAACCCGCAGGCTCTCCAAAGTGAAACACAAAGACAAGATTTGACGAGTGGGACTGCTGCTCTATTTACTGATAACCACGTACAGTTGGCTTTTTGCTCGCTGTTATCCCAGTGACCGCGAGCCATTCACATGTATATAGCAATTTTTTTTTTTTTTTTATTTGGATGGGAATGTACCTAGTTACTCATCCCAGCCTGACTGCTCTGGCAGTTGCTATTCGGGACTTAAGAACTTTCTCTGTAACGAGGAAGCATATTTTCTTCTTATTGATTTATTACTTGGTGCTGCGTATGAGAACAGATTAGTGTGTGTGTGATACATGCTTGTGTATAGTGCTGTTTATCCCATGTACACTATAAAAGTAACTCCTACTTGTGTTCCGTGTTTTGAAGAAGTTTCTTCTTAAAGCACCAAGCAAGCCAATGCAGAATCTGTTGTAGTGTTATTGTAGTGCCCTAATTATGTGTGTCAAAGTTTCCATATGTACATAATGTTGCTTGTTCCTCTTTGGCGCTTACTTTTCCTTTTCTGCATTCCTGTTTTAGTTTTCTTTAGTGTTCTATAAATCATTGTTAAACAAGGGTTTCTTTATTTCCACCCCCAAGTTCATAGTATATCTCTACTAATGCTGAGAAAAGCATTATTAATGTTTATATCTTAGAACCACAAACTAGCTATTGTCAGGGGGGCTTTAGTCACGTTCTGCCCAGTTCTTTGGTAGAGGTAATTTCATCTTGCTGCTCTGCTGTGTCACTGATACAAAGCAGCCTGTGGTATAAAAGGAAATGCTTTTATCTCAAATGTACAGTATAGAACACAAGCTGAGTATTCCTAGACTCTGGGTTTTTAGGCTCGTACCTTCAGGTGATCATTTAATGGCGAAGCTTTTGAGGACATGCCCCCTGGATGCCTTCCCTCTAACTCTACTCAAACCCTCCCCCCCCCTTTTTTTTTTTTTTTTTTTTTTTTTTTTTTAATATATATATATCGGTGCCCTAAGGTGATTGACCCATTTTCCCTTTATGGAGAAATCACTCTGGGCTTAAAGTAGAATTTTTTTTCCTCCATCTACCCAAATTTAAAAATCTTTTACCTGACAGGGATTGTAACCCTCCCTTGTTTTCTGTCCCATTGCGTTTTTCCCTTACTTCAGTTTCATAGAGAAGACGGGAAGTGAGAGGAAATCCCTGCAAATTGAAAGAATTCCTTGGGTACCTCCAGGTCACCAGAACAAGTGTTCCCACTGGAAAATTTCCCCTTTTAATTTTCTAGGAACAACCCAAAATGTAGATATTTTCTTCTACTTTCACTGTCGCTGATAAAAAGTACTAATAAGGAAAGGGGGGGGGGGACTAGCGGAGTGGAGGGAGGGGGTGTGTGTGTCACGTGGTGGTGTCCCTTCACCAGTAGCGATGGTAAAAAACAGTCCTGTACAACACTCTGCTTCAGGGTGGCAATGCTTCCGTTGCTTCAGAATAGGAATCTATTTTAACACCGGTCTTGGCATCTGCGTGCTAAAGGCTGTCTCCCTGACAAAAGCGGATTCACAATTTCTCTGACAACTAATGTCTTTAATACAGTCAATTCTGTCCAAGCTTATAAAATGCCAGGCTCTGTGTTCAGTCTCTACTTGGGTCAGAGCCTGATACGCCTGACATAGAAGGGAATAAGGAGGATACTTAAAGGCAGGGTCGGAGGAGGCTGCAGAAGATGTCTTGCCCCCAGCCTCCCAAATAAGTAAAGCTGCAGCTTTATGCAGTATGATTGCACATGTGGATTTCCTCACTTCTGTGTGCAAAAGCCTTGGGATTGTTGCACTTGATTCTTCTTCTTCTTTGTGCCGTGCACCTTTTGGGTACAAGGAAACCTGCTAGAAACTTTGAGATGCTTTTTACTCTTGCAGACCCAGTTCTTGCTATAATTTTTTGTCTGTTAAACTGCAGCTAACTGGACTAGGGAAATTAAACAACCAACATGGCCCTATATACTAGGACTGGGCCATAATTAAGCAATTAGAGCAGTTACTCTCTGCCTTGCTCTTTTTGTGTGGATGCTCTAAAACAGGGATATGCAATTAGCGGACCTCCAGCTGTTGCAGAACTACAAGTCCCATGAGGCATAGCAAGACTCTGACAGCCACAAGCATGACATCCAAAGGCAGAGGCATGATGGGAATTGTAGTTTTGCAACATCTGGAGGTCCGCTAATTGCATATCCCTGCTCTAGAACAACAAATTAAACCAGTTTCCAGAACGGCTCTCATCTCCATTCACATGTGTGGCTCTATTCAGTTTTATGGCTTAAAGCCTGGTCATATGAAGCTGCTTATAAGATGCCAGGTGTTCATCTGCAGAGTATAGATGCTTATCTACATATTCCCATTTATCCACCTCAACAGTTTCTGTACTTTACAGTGCAATACAAAACAATCATTTCCAGTTATGGCACTGCCTTTTGGCCAGTCCTGTGCTCCCATGGTATCCACAATGGTCCTAGCACCTCTGCTTGCCCTTCTAGGAACTTAAGGCATCCAGTTCACAGATTTATCTAGACGACCTTCTCCCTTTTTAGCTGTCTGCAAACTTCTATGGGAAAATTCAGATGCTCTTAGTTTGGTGATCAGCTTTATCTTCACCTGGAATACTTGGGTCTGAGCAGATACACATCCAAAGCAAAGGTCTTCTTCCAGAGCAGAAAATTCTCTTTCAGATCCCACACTCAAAAATTGAGGTCAAAGACATCTGTTAGATTCTCCATATTATAGCTTTATGGTCGTCTAGTTTGCGACTGTTCCAAGTGCACAATTTCAAATAAGACCACTCAGCACAACCTCTTGTTAACTGGGAGTGAGCATGCTCCTCTTGACCTACCCATGCTCCTGTCCAATCAAGCAAGGAATTCCAGATACCACCTCCTGGATCAAGGAAAATTGGCCCTTCACCCTGATATGTCAGAGCTGGGGGACCCCAGATGTGGGTATCCTGGCCATCCAGATTAAACAACAAACTATCTCCTAATTTTGGCTAGGATCAAGAAGTATTTTGCACTGGCTGATTTGATAATCCCCTTGTCTTTGTACAAGGTAATCTGTGCCTTTCCTCCAGTGCAAAATTTACAAGAAGCAGGTGATTCTCATTGCATCAAACAAGCCTAGAAGAACCTGCTTGACATACTCTGACTAGTAGGGCCCCCCACGCCCCCCCCCCCCCCCCCAGGCCAGACCTGCTGTCACAGGGCCCTCTATTCCATCCTGCTGCTTAGTCACTAACTAGCCTTAATGGCATGGATGTTAAGTCATCTGAGTCTCTTGTTCCTACCTTGCTTAAAGTGTTTAACACCCCCCCCCCCCTCCAAAAAATAAACTGATCCCCTGTTCCCTTAATGAATGTTGTACAGCACAGTGCTTGTCCTATGTCATTTTGGCCCCCTTAACGCCTAAAATACCTCGCTGATCTTGCCTGGCTATACCCTCCCCCACCTTTTAAACTGAACAAGGTAATCAGCCGTGGTTCGTTTGTGATTTTGTCAGCTGCAGCCCTGCTCTCCTTTGTCTCCTCTGTCCCAACTCCCCCCCCCCCCCCCCTCTCTCTCCTGCTCTGATAACTTCTACTAAAAAACGTGTTATCCCCTCTGTACTACTAGAATAACAAGTTTTCATGTGTCGGTAATGTAAAAATTCTGACTATCTGTACCTAATATAAGCGTGGCACCCGGGGCTCAGCTGAATGTTGGCTCTTTTTCTCTCTCCCCCCTCCTCAGCTCACGTCAGTGGGAGTGCTCAGCTGCGCCCACTGGAACTGTGAGTCCGAGAGAGAAGAGAGCTGACAAGTTAGCTAAACGCTCTGAGCCGAACTCATATAGGTACAGATTGGCAGATTCTTTACATTACACAGACACGCTTGTTATGGTACAGAGGGGATAAAACTATTTAGTAGAAGTGGTTTAACCACTTCCAGACCTTAGGTGTTTTTCAGATTCGGTGTTTGCAAGACTAAAACATTTTTTTCTGCTAGAAAATTACTTAAAACCCCCAAACATTATATATATTTTTTTTCTAACACCCTAGAGAATAAAATAGTGGTCATTCCAATACTTTTTGTCACACCGTATTTGCGCAGCGGTCTTACAAGCGCACTTTTTTTGGAAAAAATTAACTTTTTTGAATTAAAAAATAAGACCACAATAAATTTGGCCCAATTGTTTTATATATTTTGAAAGATAATGTTACGCCGAGTAAAATGATGCCCAACATGTCACGCTTAAAAATTGCGCCCGCTCGTGGCATGGCGTCAAACTTTTACCCTTAAAAATCTTGATAGGCGACGTTTAAAAAATTCTACAGGTTGCATTTTTTGAGTTACAGAGTAGGCCTAAGGCTAAAATTATTGCTCTCGCTCTAACGATCGCGGCGATACCTCACTTGTGTGGTTTGAATACCGTTTTCATATGTCGGCGCTACTCGCGTATGCGCTCACGTCTACGCGCGAGCTCGTCGGGACGGGGCGCTTTAAAAAAAATTTTTTTTTGCTTTTCGCATTTATTTTTATTTATTTTAGAATTTTTAACACTGGAAAAAAAAAAAAAAAAAATGATCACTTTTATTCCTATTACATGTAAACATCCCTTGTAATAGAAAAAAGCATGACAGGTCCTCTTAAATATGAGATCTGGGGTCAAAAAGACCTCAGATCTCATATTTGGGCTTAAATGCAAAAAATAGAAAAAAAATAAAAAATGTAATTTTTTCAAATGACCAAAAAAAAAAGTTTGTCTCTTTAAGAGGCTGGGCGGGACTGACGTTTTGACGTCACTTCCGCCCAGCCGAGCTATGGGGACGGGCGAAGGAGATTTTTCCTTCAGTCTCGTCCCCGCTCACCAGCCGACAGCATCCGATCGCCTCCGCCGCTACCGACGGCTCCGGTAAGTGGCGGAGGGCGCGGGAGAGCGGCGGGAGGGCCCCTCTCCCGCCACCGATAACGGCGATCTCGCGGTGAATCCGCCGCGGAGACCGCCATTATCGGATTCCAGACCGCGCACACTAAAGATGGATACCTCGGTTGTGACAGCAGCTGCTGCCGTTACCGAGATATCCGTCTTTAAAAATAGGACGTACATCGTCGTGCGCAGGTCTGGAAGTGGTTAATAACCACTTTAAAGCAAGAAAAGTCAGAGAAAGATCTATTTATACTAGGGTTGTCCCGATACCACTTTTTTAGGACCGAGTACAAGTACCGATACTTTTTTTCAAGTACTCGCCGATACCGAATACCGATACTTTTTTTTTTTTTTTTTAATGTGATGTGACAGTGGCGTTTTTTTCTTTTGTTTGTTTTTTTTTTATTTTATTTTTATTTTTTACAGTGGCGTTTTATTTTTTATTTTTTTAGAGGGGGGGTAGTGGATTGTCAGTGTGTTTTTGAATTTTTTATTACCATTTACATTTTTTTTATTTATTGCAATTTTTATTTTATTTTTTAATCAACCCTGTTGGGGGGGCTTTGGTGAGATATCAGGGGTCTTAACAGACCTCTGACATCTCCCCTTTGAGACAGAGAAAGGGACTAAGGACACAGATTCCCCTGTCCCTTTCTCAGCAGCATCAGCTGCGCTGAAAATGAATGCAGAGAAGACAGCGTCTTTTCTTCATTCATAAACTGAAACATTGTAATCAACAGGTTACGATGATTCAGTTCTGTGAATGGACAGAGTCATCGCTGACTCTGTCCATTCGGAACAGTAAGGAGCCGGGTTTACTGGCTCCTACCGCCGCTCTCCATCCTGACAGTTCCGGGGGGGGGGGGGGCACAGGGGAGAGACGGAAACAGCGGGGGACGCACGGGGGGAGAGAAGGAAACATCGGGACGCACGGGGGAGAGAAGGAACAACAGGACGCCGGGGAGAGAGGAACCGGGGGGGGCACGGGGGAGAGAAGGAAACATCGGGACGCACGGAGGGAGAGGAGGAAACATCGGGGGTCACGGAGGAGAGAAGGAAACAGCAGGGGGGGCACGGGGAGAGGAGGAAACGGCGGCGGGGGACAGGAGGGAGAAGGAAACAGCGACGGGGGCACGGAGGGAGAAGGAAACAGCGGCGGGGGGCACAGAGGGAGAAGGAAACAGCGGCGGGGGGCACAGAGGTTGAGAGACTGCATAAAAAGGGAGGGGGGGCTGGAGGAGGACCTAGGACAAGTATCGGGTAAAGCATCGGGAGCATTTGCCCGAGTACAAGTACTCGGGCAAATGCTTGGTATCGGTCCCGATACCGATACTAGTATCGGTATCGGGACAACCCTAATTTATACCTGGAGAGCCTTCTTTGCCTTTGATCTCGAATACTCTGTGCCCTGCATTCTTGCCTTCAATAATCAGAACTTGGCCTTGAGCACTCTAAAAGAGGTTTCAGCCTTGTCTTTTTTTCAAAAACCTGCCTTTTAAAATTGTTGTTTAAGGTGTATCTAGGATCAGGTCCCTCTTGCAGCACCCTATCCTTCCTTCAAATTGGTTCTCTGTTCCCTTCAAAAACCACCCTTTTTCACTCATTTAGAAATATATCCTTCTGTGACCGGTCCTACAAAGTGCCCTTTTTTGTTGCCATCCTGTCTGGCAGACAAGTCTGAGCTGATGGCTCTCTTGTAAGGATCTGTTCCCCACTCTTTACAATGGCAAGGTAATCCTACGCCCATGACAATCCTTTCTTCTTAAAGGAGAGTTCCACCCACAATTTCACTTTTTAAATATAAATACCCCTGTAATACACAAGCTAAATGTAGTCTAGTAAAGTTAGTCTGTAAACTAAGGTCCGTTTTGTTAGGTTGATAAAGCATTTAGTTAGTTTATAATCTAGAAATAGACAGTGGCCATCTTAAGTGTGGGCATCATGAAGCCAGACTATGACTTCCTGGATTTCAGCCTTGCAGATCTCGCACATGCTCAGTGCTGCACAAGCGATGTAATAGGTTTCACTCAGGTTTCCATAGCAACGGGAGTTTTAGAGGAAGTTGCCGCCCCTTCTCTATGCAAATAGGCTATTTGCAAGGACTACTGGGATACATGATGCCTATCCCAGAAACCCTTGCGAATAGCCTTGTGACTTAATAGCCTAGACTAATAAGGAGGAAGAAGTAATGAAGGACTACAAAATAAAGGTATTTACATGCAACAACATAAATACAAATTGTCCATTCTGAACACTATGAGATTAGGGCATGCAGCACAGACAAACATAAAAAAAATGGGTGGAACTCCACTTTAAGGTGATATCTGGTTTCCACCTAGTCTCTGTCCCATTTCAAAGCACCCAAAGGAAATTGCTCTTCATTGCTGGGAAGCACTCGGTCATCAGAGTTTACCTCAATGCACCCATTTCTATCAGGAAGATTAACTCCCTATTTGTCCTATCCTCATGACCTTGCAAGGGACATCCTGCTCCCAAGTCCACCATCAATTGATGGATAACACAATTGATTGCTAGAGCTTACACTCCAAAGGGCAAAACTCTTGCATTTTTATGTGCCCACTCCACCAGGTTGGTGGGGATTTTCTGGGCATTTCGGCACAAAGCCTCTCTGGTCTAGTTTTATATGGTTGCTACCTTGTCCTCTGTTCCTACATTTTCAAAGTTTGACCAGGTAGATGTGCGGTCTTCTGTGGGTGCAGCTTTGAGCTGCAAGGTTCTTGCGGTGGCACTCTGAAGCTGGCAAAGTTCTGTTTGCCAGGTTGGTCTCCATTCTTCCTATTAAATATTATATATATTATTGAATACTCAGCTTGTGTCCTGTACTGTATGATTACAATCCGAGCAATTTTTTTTTTACTTACCTGGAAATGCCATATTTTGCAATACAGTACAGGACAACCCACCCTTTTTATTCATTGGTTACTCAGAGTGGGATAGAGTTATAGGGGAGGTGCTCCAGGCCCTTAACCACTTAAAGCGGAGTTCCACCCAAAAGTGGACTCACCCCCTTACATGCCACATTTCTGCATGCGATTTTTTTTTTTTTTTGGGGGAGTGGGGGCTTTAGTAGGAGTGGGGCTTCCTGTACCACTTCCACCTACGGGCTGCCTAGGTGGCGACTCCTCTTGCCTTAGGTGGCCTCTCCCTTTAGGCGATTTCCTGGGACACGTGACAAGTCCCAGGTGATCACCTGTCCACTTCTAGAGCGCAGATCGTCTTGTGTATGTGCAGTGAGTGCCTGGCTGTGAAGCCGAAAGCTGTCACAGCTGGATGCCCACAGTGTGAATGGAGGCGCTGGCGGAGGGGGGGGGGGAGGAGCGACCGCGTCGGTTTGTTAAAAGTCAGCAGCTACACCTTTTGTAGCTGCTGACTTTTAATAAACATAAAAAGGCTAGAACTCTGCTTTTAGGACCGAGCCTCTTTGTGAGATTTGATGTTTACAAGCTAGAAAATTACTTGGAACCCCCAAATATTATTATAAAACACCCTAGAGAATAACATGGCGATCGTTGCAATACTTTGTCACACCGTATTTGCGCAGCGGTCTTACAATCGCAATTTTTTTTTTTTAGGAAAAAAAAACTTTTTTAAAATGTAATTAAATAACAGTCGAAGTATATCGACGTGCGGCAGTCCGGAAGTGGTTAAGAACTTTGCCAGTGCCCAGTCACCTGAAGGTACCAGCCTATACTCCAGAGTTTATGACTACTCAGTCTGTGTCCTGTAATGTATGCCAATATATTGATTTTACAGGTAAGTCAAAATTCCTATTATGATGGCTGTAACCGTATGAATATAAGTGGGTAGACAAAATAGCAAGCCTTATGTAGGCAATATGAACTTTGCCCAAAACTTCATATGCATCAGCAGAAGGGACAATGGCCTATCTGGAAGGAGGTGCACACAACTTGAGCAATGCAGTCAATTGTGCTTGTACCTAAAAGTATTTTTTTAAGGAAAACGCTATATAGGCTGCCCTTGCTTACATTTTCCTCCTAAAAAATTATTAGTTCTTTACCTTTTTAAAGATCTGATTGCTGTAGTATTTTCTGACACAATAGATGTGGCCAGATTACAATTCCTGGCCTTCAGGATCCACAAACCAGGTCTGTTATTTTCCCAGTTTGCACACTTGTTCCAGGACTGTGAAAGTTTTCAGGACTGACTAGCATTGTCAGGAGGGCAGCTATTGTAAACTGCATTTTTTTTTATTTTTTTTTTCCCAGTGAGGGACACTGGGTTTCAGAAACCGTTGGGCATTATATTAATGCTTTCAACAGGTTAGTATGTAAGACTAAGCCAGACCTTTGTATAACCCATTCTCTAGCCAGGATCTTGTTTTTTTTTTTTTCCTCTAGTATCCTAAAAGTCCTATTTATTTTATTTTTTTTGCCCTTTTTTTGTGGATTCTCTCATCTGTGACTTAATCAAGATTTTTCACTTAAAACGCTTCTTTAGCTGGTCTCTATTTAGCAGCTATCCTGATTGGATTTACAGTGCATCTGGAAAGTATTCACAGCGCTTCATTTTTTTCCCCACATTTTTTTTATGTTACAGCCTTATTCAATTTAAAATGTATTAAATTCATTTTTTTCCTCAAAATTCTACAAACAATACCTCATAATGAGTTTGTGAAAGAAGTTTGTTTGAAATCTTTGCAATTTTATAAAATTAAAAAACAATCCCATGTCCATAAGTATTCACAGCCTTTGCTTAATACTTTGTTAAAGCTTCTTTGGCACCAATTACAGCCTCAAGTCTTTGAGTATGATGCTACAAGCTTGGCACACCTTTTTTTTTTGGGCAGTTCCCATTCTTCTTTGCAGGACCTCTCCAGCTCTATCAGGTTGGATGGGGATTGTCGGTGTACAGCCATTTTCAGATCTCTCCAGCGATGTTCAATCTGGCTCTGGCTGGGCCACTCAAGGACATTTAGAGTTGTCCCATAGCCACTCTTTTGTTGTTTTGGTTGTGTGCTTAGGGTCGTTGTCCTGTTGGAAGATGAATCTTTGCCCCAGTCTGAGGTCCAGAGCGCACTGAAGCAGGTTTTCATCAGGGATGTCTCTGTACATTGCTGCATTCGTCTTTCCCTTCTTTAATGACTAGTCTCCCAACTGCTGCCACTGAAAAACATCCCCACAGCATTTTGCTGCCACCACCATACTTCACTGTTGGGATGGTATTGACCAGGTGATGAGCGGTGCTTGGGTTCTTCCAGACACGACTCTTGCCATTCAGGCCAAAGAGTTTAAGCTTTGTTTCATCAGATCAGAGAATTTGATTTCTCATGGTTTGAGTGTTCTTAAGGTGCCTTATCGCAAACTCCAGGCAGGCTGTCTTTTACTGAGGAGTGACTTCTGTCTGGCTACTCTACCATACAGACCTGATTGGTGGCGTGCTGCAGAGATGGTGGTTCTGGAAGTTTTTTCACCTTTCTCCACGGAGAAATGCTGGAGCCCCCTGAGAGCGATCATCGGGTTCTTGGTCACCTCCCTGACGAAGGCACTTCTTCCACGATCGCTCAGTTTGGCTGGGCCGCCCCCTCTAGGAAGAATCCTGGTGGTTCCAAACGTCTTCCATTTATGAGGTCACTGTGCTCATTGGGACTGTCAATGCTGCAGATATTTTTCTGTAGATCTGTGCCTTAATACAAGCCTGTCTCTGAGGTCTACAGACAATTTCTTGGACTTCATTTGTGCTCTGACATGCACTGTTAACTGTGGGACCTTTATATAGATACATGTGTGCCATCCCAAATCCTGTCCAATCAACTGAATTTACCACAGGTGGACACGGTTATAGAAACATCTCAAGGATAATCAGTGGAAACAGGGTGCACCTGAGCTCAATTTTGAGTGTCATGGCTGTAAGTACTTATGTACATGCTACTTTTTTATATATTTATTTATATATATATATATATATATATATATATATATATATATATATATATATATATATATATATATATATATATATATATTTCAAACTAATTTCACATTGTCATTATGGGGTATTTTAGTATGTAGAATATTTATAATCAAATCCATTTTGGATTAAGGATGTAACATAATGTGGAAGAAGCACTGTAACACAGCCTAGCTTTGCAGACTGTACCCAGAGCATGCTAGACTATGCATGGGGCTAGGCTGCACTGTGGTGCTTTTCACGCATAAGCGTACTGTTAGTTCCAGATGTGACCCTGTCTCTGAAGACCGACTTGTGGGTAAGGCAGTTTAGGCTAAGGTACCAGAAATGAACTCGCTGTTGCACCAATGGGACTGCTTGCTACTTTTATCTGCCTGGTTGAGCAATGTATGTGCTTTGTGTTCGCTCCTGCCATTCAACCTGGCGAAAGAAACATCCAAATGCTGTTCCTGTCCTTGAAGCTCCACCTCTTGGTCTGTTTCCACTGCCCGTGGTCACCTACAACCCCCATCAGTACTAGCTGCCCATGTTTTTGAGTGGCCGAGGCCTAGCTGCGTGGATGCAACATTTCTTTGCTAAGGCAAAAAGGACAGTCCTGCTGTCATGGGGGGGAGAGAGATTTGTTTTTCAGATTTTATGGGGTGGTTTCGAATCTTATTGATGTAGTGCATGCTACCTTGCATCTGGAGAATCAGCCTGCTGTTCTAGGACTTGGGTCTTTTTAGAGCTTTTTTTTTTTAAATATAAATTTCTCTTTATTAATCTTTTTCAACATTACATTAGCACTTAAAAACACAGAAAAACAAACGCATATGGTCTCAATATAACCCTTTTACAAAATTAAGCTAATATTTATAGTAATTATACTGGGAGATCCAACTATCCTATGTAAAATATACCTAGCCCTATATCCCCTATATTCTTAATCCACTATTTAGGGGAGATGAGGATAGAAAAGAAGAGGATAGAGATAAGAGGGAAAGGGACAGAATATAACCAGAGAGAGGAAAAAAGAGAAGAGGGAAAGAAAAACAGGGGGGGAGGAGCCTTATCCCACTTATTCTCCCCCTCTTATATTATAAATTTAAAATCGGAAGAAGAAAAAAAGGGGGGGGGGAATGTTTTAAAATAGAGGGGGGAATAGGATGTAAGGACTCCCTACTTCCCTGATCCCTATAGGGGTTCATAGTGCAAGTGTACAAATCTAATTTCTAGTGATACATTAATATATATATATATATATATATATATATATATATATATTTTTTACTTTAAGAAGGCTTTCCACTCCAAGCCTATATATGTGAAAGACAGACAAAAAAAGTCCCCTTAGGGATTCATAGTGCAAGTGTACCAATCTAACATATAATAATGGATTTTTAACTTTTTGAAAACACAAGAAAATGTCCTTATTTCACAAGAAAAAAAAATATATAGTGAGAGAGGGAAGAAGGGAAAACATAAGCCCTTCAGGATTCCTAGTGCAAGTGGAACATCTAATATCTAACGTTGGATTAAAAAAAAAATATATATATACTATAGAATAAAGCGTAAAAAATAAAAAAAGGGGGGGGTGTCTTTTAGAGTTTCATTACACCCATTATTTGAGACAGGCTTCTTAGGACTGGAAACACCTAGAGTCCTAAGTCCCACCTTTTTGAAAGGAAATTTGTGGTATGTTCCCACTGTAGATGCACTATTGGCACACCTGTTGGCAGTGATTTTAATCTGTCAAATGGTGTCGGAGTGGGGTGATTCCCTTAAGAGGGATACCTCCATCACAAGGGTAGTTCCCTATTTCATCGAGGGCGGAGTACATTTTCAGAGTCTTGTGCTTAAAGTCATGAAACCTTATTTGCCACATAGTAGCTCAATTAAATGGTGCATTGGGGTTAGCTTGTAAACTTGAAATGTCCTGTGAGGACATTTATTCCACTACATAGCTTGGTGTCCTCTTCAAACACTGAAATGGTACTTTTAATCCCAAACTCGATATAAAGATGTTAAAAACTGAACAAAAACACTAAACCTTGGGTTACACTACTAATACAAAAACAGAAAGCAGATCGCGCTAATAAAAATGACAAGCTATCTGCAAACCTGTAAATCAAATTCAAATGACAACGTATGCAGTGAGCTGTAATGAATATGACTGTGCTTCATGAAAAAAACATATATATATATATATATATATATATATATTAGTCCTTAGTGAAAAAACATATAACTCATGATGAGAAAAAATTGGTGATAAGTAGGTCTTATGAATGAGCCAAAAGTCCACCATAAAGAAGGTTCAAATTAAAGATGTCCCCAGTGCAAGATAAATGAAAAATCCAGGAAAGGTGATGAGAAAGGCACTTCCACCAAAGACAAACACTGCCTCTTACCGAATTTTATTGGTCTCTGTTTAGGGAGACCAAATACAGCATGTAATGATGTGATTCAATCAGATGTTCCCACAGGTTTGTCCAACTCCAGGCTCTCAGAATCGATCAATCATCTCAGCCAACCACATATAAGTATATGCAAATAGAAGAGGGACTCACATAGTGTAAAATCCTCGCGATTTATTGGAAGTAAAAAATGTATGCACTTACATCAGGTTAGAATAGTAAAGGCATTCGATACACAAACAAGCCGGCCGGCTCTAAAAACGAACGCCCGTATCTTCCGAGTTCAAGCAATATGCGCGGTGACGTCAGAACGTCGCCTCCCTACGTTTCGTCGCAAGGGGACGTGGTCACGGGATGACGTCCCCTTGCGACGAAACGTAGGGAGGCGACGTTCTGACGTCACCGCGCATATTGCTTGAACCCAGACGATACGGGCGTTCGTTTTTAGACCCGGCCGGCTTGTTTGTGTATCGGATGCCATTACTATTCTAACCTGATATAAGTGCATACCCTTTTTACTTCCAATAAATTGCGAGGATTTTACACTATGCGAGTCCCTCTTCTATTTGCATATACTTATCTGTGGTTGGCTGAGATGATTGATCGATTCTGAGAGCCCTGAGTTGGACAAACCTGTGGGAACATCTGATTGAATCACATCATTACATGCTGTATTTGGTCTCCCTAAACAGAGACCAATAAAATTCGGTAAGAGGCAGTGTTTGTCTTTGGTGGAAGTGCCTTTCTCATCACCTTTCCTGGAGTTTTCATTTATCCTGCACTGGGGACATCTTTAATTTGAACCTTCTTTATGGTGGACTTTTGGCTCATTCATAAGACCTACTTATCACCAATTTTTTCTCATCATGAGTTATATATATAGTCCTTAGTGAAAAAACATATGTTTTTTTCATGAAGCACAGTCATATTCATTACAGCTCACTGCATACGTTGTCATTTGAATTTGATTTACAGGCACATAGCTTGTCATTTTTTATTAGCGTGATCTGCTTTCTGTTTTTGTATTTGAATTGTGTGGTATAACACTTTTTGGTCGCAGCTTTTTTCACGTTTAGAACGAGCGCAATAATTTTTTTAACTATTACACTACTAATAACCTTAGATGAGTTGGAGTATGCATCTTTACAAACTAGTTTATGGTCTAGCCAGTTTTCTGTACATTTACAAACTGAATTTTTTAAGCATGTGGACTTTATCTTAAACATTAGCTGGATATGGGTAACTATGTCAAAGGCTTTGGCAAAATCAAAGTGTTCTATATCCACAGCCGCTCCATTCCTTTGTCTAAGTTTTTGCTTATTTCCTCATAAAAAGAAATTACATTTGTATGACAACTTTGGTCTTTAATGAATCTATGCTGTCTGTTGTGTAATATATTGTGGGACCTTGTCTCTTTGACCCTGTCTTTTGCATTTTGGGACTAAAAACAAACACACATCATACATCCTATGAGAACAACTGTGGGAGTCAATGGTAGAGAAAAACTTGAGTGTTCTGGTAGATCATAGAAACCGAAATTGTCAGGAGGAACACTACCCTTCTCCTTTGTCTAATTTTAGCAGTAAGTAATTGTAGGCCTTCAGAGCCCATCTCCCACTCAGCCCTCAGGGCTTCAAACCAAGGGTCAGCAAACCCATGGAAAATCCTTCTGCATAAGTGTACGCCCCCACTTCAAGTGTGGGGTTGTTTGTGCATCTAGATGGTTTCTTAGGTATTTTGCCTCTCCAACATTTGGGTACTAAGAACACTTTTTAGCCTACAGGCTAACCCTTTGTGTTTGGCACCTCCAATTGACCCTTACTATCTTTCTTGTGCTTCTGCACAAACCATTTCATCTACTTGTGTCTTTTTCTGAGTTTCCTGCACCCTTGGACCCTCCTTGCCCAGGTGGGGACTTGACTACTGGTGTACCCCATCTGGACTCCCACCTTCTGGAGAATCCCATAACTTTGGGTAATGTTCAGTCATTTGTAGTACATGATTTCCCTCAGCATCCTCCTCACCAGAGGGACTGCTTGCCTACAGGGTTGAACAGGACCAGTTCTGGATATTTCCTACCTAAAGAAGTACCTGGTGCATAATTGTCTCATAGCACCTGTTAATTTTTGTGCTCCTGGATTTTGTGTCTACCCTAGTCCCCTTTTCTGATATCCCAATTGTGTGATGCTCAGAGGACTTTCCTAAAAGACGGTTATTTTTATTTATTTTTATTGATCCCTTGCAATCCGCACCGTTATAAAGGACCTAGCACCTGCAAGCTTCAACTGAATAGGGCCTTGTGGGTGTCCTATTGTTGGCAACCACCTGTCACAGGTAGGTAAGACTTAAACCGTGTGTGTCATTGGACCCTTCATTAAGAGGGTCACCCCCCATTTTCCTTCAGCATGAATGTGTAGCGTCTTGAGGAAATCCCTTACTACACCATGATAGTCTTTTATATGTTACATGAGTGGATATAGAACAAGACTACAGCCAAAGCATTGGGAGTGATTGCTGATAAACCTGAGAGAGGGAGTGATTATCAATATGAGCCAAAGGCAGATTTCTGGGTCCATCTGGTGTGTAATTAAATCTGCGTACCGAATCGCACCGGCCCTCAAATTATAGCATGGTCAACTGCGCCTTTAAAAATGATACCTTTTAAGGATTACACACCCTCTGGTTTCAGATATATTTGGGCCACTCCATCTATTCAAGGAGACGTGTCTCCACCACATTGAACCTCCAGCTCAAAGATCACAGGAAACCCGCCAGAGCACCATGCACAAGCCACTCAAGCACACTAAGCTTCAAGGCATGTAGAGATACACCTCGCAACTATAAACAAATCTCCATAGTGTAGTAATTAATGAAAACTATTTTTTAAGCTAATATTCGCATGTACATACAGTTGTATTCAAAATTATTCAACCCCCACTGAAATTGATTGTTTTGGCCAGTTTGACATTAATTTTGATCATTCAGTCATCCTGCTTACAATTAAATCAAAGAGGCACGTGTAGGTCAGACAAATATAACATAACATTTATAATGAAATAACCACAAATGTATTTTCTGTGCTCACATCATTATCAGTTTTATTCAACCCCCAAGTGACATTCAATCTTAGTACTTAGTACAACATCCTTTTACAGTTATAACAGCTTTTAAATGTGAAGCATAGCTTGACACAAGTGTCTTGCAGCGATCTACGGGTATCTTCGCCCATTCGTCATGGGCAAAAGCCTCCAGTTCAGTGACATTCTTAGGCTTGCGCACTGCAACTGCTTTCTTTAAGTCCCACCAGAGGTTCTCAATCGGATTTAAGTCTGGTGACTGCGATGTTCCAGCCTTTAATCTGCAACCATGCTCTAGTGGACTTGGAGGTATGCTTGGGATCATTGTCCTGTTGAAAGGTCCAACGTCTCCCAAGCCTCAGGTCTGTGACGGACTGCATCACATTGTCATCCAATATCTCCTGGTACTGAAGAGAATTCATGGTACCTTGGAAGCTTCCCTGTACCTGCAGAAGCAAAACAGCCCCAAAGTATGATTGACCCCCCGCCATGCTTCACAGTAGGCAAGGTGTTCTTTTCATCATAGGCCTTGTTGTTCCTCCTCCAAACATAGCGTTGATCCATGGGCCCAAACAGTTCTAAATTTGTTTCATCAGTCCACAGAACACAATCCCAAAACTTCTGTGGTTTGTCCACATGACTTTTGGCATACTGCAGTCGACTCTTCTTTTTCTTTGGAGACAGCAAGGGGGTGCGCCTGGGAGTTCTGGCATGGAGGCCTTCATTACGCAGTGTGCGCCTTATTGTCTGAGAAGAAACTTCAGTACCCACATCTGACAAATCTTTTCTCAGTTCCTCAGTCACACGGGGACTTTTCTCCACTCTACGCTTCAGGTAGCGCACAGCAGTCGAAGTCAGCATCTTCTTTCTGCCACGACCAGGTAGCGTTTCAACAGTGCCCTTTGCCTTGAATTTGCGAATGATGCTTCCTATGGTGTCTCTTGGTATGTTTAACATCTTTGCAATCTTCTTATAGCCATTGCCCTTCCTGTGAAGAGTAATAACCTCTTCTCTTGTCTTCCTGGACCATTCTCTTGACTTCACCATGTTTGTAACCACACCAGTAAATGTCTAGAAGGAGCTAAGTATCACAGTCATTTTAAAGCTGCCTAATTGGTGCTTATTAGGCTTTATTGCTGCTCCCTGACATCCACAGGTGTTTTCAATACCTGATTAAAAAAACTTCAATGAACCTCTGTTCTTCAGAGTGGTAGTATTTAAGGGGTTGAATAATTGTGTAAATGAAGAATTCACAAAATAAACATTTACTACTGTATTACAAAACCAATTGATGTCATTTTAGTTGCATTTGGTTCTTTAAGAAGTCCTTGTAGGATTTCATTCTGAATACAATTACAAATGTACACTAAATTCCCTAAAACCCTTTACAGCATTGGGGGGTTGAATAATTTTGAACACAACTGTAAATAAAAAGCTCTTACTTCTGCAACAAAATTGCCGTGGCGTCCAGTGTGATGTCACAAGTCCCTGACGGGTTGTACTGCAACCTAAAGCAGAAATAGGATACCGGCAACAAAAGTATTCTCGGTAAAGTGGACATGTTTTCTTCCGCTCTGCTGTTCTCTGTTTATTTAGAATAATTTTCTACTATCACCAGCTCCTGATAGATTCATGCTGGATATGTTAAATCCTGGAACTCAAAAGCTAACCATACATGGCTCAGTTTATTCATTCAGCCAGAAGGCTGAACGAGAACGAAAACAAAAACTGGACTGATTCCTCTATTCACGCATTCGAGGTGGATGAAGGGAGACTCCGTTGTCAGATAGTGTTGTAAGTAACGGTGTTTAAATAAACGCTGTTACGTAACGATGGGCCTCCTGAGGGTAACAAGTAATCTATCAGATTACTCTTTCCCTCTCGGCAACGCCGTTCCCATTACTTGGGCGGCGTTAGCGAGATTACATTGAGCGCACGCGGGGGGGGGGGGGCCGGGCAGACTCTGACTGAGGGCGGGGGTCATGTCTGTGACACCACGTTACTGGGCAGGGCTGGGTGGAGCTGGCCTGTGATTCGTCACGGCGGCCGGGACTTGTGGGTGGCGCTGGCGCATGCACGCGCCCGGAGGCTCCCGCCTGCCTGCAGCAGTGTCTTCAGCCTCACTCCTCACCTCAGCCGCCGACATCTCCCCCGGCCCCCGCTCCACCACCACCGGTCCGAACTCCAGGGATAGTCACTCACCTGTCACCTCACCACCTGAGAGCGCCAGGCCTGGTGAAATATGAACTTTGTGCTGATATTGCTTGCAAAGCTTAAAAGACTCCAATTATCTGTCTATAACAAGCTGTTATAGGCAGATAATTGGAGTCTTTTAAGCTTTGCAAGCAATATCGGCACAAAGTTCATATTTCACTAGGCCGCTCTGTAACATGCCTCACTGTGCCCGTAAGTAACATGCCTCACTGTGCCCGTAAGTAACATGCCTCACTCTGCCTGTAAGTAACATGCCTCACTGTGCCTGTAAGTAACATGCCTCACTCTGCCTGTAAGTAACATGCCTCACTCTGCCTGTAAGTAACATGCCTCACTGTGCTGTAACATGCCTCACTGTGCCTGTAAGTAACATGCCTCACTGTGCCCGTAAGTAACATGCCTCACTCTGCCTGTAAGTAACATGCCTCACTGTGCTGTAACATGCCTCAATGTGCCTGTAAGTAACATGCCTCACTGTGCCTGTAAGTAACATGCCTCACTGTGCCTGTAACATGCCTCACTGTGCTGTAACATATACAGGAATCGATAAAAAGAAGGAGTTGCGCTACAAACACCTTATAGATAATGATGTCTATAAGTAAATTGCTAAATAAAATCACATGTGTATATAAACCCGTATAGATATGGTGTATAAACAATAAATGTCCAATAGGTGAAAGAAAATATAGTCCAAAATCCGTGATTTATGATGCTAAGGTGTAGGCTGGGATAGATGAATATCCAAAGTTCAGGCTGACCCTTACCGGACATAAAGATCCTAATGGATCAAGTTGGGCATAGAGTAGTGTGTATCCAATCAATGCACCGAACGAAAGACCTTCTGCCAGGATGCTCCAAGGTCACCAACCACAGCGCAGCAACCAAGGAAAAAGAAAGACCAAAATAGTGCAAAACCGTATAACAAAACATAGAACACTTAGACTTGCTCCCAGTGAACACTTGACAGACAGCGTGAAGTAAAATGAGGAACCACCACCACAGAGACACAGTGACCCTTACCAGAGCCCTGTGATCCTCGAGGGATCAGCTAAGCATATAAACAGTATTGCCGCTTGTAATGATGTGGCGTCATAAAATATGTTCTCCAGTTCAGGGATCAGATGGCAAGGTAACCGTAAAGAAGAGAAGGGGCTCACATAGTGAAATACCATCAGGTTTAATAAAAGTAACGAGTAAAAGACTTACACTTAGGTAGTATAAGAACAGCATGGAAAAACGAAACAGCCGGCCGGCAAACAGAACGAGGTGCGTCCAAAAAGGCCCAAAATGTAATAGGGACTGGTATTTTTTAACTTGAGTTCACATACTCTATCAAACTCTGAATGAAACGTTCTGGATAAGGGGTTGAAATACGCTCCACCCAAGAATATTAACAAATTCAGAACTTATATGGACATACATAAATTTGTTTGCAAATTAAATATTCAGAGGTATCTGTCCTCCAATCCTTTCAATCCCCCCAAGTCCCTAGCTCTGAATTATACCCACTCTGGTTTGGCTAATGCCTCTACATACAACCCACCAGGCCATCTTCCCGCTTCATTGAGGGTTTTCAGGGACCTAACACTTAAAGATTTAGATGAGCTAAACGTTAAAAAAGTGAGGTGTAAACAAACCATTGAAGAAGGTATTAAGTCACTGTGTGATAATAAGGACTTAGTTATCCGCCCCGCTGATAAGGGGGGCGGGATCGTAGTCCTCAACAAAGATGACTACTTAGCTGAGATGCAACGCATCTTGGATGATGGCGACACTTATACTCGTCTCCCCCTGAATCCTGGAGACAAGTATAAGAAGGCCTTGATAAAAATTGTGAACAAGGGCTCTCGCCTTGGTATTCTTAATGCTAAGGAGAAAGCCTTCCTTGTCCCTAAAGCTCCAAGGGTACCTGTCATGTACTACCTTCCTAAAGTACACAAGGACCCAGTTTGCCCCCCGGGCCGCCCTATAATCAGCGGAATAGATTCTGTTATGTCCCGGGTGGGCAAATACATTGATTTCTTCCTCCAGCCTCTGGTTAGGAATATGCCATCTTTTCTTAAAGATACGAGACAGGTTATTAACTTAATGTCCGGCCTACAACCATCACCGGATTTGTGGTTGGTCACCGCTGACTTTACGTCATTATATACGGTGATTCCCCACAATCTGGGTCTGGAGGCAGTCTCCCACTTTCTCGAGAGGGACTCGGGTCTTCCCACGATCCAGATCTCCTTTAATATGGAATTGCTGCAATATGCAGCTTCCCATAATTTCTTCTGGCATAATGGCCAATATTACAGACAGGATAGAGGAGTCGCGATGGGGGCTAAATATGCCCCCAGTTTGGCCAATTTGTTTATGGCCAAGTGGGAGGAGGATGTCGTCGATGTGGTCTCTAGGCCCCAGGTAATGCTGTGGGCCAGATACATTGACGACATCCTCCTCCTATGGAAAGGGTCTGAGATGGAGCTGTCTTGCTTTATGGCCTTTCTCAACTCCAATAACAGGGGAATTGTCCTTAAGTATGAAGCGAGCCAAGAAAAAATCTATTTCTTGGATTTGGTCATCTCTGTGGAAAAAGACAGGTTTGTTACCTATACCTATTTCAAGACCACGGATAGAAATTCCTTTATCCCTAGTGACAGTTGTCACCACACTACTTGGTTAAGGGCAGTGCCCAAGGGACAGTTCCTTTGTTTAAAAAGAAACTGTACCAACCATGACACCTTTTTTGAGCAGGCAGGTGTCCTGACTCAACGTTTCGTTGAAAAAGGTTACTGTCCAAGGTCCCTTGATGACACTCTTGAGATGGTAATCCACACTGATCGGGAGGAGTTACTTAAGGTTAAACCTAAGAGCAACTCAAGGAGGGAGTTTAAAACTCCGTTTGTGATCGACTACTCTTGTCAGCATGCCAACGTGAAGCACATTGTAGCCAAGCACTGGCATGTTCTCAAGAGTGACAAAGTTTTAAACACCATTTTACCTGATAAACCTCAGGTGGTGTTTAGAGGTTCACAGCCACTAAGAAATAAGTTGGCACCGAATGTGTTAAATCCACCTGGGATTCAGTCTATGTTCTTGTCAGGACTGGTGTTTTTTTTTAAGTTTGGTCACTGTCAAACCTGTGCGGTTAATAGTGTTACCCCGAAAAAAAACACCAGTTTTTGTTCCAGCAGTACATCCAAAAGTTATCAGATTGAGTCTTTCATTACGTGCTCTACGTTGGGTGTTATCTATCTACTTCAATGCCCTTGCGGGCTTCAATATGTAGGCAGAACCAAGCGGGCCCTACAAGTACGCCTGAACGAACATGTGACCAACATTTACAGTGGGTTTCCCAACCATTTGGTTTCGAAACACTATTTGCTGGTCCATAACAAAGACCCCACGGGTACTATATTCCTAGGGATAGATAAATTCCAGGCCCACTGGAGAGGTAGTGATTTGGTCAGGAGCATCTCGAGGACAGAGATGATGTGGGTACATACGCTTAGGTGCTATGAACCATACGGACTCAATATCGAAGTTGATGTCAATTGCTTTATAGATAATTCCTAAATTACCATCTAGAGTTAATCTATCAATCCTCTATATATTATTTACATATCCTGATTATACACTCTCCTTTTAGATGGGCGTTTTGATATGTATAATATTTATATACTTACTCAAAAAAAAAATGCCATAACGGTATATGTCATATATTTTTTTCTGCTTTTATTTTTGTTTTTCCTCATCATTCATTGTGAGCTAGGCATTTTGGTAATGGTCGCAATGGCTACTGTCAAGGCTGTTACGTTTAAATATGTTCTATTGACTAAAGGTGTAGTTTGCCCTTTGAACTATGAGCCTGTATTGACCATTTTGTTTCTATATTGTTTAACGATATTTATAGGTAATGTCTGATGCAGTAACATGCACAAACTCGTTTTTTACATGTTTTTATATGTCTTAATGCTAAATACTCATTTTTAAACAATATTTTTATATGTTAATTAATATGGATGTGATGCCTTGCTCTGGTGAGTGTAGGCCCGCCATTTGGTAGGTAATTCCACTTGGGCCTCTTAATTTGAGCCCCTTTTCGGTTTCTTTAATCTGCATGGCATAAAAAGTTTTTTCTGTCATCTGCGCCTTATAGTGCGCCCTTTAGAATAACCTTAGCTTCACAACATCCATTTATTTAAGTATCAGGTGCTGTTGCCCTAACAGCTTCCCTCTTGCAAGATGGCGGGCCTGCACTCGTTCGAGTTCCGAACTTGGCAATTCCCCGCCCTCTATGTTCTTTGTGTATTTAACGCGATGACGCAGAACGTATCCTCAATCCCGTGACCAAGTCTTCCTGAAGACGAAACGTTGGGAGGCGACGTGCTGACGTCACCGCGTATTGAGGACGCACCTCGTTCTGTTTGCCGGCCGGCTGTTTCGTTTTTCCATGCTGTTCTTATACTACCTAAGTGTAAGTCTTTTACTCGTTACTTTTATTAAACCTGATGGTATTTCACTATGTGAGCCCCTTCTCTTCTTTACGGTTACCTTGCCATCTGATCCCTGAACTGGAGAACATATTTTATGACGCCACATCATTACAAGCTGCAATACTGATTATATGCTTAGCTGATCCCTCGAGGATCACAGGGCTCTGGTAAGGGTCAGTGTGTCTCTGTGGTGGTGGTTCCTCATTTTACTTCACGCTGTCTGTCAAGTGTTCACTGGGAGCAAGTCTAAGTGTTCTATGTTTTGTTATACGGTTTTGCACTATTTTGGTCTTTCTTTTTCCTTGGTTGCTGCGCTGTGGTTGGTGACCTTGGAGCATCCTGGCAGAAGGTCTTTCGTTCGGTGCATTGATTGGATACACACTACTCTATGCCCAACTTGATCCATTAGGATCTTTATTTCCGGTAAGGGTCAGCCTGAACTTTGGATATTCATCTATCCCAGCCTACACCTTAGCATCATAAATCACGGATTTTGGACTATATTTTCTTTCACCTATTGGACATTTATTGTTTATACACCATATCTATACGGGTTTATATACACATGTGATTTTATTTAGCAATTTACTTATAGACATCATTATCTATAAGGTGTTTGTAGCGCAACTCCTTCTTTTTATCGATTCCTGTATATGTTGTATAACATTTTTGAGTCTGCTGCTGGTTTATCACGTTTTTTTTGGTATGCGCACTATCCTTACTATTTTCTGTGCTGTAACATGCCTCACTGTGCCTGTAAGTAACAGGCACAGTGAGGCATGTTACTTACAGGCACAGTGAGGCATGTTACTTACAGGCACAGTGAGGCATGTAACAGATGGCACAGTGAGGCATGTTACAGATGGCACAGTGAGGCATGTTACAGATGGCACAGTGAGGCATGTTTACAGATGGCACAGTGTCGTCTTATACGCCGGCAAAAAAAAGTCAGTTACTTTGCTGAGTAACTAATTACTTGTCCAAAAAAGTAATTGAGTTAGTGACTCAGTTACTTCATTGGCAAAGTAATTTGTAACTGTAACTAATTACTTTTTTAAAGGAAGATGAGCAACACTGTTGTCAGAATATATAGCTTTGCAGCCGCTGATTAAGTGGCTTTTTACAACAGATCTGTTCAGCAGAAGTTGATAGATCAGTGGCAGTGGCTACACATCTATGGCCAGCTTAAGGCTTTCCAGTGAGCCAATCAGTGTAGGTTTTTCCCAGTTTACTGATATTATTTCTACATTAGCCCTGAATTTCAGAAACTTTCTCCAGTCATCTATTGCTATTGGAAGATTCAGGCTTGATACTGAAATCCTGATCATCTCTGCAGTTTGCCAAGCAGTGCAAATTCACAGTTCATTATCTGTACTGGTGTTCTCTCTGCGATAGACCTGCGAACGGTTGCCAACCTCCTGTGGGTTTTTTTTTTTCCCACTGCCAAACCATGGAAAATTTACTGACCGAGCACATTTTGTATTGATGACATCCTGTGAAAAAACTGTTTGTGGGACACAGATTTTCAAATCACGACACCCTAGTGGTGGTGAGAATCTGTGTCCCACAAACAGTTTTTTTTTTTAATCTCAGGGTGTTACCCACCCATCACTCCTTAGTGGGCACTGTTTTCTCAAATCATACTAACCTATATTGTCTGAATTTGATGTATTTTGTTTAGTGATGTCTACATTTATGTCAAAAGTGATTGCATTACTGTAACCAGGCTGAGGATTTTAGCTTCCTTTTTTTTTTGAGTATGGCGAATTATTGTGGCAACGCCTTTGGAGGCCTCATGGACAAAATTCAAAAATCCCAGAGTAAAGCTAGCGGGGGTCTATCTATGGACCGTTTTTTTCGTAAGACTACAGCATATGCTGGAACGAAAATCCAGATTATTTTGGAATAAATGGTATTTTTCTAAATACATAGAAGACAACATTACCCCCTGGGGTTTGAGAATTAACATTTTTCCTACATTGTTCAATGTGGATCTTGAATTCAAGGCAGAATGGGAAAGTAATTTGCAAAGCTGTTCTGCTAAAATTATGAATTTGTTATGTAAACAATACTCTTCCGATCTCACTGCTTTAGACATTGAGATTGAAAGACTTTACAATGAGAATAGCTCCATTACAGCAGAGGAGCACTTCCACACTAGAGAAACTACATTGAAAGCAGACCTTGAAAATTATGTTTCCACTCTATTGAAAAATAAGGGAAAAAAAATATGTCTGTGACAAACTGTCCTATGATAACATATAAGCCTATAACTGGGGGTCTGCTGCAAAAAATCGTAGACGTCCAAATAATAAAAAACAGAATCAACGTGAATCCTCTGTTGAACATACGGGGCCAGATTCAGATAGAGATACGACGGCGTATCTCCTGATACACCGTCGTATCTCTGAGTTCCGTCGGTCAGATCTATGCGCCTGATTCATAGAATCGGGTTCCGCATAGATCTCCCTAAGATCCGACAGGTGTAAGTGACTTACACCGTCGGATCTTAGGCTGCAATTCCAGGCCGGCCGCTAGGTGTCGTTTCGTTTTTTTTACGCGACGCAAATGAGGATTTCCGCCGATTCAGAAACGAACGACCGCCCGGTGCATTTTTTTTACGTTGTTTGCGTTCGGCTTTTTCCGGCGTATAGTTACCCCTGCTATGTGAGGGGTATCCTATGTTAAGTATGGCCGTCGTTCTCGCGCTGAGTTTTGAATTTTTTACGTTGTTTGCGAAAGTCGTTCGCGAACATGGATGGACGTAATTTAAGTTCACGTCGAAACCAATGACGTCCTAGCGACGTCATTTAGAGCAATGCACGCTGGGAAATTTTACGGACGGCGCAGTTCGTTCGGCGCGGGAATGCGCCTGATTTAAATGTTACACGCCCCCTAGCCGCGGAATTTGAATTTCGCCGGGGGATTTACGATACGCCACCGCAACTTTAGAGGCAAGTGCTTTCTGAATAAAGCACTTGCCTCAAAAACTTACGCCGGAGTAACGTAAATCATATAGGTCAGCGGATCTTTAGATCTGCGTAACCTATCTGAATCTGCCCCACTGATTCAGACTCTTCTCTCTCATCCACTTCTTCTATGCCGGTACAGGATCCTACTCAAATCACTAAAACGCATGTTTTTTTTCAACCCAAAGTTGGTAAAGGTACTTCTCAAATGGGCACTTAGAAGCGCACTTCTGGTCCTAGGGGACCTATGAACACACAGGCAGCTGTTGCCAAAAATAAACTCACAAATGCACCCGGTCTTTCTGAATTGTCTATAAACACCAATGTTTCCAATCTTTCTCAAACACCTTCACCATTACAAGTAAGTCATCTGAATCTTGGTATGTCACAATTGGATTTTCGTCCGGCTCAGATTTTCACTCAGCCGGTGCTAGACCCAAAAAAGTTATCAAATCCGGAATTATTGAATCCCAAATCCCTCAAAACAACTTCCAAGTGATCAATTTATCGTCCTTCCAGCTTTCATCTGATCACATTTCAGTTCTCAATTTTGGTTTAACTTTTTGTCCTACCAAAAACGTTGATTGTTTTGAACTTATAAAAGATCTGAATCTTTTTTCTCGTAAACTTATGTTAAAAGTATTGTTTGACAAGCCTAAACCATCGATTCTTTCCACGAATTTTGATAACCCATTATGGGGTCAGATGACTATCGAAGATGTGAAGGCACTGGAGGAGCTTATGGAATTATGGGAGGAGGGTCATATTGACGAAACTGACCTACATGAGGCAGACCAACTAGGGGTTGCTTTTGGACCTCTATATCTGTGCCCTCCGGCTCACCCATTGCCTATAACATCACGTCCGAGAGATTATAAGCCCAAATCTAGGATGTTCCCCACCCTGCAGGCAAACCCTAGTGTTTGGGCATTTACCAATCAAGTAACTAAGCAAATTTGCCAGACCAAATGGCAACAAAACCCAAATCGAGTTCTTAGATCATCTAACCAAAAATTATTACAAATTCCCAAAGCCCGATATAAGACCAAAGGAGAACGTTTTTTCAGTTCAAGGACCTCGACTATGGAACGCTTTACCAACTAATATCTGAATGGAAATTGATCACCTGGCCTTCAGAAAAAAAAACTAAAGACCCATCTATTCTGAGGGTTAAACAGAAGGAAAATGGATGCCAAGCGCCTTGAGGCGATTTAGTTCGTATTTGTAGCGCTATATAAGTAATTCACTCACTCACTCAAAGTCCCTCTCAGTCGAACCTAACGGCGCTTAAAAAGCCGCTTTAACAACTTTACAACAAAATAATACTATAGTTATTAAACCCTCTGATAAAGGGGGAAACTTGATAATTATGGATACTCAACAATATGAATCCAACAGTTATGTACCTCATCCATAGGCTCCATCACTTGGTCAGACCATGCTCTGGTATTCTTGATCTATGTCCTGAACGACTCTATGACCACCATGACCAAACATTGGAGACCGAATGAAAGCCTCTTACAAGACAAGGATGTGCTTGCAGACGTCACCAGGGAACCTGTTATTTTAGAACCAACGACACCCCAGACTGTGACCCTGGCATCATTTGGGAAGCACACAAAGCGGTTATTCACGGTGTGCTTATTAAGCACGGAGCTAGGCTCAAACGGAAACGCACCAAACTGCTCACGACATTATTGGACGACCTAAAATCCCTAGAGACCTGTCATAAAAGGACACCATCTCCGTCTTTGGAGAAGGACCTCTTCATTAAACGCACACAAATAACAGATGTGTTACAATTCAATGCCAAATAGGCCTTGCAGATTTGCCGGAAATTCTCCTTCAAATCTGGAGATAAATGTGGTAAACTGCTGGCCAGAACCCTAAGAGAGCAGAAACTAGCAACCTATATCCCTCATCTAGTACCGCCCAGCAGGCCTAAGGTCACGAAAGCTCATGATATAGCAAAGTAATTCTATAACTCTTTATATAATTTGACGGCCCAACCCCCCATCCAGAAACAGATAGACTCCTACCTTGCGTCATCTCAAATGCCTCAACTATCGACAGCAGACAGGGACATCCTAGAAGATCCCATTACTATAGAGGAACTCCAGAGGGCTGTGGCAGCCTTCAAACAGGGTAAAGCACCCGGCCCGGATATTATAAGACCCTATTACCATCCCTCGCCCCATTCATGGTCAAGCTGTTCAATGCGCTAGGCTCTTCCACAACATTCGTGACCGACACCCTACTAGCACACATCTCAGTGATCAACATCTTATCTCAAACCTAATACATCGAGATCAGGTAGGCTTTGTTCCTACCCGAGAAGCCAGGGACAATACCACAAAAGTGTTAAATTTACTGCAGGTGAACCCCAGACGTAATGTGTGTTTCTCAGTACTGATGTGGAGAAGGTCTTTGACAGGGTGAATTGGAATTTTATGCTATCAGTTCTACAGTAAGGCTTTGGCACTAATATGCTCCAATGGATTTCCATGATTTACTCCTGACCATCGGCTTGAGTTCGGGCCAACTGAGTTCTGTCGGAACCTTTTAAAATCACCAATGGGACGCAACAGGGTTGTCCGTTGTCGCCCCTTCTCTTCGCCCTGTGATTGGAACCGTTTTTTCTGCTCAGTCTGACTAAACCTTGACATCATGAGCATTAAATTACCGCCTTCAGCTGTTTGAGTGATGGAGCCGCACCGAAAGTGACGCGGGCGAGATCCTGCATGGGTCGAGACAACACCGCAACAAGCTTTCCTGGTCTTCCTGATTGCCTGGAGTTCGCTCCCCTCCTGGATCAGCCTCCGGAGTGCCTGAGAGCGCCCCCGCAGCACATCCGCAGCCTACACCTGCCTTGGGGGCAGGCCGCAGCATCGGCCTACCTCCTGGAGCAGTGCCCATCTTGCTCCACCCGGCAGCAGCCTAGGTGAGCTCCCCTGCATTCCCTGACTGCCCAGTGTTCCGTCCTCCCCTGGAACGGCCTCCAGGCTGCCTGTGGCGGCTACCGAAGTGCCTCCACATCCTGCCTCTACTTTGGGGAAGGAATATTTTAAAATAATTTAAAAGTGTTAATAAACAAAAAGACAAAACTTATGTTTATTTGTCTTGTCTTTTTTTTTTTTTTTTTTTGCTGATTTGAAAAATTATCCGATCCGTGACTCTGATCCGAGAAACGATCCAAACCGTGAGTTTTTTGATCCGTTGCACCCCTAATAATCATCACTGTTTCTCCCTATGACATGGACAGTCCCTCTCATAAAGTAAAACTGAAGCTGTATTAAATCTCAGAGAAGTAGTGGTTGAAGTCGGGCTTTAACCACTTGGTGCCCAGCTTCCTTTGCTGGGAGGGTGTACATGGACATCCTCCCGTTCTCAGACGGCGCACTCTGTGATTGCAGAGTCCTTGGGACTCGGCTGATCACAGATTGTGGTAAAGCGCCAATCACAGTGGGCACGTTGCCACATGATCAGCTGTCAGCCAATGACAGCTCATCATAGAAGTAAACAGAAGCCTGCCATTTGCTTTTTGTTTTCCCTTAGGCTGTCAGCATTAAAAAAAGAAGAAAGCTGTTAACTGGCTTCTGTTAGAGGGACATTGGTCCCCTCAGTGCCCATCAGTGCCACCTATCAGTACCTCATAATCAGTGTCACTTAGAGCCCTTTCACTCCTCGCTAGCGGCCGAAAAAGGGTTTAAAGCGCCGCGTCGGATTTGTGGAGTGCATGACTAAGGCCCCATACACACTATTTTATTTTTTGAAGATTTTTGTCTTCAGATTTACCAAAACCATATAATACGAGTTCAAACCTTTAGAGACCCTTTCACACTACCAGCACCTGGGCGTCGGCGGTAAGGCGCCACTACCGTCATTTTAGCAGTGCTTTTAATACCCACTAGTGCCCGGGAAAAAAAAGGGTTTAAAGCGCCCCTGCCCATTGATTTGAATGGGCAGGGGCGCTTTAGGAAAGATGTATACACCGCTCTTAAAGCGCCTCAAGAATGCGGCTTGCAGGACTTTTTTTGATGTCCTGCCAGCAGACCACTCCAGTGTGAAAGCCCTCAGGCTTGCACATTGGAGTGAAAGGAGAGGTGCTTTACAGTCGCTATAGCGCCTGTAAAGCGCCTCAATGTTAAAGGGGTCTTATCAGTGCAGCCTATCAATGAAGGACAAAATTATTGGTTTACAAAACAATGTTTTTGTTTTTTTTTGTTTAGCAAAAGATAAAAAACCCAGCAGCAAATCGGGCTGCTGGGTAGGAAGGGGGTAATAGTGCCCAGTAAGCCAATGGTTAAATCACACTACTTTAAATCATACCCAGTGTGACTGCAGGCAGAAGCTGATTGGCTACCATGCACAGCTGCAACAGATTTTGAGGGCTCTAGTTTTAGTAAATCTCCCTCACAGTGTCCTTGCACACACAGGCATTTTTAGGCAGAAAAATAAATCCATCACTTGTGCATTTAACCAGTTCCATACCAGGCCATTGAAAAATGACACCGGCAGTGTGGCGATCGGTGATGAGGTGTGTCCCTCAGGAAACGCCCATCCCCGATCGGGGTAAAGAGCCAATAAAAATGTATCTTTACCACGTGACTGGCTGTGTCCAATCACAGCCGGTCATATGAGATGTGCTCAATCTAGTGAGTACCTGTCATCAGCCCATCAGAGTACCCTAGTACATACAGTACAGACCAAAATTTTGGACACACCTTCTCATTCAAAGAGTTTTCTTTATTTTCATGACTATGAAAATTGTAGATTCACACTCAAGGCATCAAAACTATAAATTAACACATGTGGAATTATACATAACAAAAAAGTGTGAAACAACTGAAAATATATTTTCATATTCTAGGTTCTTCAAAGTAGCCACCTTTTGCTTTGATTACTGCTTGGCACACTCTTGGCATTCTCAAGAGGTAGTCACCTGGCGCAGCACCCCATCACTCTCCTTCTTGGTCAAATAGCCCTTACACAGCCTGGAGGTGTGTTTGGGGTCATTGTCCTGTTGAAAAATAAATGATGGTCCAACTAAACGCAAACCGGATGGAATAGCATGCCGCTGCAAGATGCTGTGGTAGCCATGCTGGTTCAGTATGCCTTCAATTTTGAATAAATCACCAGCAAAGAACCCCCACACCTCCTCCTCCATGCTTCACGGTGGGAACCAGGCATGTAGAGTCCATCCGTTCTCCTTTTTTTCGTCGCACAAAGACACGGGGGTTGGAACCAAAGATCTCAAGTTTGGACTCATCAGACCAAAGCACAGATTTCCACTGGTCTAATGTCCATTCCTTGTGTTATTTATCCCAAACAAGTCTCTTCTGCTTGTTGCCTTTCTTTAGCAGTGGTTTCCTAGAAGATATTCTACCATGAAGGCCTGATTCACACAGTCTCCTCTTAACAGTTCTAGAGATGTGTCTGCTGCAAAAGGTGGCTACTTTGAAGAACCTAGAATATGAAATATATTTTCAGTTGTTTCACACTTTTTTGTTATGTATAATTCCACATGTGTTAAATCATAGTTTTGATGCCTTCAGTGTGAATCTACAATTTTCATAGTCATGAAAATAAAGAAAACTCTTTGAATGAGAAGGTGTGTCCAAACTTTTGGTCTGTACTGTATCTGCAGCCCATCAAAGTACCCAAGTACCTGTCTCCAGCCCAGATTATCCGAGTACCTGTCTCCAGCCCAGAGTACCTATCTGCAGCCCATCAAAGTTCGCGAGTACCTTTCTGCAGCCCAGATTATCCGAGTACCTGTCTTCAGCCCAGAGTACCTATCTGCAGCCCATCAGCGTACCTGAGTACCTGTCTCCAGCCCATCAGAGTACCCGAGTACCTGTTTCCAGCCTATCAGAGTACCCGAGTACCTGTTTCCAGCCCATGCCCCATAGAATGTACGTTGGAGATCTGTACCTTTTACTTTTATGTATACATGTAATGCATTACGTATGACCATATCAAAAAATGTATAGATAAAAATTACTTGGAAAAAAAAATGTCAGGGTGTTTGCTTTCCAAAATGGGGTCATTTTGTGGGTAATTCCACTGTCCTAGTGCTCCAGGGCCTTCAAGAGTGTGATAGGTCATCAATAAATGAGATGAAATTAGTGTAATTTATGCTCCTAGATCGCCTGATGGTTCTCCCTGCATGTATGTGGCCAGGCTGTGTAAAAGTCTCACACGTGGTATCGCCATACTCAGGACGAGTAGCAGAATGTATTTTGGGGTGTCATTTTTGCTATGTACATGCTATGTGAAATATCTTATGAATTGACAACTTTGTAAAAACAAAAAAGTTTTAATTTTCTTTCCACATTTTCCAAAAACGTTTGGAAAAAAATTGCATATTCAAAAGACGTATTATGCCTCAGAATATACGTTGGGGTGTTAACTTTCCAAAATAGGGTCATTTTGTGGGTAATTCCACTGTCCTGGTGCTCCAGGTCCTTCAAAAGTGTTATTGGTCATCGGGAAATTAGATGTGTAATTTATGCTTTTAGAACACCTGACGGTTCTTCCTTCATGTTGGGCCCATCAAGAGTACCCGAGTACCTATCTGCAGCCCATCAGAGTACCCGAGTACCTATCTGCAGCCCATCAGCATCAGAGTACCTGAGTTCCTTTCTGCAGCCCATCAGAGTACCCGAGTACCTATCTGCAGCCCATCAGAGTACCCGAGTACCTATCTGCAGCCCATCAGCATCAGAGTACCTGAGTTCCTTTCTGCAGCCCATCAGAGTACCTGAGTACCTATCTGCAGCCCATCAGAGTACCCCAGTACCTATCTGCAGCCCATCAGAGTACCCAAGTCCCTTTCTGCAGCCCATCAGAGTACCCGAGTATCTATCTGCAGCCCATCAGAGTACCCCAGTACCTATCTGCCGCCCATCAGAGTACCAAAGTCCCTTTCTGCAGCCCATGCCTCATAGAATGTACGTCAGGGTGTTTGCTTTCCAAAATAGGGTCATTTTGTGGGTAATTCCACTGTCCTGGTGCTTCAGGGCCTTCAAGGGTGTGATAGGTCATCAGGAAATTAGATGTGTCAGTTATGCCCCTAGAACACCTAACGGTGCTCCTTGCATGTTGGGCCTCTCTAGGTTGTGAAAAAGTCTCATACATGTGGTATTGCGATACTCGGGACGTGTAGCAGAATGTATTTTGGGGTGTAATTGGAAATATGCACATACTGTGTGTGAGAAATAACTTGTTATCATGACAATTTTGTGTAAAAAAAAAAAAATTATTTTCCCAAGAATTGTGGGGAAAAAAATACAGCTTCAAAAAAACTCACCATGCCTCTTACTAAATACCTTGGACTGTCTACTTTTCAAAAATGGGTTATTTTTTTTGGGGGGGGGGGGGGGGTTTTTGTACTTTTCTGACATTTCAGGAACTCAAGAAATGAGATAGGCCGTCAGTGCATCAGATGTGATAATTTTTAATAATGTGTACCATAGCTTGTAGACTCTAGAACTTTTACGCAGACCAAATAATATCCACTAAATTGGGTTATTTTTTTTTTTTATCAAACAAAGGTTTTTATTGAACTGAAATGTCAGTACAAACAAAGAGCTCCAGAGCATAAGCATTTTACACAGTGTGGCGCAGCACACCCGCAATCAGAAAAAGAAAAAAAAATAACAAAGGTAAAGAAGAACAAGGAGAAACTTTAGATACAAATGTGTATACCCAGTCCACTCCCCCAGCAGTCAATTCACAAGTACCCGAATACATGTCCCCGCCCCCACACCTTGATATAGTACATCCTGCACTAGCCATCCTGTAATTTATCAGAACTCAGAAATTCACCCCCTCCCCGCAACACTAAATCCACCGGGGCCAGACCCGGAACATTCAGCTAATTTTTCAAATTTAGCGCTGGACCCTCTGTGCTGATACACTTTTTCCAGCCTTAATGTAACTCCCATCTGTTTGATCCATTCCTGCACCGTCGGTGGTTCGGTGTCTTTCCAGTGCCTCAGTATCATCAATCGGGCCTGAAATAGGGCCCTACCAATGGCTTGCCTAGAGACACTCTCTTCCAGCAGGTTGTCACCTATCCCCAGCAAACCGGTTTTGGGTTCTAGTGGTATCCGAGCCTGAAAAGCCCCATTAAGGGTATGGATGACCTTTGTCCAGTATAGGTGTAATTTTGGGCAACGCCACAGCAGGTGAATAAGATCACCATGATCTCTACAGCACCTAACCCCCACCCCCATTCGTGCCAGCCTAGCCGGCGTATAGTGCACTCTCAGAAGGACATAGAGCTGTGATAATCTGTGTGACACGTTCAGGGAACACGTGGGAACCGCCTGCAAGGCCTCCTCCCACTGCCCCTCCTGAAACGCTGCCACATCTTGTTCCCACCGGGTCAACGCCCTCAAAGGGGCACCCGGTATGAAGAGATTCAGGAGCATGGCATAGCAACATGAAATAAAGCCCTTATACGTGTCCACCTCAAATAGATAATTGAAGACAGACGCCGAGTCCAAGGACCAGATATCTGCCTCCCCCTGAGCGTCTATAGCATGTTTAAGTTGTAGGTAGTAGAATTGCATAGAGGCCGGCAATCGAAAGTCTGCACTGAGCTCCTGGAAGGATCTAAGTCTGCCCTCCCTAATCACATGGGTCATAAGGGAGATGCCATATTGTTTCCACTTTAGGCCATAAGGTATTTTAGCCAGTTCCCGATAGTACTGATTATCCCAAATAGGACTGTATTTAGTGAACCCTGTCACCCCCTGAAGCATCCTAACCTTGTTCCAAACCTTCTGCATGAGCACATACGTGGGGAAAAGCTTGTTGGACTTGGTATATTGTAGGGCCTCCAGTCCCTCTGCCACCTCCCCCCCGGTGGTGAAGCTGAGCAGCTGGGCCGAAGAGTCCCGCAAATTCAGCTCCCGGTCCTGTCCAGGGCCTACATTTCTAGCAATATGTTGCATTTGGGAAGCCAGATAGTACAGCCAAGTATTGGGCAATGCCAGTCCACCAGCATCCTTTGACCGTTGCAGTTGTTCAAGCTTGATTCTAGGGGGTTTAGCTAGCCATATGAGGGAACGGAAGACTGAATTAATAATTCTAAACTTTTTGAGGGGGATGACCATCGGGGAGTTATGAAGTACATACAACAACTCTGGCATAAGGATCATCTTTATCAAGTTTACTCTACCTACAGGGGACAGTTTCAGCCTACTCCACACTTTGACCCGATCGCGACATCGATTAATCAGGGGGGTGAAGTTGAGAATTTGGGTTATTTTTACCAAAGATATGTAGCAGGATACATTTTATAAACAAAAATGTATTATTTGCAACATTTTATATAGAAATTTTAAAAAAAGTTGTTGTTTTTCAAAACTTTTACTCTTTTTTTTTACTTATATCGCAAAAAATAAAACAAAATAGTGGTGATTATATACCACCAAAAAGAAAGCTATGTGTGTGTGAATTTTTTTTTATAATTTTTTAATTTTAATTTTTTAAATAAGTAACTAGCATATAAAGTGTGAGAGCAATGAAAGCTGAAAATTGGTCTTCGCGGGAAGGGGGGTGTAAGTGCCCTAGAAGAAAAACAGCCAAAACGCAACTAAGCACTTTAGGGTGTTCACACTACAAAAACACACTTCAGATCTGTTCCAGATGCATTCCTGTATGCACGTTTTTGATGCATTTTAGATGTTTTCCTTTTTTTCTGATTTTTTTAAACTGTACTGGTGTTCGGTGTGTTTTTGATTTTAGGGCCAGTTCACACCACATGCAGTCCAGTATGTTTTTTTTTTTTTTGTATCAAAAACACATGGGAAGTAGGGTACATGATTTCCAATGGCATCTTTCTCACCAGTGCAGTCAGTTCCAGAAGTAGAACATGCTGCATTTTTCCTGCACTGGAACGCAGTAAAACGCATCAAAAACTGGACTGCAGTACAGTGGGGGGAAAAAAAATGAAAAAAAAAAAAGCAGCTGTAATGCATCTGGAAAAGCATTAAAAACACATCAAAAATGCGCATACAAAAACGCATCTAGAGTGTGTTTTTGAGGTGTAAACCAGCCCTTGGGCTCGAATCACATATAGCTAGATTCAGGTTGGCGTATCAGTAGATACGCCGACCTAACTCGGAATCTACGCCCACCTAAGTTTAAGTGTATTCTCAAACAGAGATACACTTAAACCTATCTAAGATAGGACGGCTTGCGCCGTCCTATCTTAGGGTGCAATATTTAGGGTGGCCGATAGGTGGCGCTTCCATTGCGGTCGGCGTAGAATAGGTAAATCACTAGATACGCCTATTCACAAACGTACGTCCGCCCGTCGCAGTAAATTTTACGTCGTTTCCGTAAGAGATAGGCCGCCTAAAGATAAAGCTGCCCCTAGGAGGCGTAGCCAATGTTAAGTATGGCCGCCGTTCCCGCTTCGAAAATTTTACGTCGTTTGCGTAAGTCGTCCGTGAATAGGGATTTACGTCATTTACGTCCACGTTGAAATCAATAGGCCCGTTGTGCGCACTTAGCCGCAATGCACACTGGGAAATGTAGGCGGACGGCGCATGCGCCCTTCTAAAAAAACGTCAATCACGTCAGGTCAAGCCCCATTAACATAAAACACGCCCCCTCAGCGAAATTTGAATTAGGCGCCATTACGCCCGCCCGCTTTAGGCTACGCCGCCGTAACTTAGCAGGCAAGTACTTAGCGAGGCAAGTACTTGATTCTCAAACTTACGGCGGCGTAGCCTAAACACGCTAAGCTACGCCGCCGCAAAGTTAGGACACCCTACGTGAATCTAGCTATTATTGCGTTTTTTGAGGCTTTTTGCGGAAATGCAGGGATATTTTTTAACATGGTTCCTATGGATTCATCAATTCTTGAAAATGGTTGGGGACGTTTTTTCCCGGAAAATGTTGAGTTTTGCATGTAATAGGCTTCAATGGACCCACATCCATAACACAAGTCCTGCGTTTTTTATTTTATTTTTTACATTTACTTTATATAGCTGGTATCTAAGGAGCAGTCCTGGAAGCCGGCTGCCGTGTCCGTCCTTAAAGCGGTAGTTCACCCTCACTTGCATCATTTTTCCATCGAGACAGGCATTGTAGCGCGAGCTACAGTATGCCTGTCCCGATTTTTTTACCCCCGTACTCACTGTGTACCTGTACGATAAAGATTTCGGCTCCCGCGGGGAATGGGCGTGCCTAGGGAGAGGGAGGATGATTGACGGCCGGCCCTTGCACGTCACTCTCCCCGAAGACAGCCGGAGTAGGTCTCGGCTCTTCACGGCGCCTGCGCACAGGCTATGCGCAGGCGCCGTGAAGAGCCAAGCCTATTTCGGCTATTTCCGGAGAAGCGTGACGCGCCAGAGCCGGCCGTCAATCATCCTCCGTCTCCATAGGCACGCCCATTCCCCGGTATCTTCGATCTACGAGTACAAGGTGAGTACGGGGGTAAAAAAATCGGGACAGGCATACTGTAGCTCGCGCTACAATGCCTGATTTTATGGTACAATAAAAAAAAAAAAATTTCGTTCATAGGGTGAACCCCCGCTTTAACAACTGACGAGTCATCAGCTGTCAGCGGGCCTCCCCACAGACAGCTGAACTAAAAAAAAAATCACGAAAAAAAGTGAATGTAAAAAAGAAAAGAAAAAAGAAACACACAAATGGCAAAACGCAAATCGTGGCAAAATTGCGGTTACAGAAATGCAGAAAGCACAGCAAAAAACGCTCAAAAGCAACATGCATAGACGTGAATGGAGCCTTACTGCATTCCAGTACAGTCCAGGAAATATGCAGCATGTTGTACTTTTTCTTTCTGGAACTGCCTGCACTGGTGTGAACTATGCCATTGGAAACCATTCATTTCACTGGCCAGAATAAACTGACAATGAAATAAACGTCTATGCGGAGCTCTGTGCTTCCATGTCAGGTCAGCCCGGTAACACCGGTACCTTGCATGCCCCGCCTGGCTCCCCTCTATACCCGCTAAGAATAAGTAAAGGAATGGAGCACATAGCCCCGCCCCCGCCCCCGCCCATCTGATTGGCCGCTGAAGACTAGATTCTGCGTCTGACAATCGCTCCGATGATTGACTTGCGGCTTTTTATTGGCGATCCTCTCCTGTGACGTCCCACCAGCTGTTTTCCGGTTCCGGTTGGGAACGGCCCGGTTCGGTTCGGCTGCGGATGGCAGACTCCGGGCTGGCGGCTGGAAAAGACCGGAACCAGCACCGGGTGAGATTTGGGATGTCTTGTTTGTGTTAGAGGAACACGTGTGACACACACATGTATTGTCTGCAGTGTGGGGGATGGGTCCATACAGGTCCGCTTCTCACATCTGAGGTAGAACCCGGGACAGAGCAATGTGATTGTACTGAGGAGAGTGTGATACCAGCATTTCCTATCATCCTCCATTCACATACCCCCCCCCCATCCAGCACCTCATCCTCCATTCACATACCCCCCCCCCCATCCAGCATCTCATCCACCATTCACATAACCCCCCCCCCCATCCAGCATTTCTTATCATCCTCCATTCACATAACCCCCCCCCCCCCCCATCCAGCATCTCATCCACCATTCACATAACCCCCCCCCCCCCATCCAGCATTTCTTATCATCCTCCATTCACATACCCCCCCCCCCCCCATCCAGCATCTCATCCTCCATTCACAACCCCCCCCCATCCAGCATTTCATCCTCCATTCACAAACCCCCCCCCCCATCCAGCACCTCATCCTCCATTCACAACCCCCCCCCATTATCTCAACCTCTATTCACAACCCCCCCATCCAGCACCTCATCCTCCATTCACAACCCCCCCCCATCATCTCAACCTCTATTCACAACCCCCCCATCCAGCACCTCATCCTCCATTCACATAACCCCCCCCCCCCATCCAGCATCTCATCCTCCATTCACAACCCCCCCATCATCTCATCCTCCATTCACAACCCCCCCCCCCATCCAGCATCTCATCCTCCATTCACATAACCCCCCCCCCCATCCAGCATCTCATCCTCCATTCACAACCCCCCCATCATCTCATCCTCCATTCACAACCCCCCCCCCATCCAGCATCTCATCCTCCATTCACAACCCCCCCCCCCCATCCAGCACCTCATCCTCCATTCACAACCCCCCCCCCATCATCTCATCCTCTATTCACAACCCCCCCATCCAGCACCTCATCCTCCATTCACAACCCCCCATCATCTCATCCTCCATTCACATAACCCCCATCATCTCATCCTCCATTCACAACCCCCCCTATCATCTCATCCTCCATTCACATAACCCCCCCTATCATCTCATTCTCCATTCACATAACCCCCCCATCATCTCATACTCCATTCACAACCCCCCCCTATCATCTCATCCTTCATTTACACCCCCCCATCATCTCATCCTCCATTCACAACCCCCCCCTATCATCTCATCCTTCATTCACATAACCCCCCTATCATCTCATTCTCCATTCACATAACCCCCCCATCATCTCATACTCCATTCACAACCCCCCCTATCATCTCATCCTTCATTTACACCCCCCCATCATCTCATCCTCCATTCACAACCCCCCCTATCATCTCATCCTCCATTCACAACCCCCCCTATCATCTCATCCTCCATTCACACAACCCCCCCTATCATCTCGTCCTCCATTCACACAACCCCCCCTATCATCTCGTCCTTCATTTACACCCCCCCCCCCATCATCTCATCCTCCATTCACAACCCCCCCCTATCATCTCATCCTCCATTCACATAACCCCCCCTATCATCTCATTCTCCATTCACACCCCCCCCCATATCTTTCTCCATTCACAAATCCCCCCCCACCCCTTCATATTCTCCTCATCCCAGTCCTATCATCTCCACTGTATCTCCTCACCTGTGTGTTCAGTGGAATACACACAAAGTACACATCACAGTTGTGTCATTAATGACCCCCAAACACAGCTAGCCGATGTGCTGTAAAAACCACCACTGAAAAGATGCATGAGCTTCTTAGGCGTATGTGTTGCACATAGGGCATCCTATTCAAAGGAATGAGCATTGTGTGCAAAAAGAAAGAAGAAAACTACACCTAGTGCCCGCCCTCCACACCGATCTTCTCCCACCATTGCTGTCACCTCTCATACCAATCCCGACACTGAATTATGTGCTACCTTTGTTACCAAACATCATCTGTCAGAACTTTCCTCTCACTGATTATTTTTTCATTTTATCAATCCTGACATCGGTTATCTGTCACAGCTTTGCTGTCACCAATCATCTTTCCTGATACCAATCATACCACACCGCTATATTACTGAACACTGAATCTGATCATCTGTCCTGTCACTGATTATTTATCACACCTTTTTCCTCACTGATCATCTGTCACTCCTATCCAATCACTGATCATTTATCACATCAATCCTGAGACCAATCATTTGTCATACCAGTCCTGACACTGATCATACCGCACCCATGCTGTCACCTGTCATTTCTTTCCTGACTCTGATACTCTGTCATGCTTTTCCTGAATTATGTGGCACCTTTGTTTGTCACTGAACACCTTTTCCTTGTTCTAATTATTCTTTTTACTTTTTTTTTCACCAGTCATCTGCCATACCAACCCTGACACTGATCATCTGTCATAACATGCCTGACACTGATCATCTGTCATACCAACCCTGACACTGATCATCTGTCATACCAACCCTGACACTGATCATCTGTCATACCAACCCTGACACTGATCATCTGTCATACCAACCCTGACACTGATCATCTGTCATACCATCCCTGACACTGATCATCTGTCATACCAACCCTGACACTGATCATCTGTCATACCAACCCTGACACTGATCATCTGTCATACCAACCCTGACACTGATCATCTGTCATACCAACCCTGACACTGATCATCTGTCATACCATCCCTGACACTGATCATCTGTCATACCAACCCTGACACTGATCATCTGTCATACCAACCCTGACACTGATCATCTGTCATACCAACCCTGACACTGATCATCTGCCATACCAACCCTGACACTGATCATCTGTCATACCAACCCTGACACTGATCATCTGTCATACCAACCCTGACACTGATCATCTGTCATACCAACCCTGACACTGATCATCTGTCATACCAACCCTGACACTGATCATCTGTCATACCAACCCTGACACTGATCATCTGTCATACCAACCCTGACACTGATCATCTGTCATACCAACCCTGACACTGATCATCTGTCATACCAACCCTGACACTGATCATCTGTCATACCATCCCTGACACTGATCATCTGTTTTACCAATCCTCAAATTGATCATCCATCATACCAACCCTGACACTGATCATCTGCCATACCAACCCTGACACTGATCATCTGCCATACCATCCCTGACACTGATCATCTGCCATACCATCCCTGACACTGATCATCTGCCATACCATCCCTGACACTGATCATCTGCCATACCATCCCTGACACTGATCATCTGCCATACCATCCCTGACACTGATCATCTGCCATACCATCCCTGACACTGATCATCTGTCATGACATCCCTGACACTGATCAATTTGAGGATTGGTAAAACAGATGATCAGTGTCAGGGATGTCATGACAGATGATCAGTGTCAGGGATGGTATGGCAGATGATCAGTGTCAGGGATGTTATGGCAGATGATCAGTGTCAGGGATGGTATGGCAGATGATCAGTGTCAGGGTTGGTATGATAGATGATCAATTTGAGGATTGGTAAAACAGATGATCATCTATCATACCAACCCTGACACTGATCATCTGTCATACCATCCCTGAAACTGATCATCTGTTTTACCAATCCTCAAATTGATCATCCATCATACCAACCCTGACATTGATCATCTGCCATACCAACCCTGACACTGATCATCTGTCATAACATCCCTGACACTGATCATCTGTCATAACATCCCTGACCCTGATCATCTGTCATACCATCCCTGACACTGATCATCTGTTTTACCAATCCTCAAATTGATCATCCATCATACCAACCCTGACAAAGATCGCCTGTCATACCAGTCCTGACACTGATCATCTGCCATAACATCCCTGACACTGATCATCTGCCATAACATCCCTGACACTGATCATCTGCCATACCAACCCTGACACTGATCATCTGCCATACCAACCCTGACACTGATCATCTGCCATACCAACCCTGACACTGATCATCTGCCATACCAACCCTGAAACTGATCATCTGCCATACCAACCCTGACACTGATCATCTGCCATACCAACCCTGATCATCTGCCATACCAACCCTGACACTGATCATCTGTCATAACATCCCTGACACTGATCATCTGTTTTACCAATCCTCAAATTGATCATCCATCATACCAACCCTGACAAAGATCGCCTGTCATACCAGTCCTGACACTGATCATCTGTCATGCCAACCCTGACAGTCTACCATACCAATCCCAACAGCAATCATCTTTCATACTAACTATGACACTGATCATCCATCATACCACCCTGTCATCGATCATTTGTTATCTGTCAGCTCCACTGTCACCAATCACCTGTCATTTCTTTCCTGTCACTAACCATGTGTCATCTTTTCCTGATACCAATCATATTGACACCTTTATTTATCACTGAACACCTTTCCTGAATCTGATCAATTGTCATAAATTTCCTGTCACTGATTATTTAATATACCCTTTCCCTCACTGATTATTTGTCACTCCTTTCCTGTCACTGATCACCTATCACACTAATTCTGACACTTATCTGTCATACCAATCCTGACACCAGTCATCTGTTTCACCAATTCTGACAAGTGATCATCTGTCACACCAATCCTGAAACTGATCATCTGTCATACTAATCCTAACACCGATAATCTGTCACGCCAATTCTGACGAGCAATCATCTGTCATGCCAATTCTGCTACTGATCATTTGTCACACCAATCCTGACACTAATCATCATTGTTGTCTAGTCATTTTGAATGAGCTCTCAACACTCCTGTATGCATTAAAAAAACATGCCCTCAACATCTATGCAGTGCACTGTATTACCGTGTGCTGTGCTGTGCTGTAGCGTATGTGTTTTTCTTACTGAATATGTATTATATGGTGTCATCCACAATAAATGGCAACCTTTATCCAGTGCCTTGAAAAAGTATTCATACCCCTTGACATTTTGTCAAAAGCGTAAATGTATTTTATTGGTTTTTTTATGTGATAGACCAACACAAAGTGGCACATACTTGTGAAGTGGAAGGAAAATAATAAATAGTTTTCCAAATCTTTTACAAACAAATATGTGAAAAGTGTGGCGTGCATTTGTATTCCGCCCCCTTTACTCTGATACCCCTAACTAAAATCCACGCATGCTCATAATCAAGTCGACGCATGCTCGGAAGCATTAAACTTCATTTTTCTTTGCACGTTGTTGTGTTTTACGTCACCGCGTTGGACACAATCGGATTTTTAACTGATGGTGTGTAGGCAAGACTGATGAAAGTCAGCTTCATCGGATATCTGATGAAAAAATCCATCAGACCGTTTTCATCGGATGAACCGATCGTGTGTACAGGGCATTGGTAAAAAAACAGCATCATGAAGGCCAAGGAACACACCAGACAGGTCAGGGATAAAGTTGTGGAGAATTTTAAAGCAGGGTTATAAAAAAAAAATCCCAAGCTTTGAACATCTCACGGAGAACTATTCAACAATCCATCATCTGAAAATGGAAAGAGTATAGCACAACTGCAAACCTACCAAGACATGGCTGTCCACCTAAACGGACAGGAGAGCATTAATCAGAGAAGCAGACAAGAGGCCCATGGTAACTCTGGAGGAGCTGCAGGTGGGAAAATCTGTCCACAGGACAACTATTAGACCCCATACACACTATTAGATTTTCTGCAGATTTTTGTCTTAACATTTACCAAAACCATGTAGTGCAAGGGCTATTGAAACTCTTAAGATTTGACCTCTTATGGTTTTGGTAAATCTGAAGAAAATCTAATGGTGTGTATACCGCTTCAGACCCCTTTCACACTGAGGCGCTTTACAGGCGCCATAGCGCTAAAAATAGTGCCTGTAAAGCGCCTCTGCTTTCACTCCAATGTGAAAGCCTGAGTGCTTTCAAACTGGACAGTTGCGCTGGCAGGACATAAAAAAAAGTCCTACAAGCAGCTCCTTTGAGGTGCTTTAGGAGCAGTGTATTTACCGCTCCTAAAGTGCCCCTGCCCATTGAAATCACACGATCGGATTTTCTGCAGATTTTTGTCCGAAGGGCGTTGGCCATAAACTTGTCATGCATACAAATGGCACACAATTATCAGCCAACAAACACAAACGTAGTGACGTACTACATGAAATTTCAGCTCTTGATCGCCACTCTTTCTGCACCTTCTGCTAATGTTGTGTTTGGTGAGCATTGATTTCTGAGCATGCATGTTTGTACTTTGGACTTTTGTGTGACGGACTTGTGTACACACGATAGGAAAATCTGACAACAGGCCATTGTCTGCGGAAAATGTATTAGCCTGCCATCCAACGTTTGTCAGCGGAAAGTTGGACAACAATAGTCTGATGGAGCGTACAAATGGTCGGACTTTAGGCCAACAGTCTGTCATCACACATTCCCGTCGAAAATCTGATCGTATGTACAAGGCTTTAGTCATGCACTCTACAAATCTGGCCTTTATGGAAGAGTGGTAAGAAGAAAGCCATTGTTGAAAGAAAGCCATAAGAAGTCTCGTTTGCAGTTTGTGAGAAGCCATGTGGGGGACACAGCAAACATCTGGAAGAAGGCGCTCTAGTCAGATGAGACCAAAATTTCAAATTTTGGCCTTAAAGCAAAACACTATGTGTGTAGGAAAACGAACACTGCACATCACTCTGAACACACCATCCCCACTGTGAAACATGGTGGTGGCAACATCATGTTGTGTGGATGCTTTTCTTGAGAAGGGACAGGGAAGCTGGTCAGAGTTGATGGGGAGATGGATGAAGCCAAATACAGGGCAATCTTAAGCCTCGTACACACGATCAGTCCATCCGATGAAAACGGTCTGAAGGACAGTTGTCCTAGGTTAACCTATGAAGCTGACTGATGGTCCGTCATGCGTACACATCATAGGTTAAAAAAACGATCGTGTCAGAACGCGGTGACGTAAAACACGACGACGTGCTGAAAAAAATGAAGTTCAATGCTTCCAAGCATGCGTCGACTTGATTCTGAGGATGCACAGGTTTTTAACCGATGGTTTTGCATACTAACGATCGGTTTTGACCTATCGGTTACCATCCATAGGTTAAATTTTAAAGCAAGTTGCCATTTTTTTAACCTAAGGTTAAACAACCTATGGGGCCCACACACGATCGGTTTGGACCTATGAAAACGGTCCTTCAGACCGTTTTCATCGGTTTAACCTATCGTGTGTACAAGCCTTTAGAAGAAAACCTAGTAGAGTTTGCAAAGGACTTGAGACTGGTTCACCTTCCAGCAGGACAGCGACCCTAAACCTACAGCCAGAGCTACAATGGAATGGTTTAGATCAAAGCATGTTCATGTGTTAGAATGGCCCAGTCAAAGTCCAGACCTAAACCAAATTGAAAATATGTGGCAAGACTTGAAAATTGCTCTTCACAGACACTCTCTGGGCATATTGGCAAAAATCTCTCACTCTAGATTTGCAAAGCTGGTAGAGACATCCCCAAAAAGACTTGTAGCTGTAATTGCAGTGAAAGGAGGTTCTACAAAGTATTGACTCAGGGGAGCTGAATACAAATGCACACCACACTTTTCACATATTTATTTGTAAAACTATAATTTTTCTTCCACTTCCCAATTATGAGCCACTTTGTGTTGGTCTATCACATAAAATCCCAATTAAATACATTTACGTTTTTGGTTGTAACATGTGGAAAATTTCTTTTTTTATTTCAATAGTTTTTTATTGATATTTTTCAATCAAACAAAATAATGCATTACAATAGCATATAGTACACAATGCATCGTAACAGTAGGAGACAAAGTAATACTCATTATCTAACATACAGATATGTGTTGGCTAAGCAATATAATACTACCAATCATCATAAGAAAAATTGTAGAGTATTTTCTGTAGAATATTTTCTCAATAGTATCAAGTCAATAAGAGATCAAATCACAATATCAAAGGAAAAAGAAAGAAATACATTAGCAAACAAATAAAATAAAGGAACTAGCTTTCCCGAACACCCCATATGGAAATCATAGTGTTCGAGAGCTATCTCCTCTCATATTTCCTATCTGAATAGTAAACAACGTGTCGGAGGAAATAAGGTAAACAGAATTATGTCCTGTTTTTGAACCAGACGTTCCAGAGGTCCCATTGGATTGAGTATTTATGAAGAGAGCCCAAGGATGACGCTAAAATCCTTTCATAGGAATTATGTAAATCCAAGAGGTCAATAGCGTCATCAGGGGAAGGCGGATCAGGATCTTTCCACTTTCTTGTAATCGACAATCTAGCTGCCAAGAGTAGATGGGTTATCGTTCTACGAAGATTAAATGAAAACCTGTCTATTCCTAATGATAAAATAGCCAATGCTGGATCAGGAGCCACTCGTGTTTGAGTCAGGTCAGATATTATATTGAAGACTCCTGCCCAATAGATTGTGAGCTTTGGACAACTCCATAATATATGGAATATGTCTCCTCTGACTGAAGTTGGGCAACGTCTCCAACAAGCTGCAGGGGTTTGGGGGTCAAATTTAGACACTATTACCGGAGTAAGGTACCAACGCAAAGTGATTTTGATAAATAACTCCCACAAGGAGGTGCAACGAGTGGCAGATTGATTGGCCTTACAGGCCAAGCGCCATTGGTCATTCGTGAAAGAGCATTTAAGATCTTTTTCCCAAAGAAGATGGGAGGCAGATTTATTAAAAACTCGTTTTTGTTGCATTAATTGATAAAATAAAGAAATGCCCTTATTTTGTCGTATTGGCGAAGAAAAATAGGTCCAAGCTGAAGCATTAACTTGTTTGGAAATATTGCCAAGTTTATATAGACAATGCATTAATTGAGTATATTGAAACTCGTTGGTGTGAGGGAGGTCATATTCCGATTGGATAGAAGAAAAGGTCTTGATGTATCCATTCGAATAAAAGTCGTCCAGATACCTAATACCTTTCTGGTTCCAAAAGGAAATCGGCATCCTGTTAGTAACAAAGTATAATGTTTGGATGGGAATTCTAACTTCGACTCCGGGCCCTGCTAGACCAGTGGAGCTTATAAATTTTTGCCAAGTTCGTATGGATGCAAGCATCTTAGGAGGTACGTGTATTGGGGTCTTAACACCCAATAGAGAACCAAACAACCAGAGGTTGGTAGAACCATACGTACAGTAACTAGCCTCTATCAGCCCCCATTGAGTAGTAGGAGTATGATAGAACCACTCCTTCAGTTGGGACAAGATGGAGGAATGATAATAGTCCTGGAAATCAATATATCCAGTTCCACCGCTCATTCTATGTTTAATTAACCTATCATGAGTACACCTGGATTTCTTCCCATTCCAGACAAATTTAGACAAGAGAGATTGCATGGACTTAAAAAACATAACAGGAACAGGAATGGGCAAAGTCCTGAAAAAATATAAAACTTGTGGAAGATGTACCATTTTGAAGGCTGATAATCTACCCCACCAAGAAAATTTGAATTTGCTCAAAATCTGAAGGTCAGTTTGTAGTTTACTTCTAAGGGCAAGGTAGTTGTGTTCATATAATTTTTCGGTGGTCCTTGTGAGATGAACACCCAAATATGGGATGGTGGAATCCGCCCAAACATAGGGGAATTGATGTTGCAACAAATTTTTATTAACAGCATCAACTCCAATGTCTAAGATGAGTGACTTCAAGGCATTAGCCTTGTAAAATGAAACCTCGCCAAACCAGGATAGAAGCTTTTGGATTTCGGGTAAGGAGGAGAATGGATTAGTTATCATTAAGATGACATCATCCGCAAACAAGCTTATTTTATGTACTTGATTGCCAATATTAATTCCTGAAATTTTAGAATTAGTTCTAACATGTTCTGCCAGGGGTTCAATCAGCATGTTGAAAATTAGGGGAGAAAGTGGACACCCCTGTCGAGTTCCATTGGAAATATCAAAAGGTTTAGATAAAAGACCTGAGGTAAAGACTCTGGCTGTAGGAGTAGTATACAGAGCCAGTATTGCTTCAAGGATAGGCCCAGCAAATCCAAATTTCCGAAGAGTCAAGTTCAAGTAGTCCCAATTAACCCTGTCGAACGCCTTCTCTGCATCCAGAGAAAGAAGCAGAGAAGGCGTTCCCATCAGTCCCACATTGTGAATCACATTCACCATTCTCCTAGTAGCATCTGAAGCCTGGCGGCCTCTCATAAAACCCGCTTGGTCAGTGTGGATTAGGTCTGGGAGAATTTGATTTAATCTGCTGGCTATCAACTTGGCATATATTTTCAAATCAACGTTAAGTAAGGAGATTGGCCTAAAATTAGAAGGAGAGTTGGGTTCTTTACCAGGTTTGGGTAGAGTAACTATAATGGCCGACAACATTTCTCTTGGAAAAGCGGAGGTAGAAATCGAGTGGTTGTACAGTGTTGTTAAGTGAGGGGAAACGAAATCCTTAAATAACTTGAAATATTCCCCAGTATACCCATCAGGGCCCGGAGACTTAGAGGAAGGCAGACCATCAATGGTTTTACTGATTTCATTTATAGTGATAGGGGCATTCAATTGCTCAAGATGTTCAGCAGATAATTTAGGTAAAGTGATTTGATCGAGGAAAGACCCAATCTCCTCACTAGTTGGTTGATGGGTGCTAGCATCCAATTTGAGGTTATACAAATTATCATAATAAATGCCAAAGGCATCGGCAATGGATTGTGGATTGATGAGCTTTTCACCAGAAGTTGGGTGATAAAGGTAGGGGATTTTAGTTTTAAGTCTAAGACCTCTGATGCGACTAGCCATTAGCTTCCCTGACTTATTATTAGCAGTGTAGGAGGTTGCTTTAAGTTTCCTCAAATTAAGTTCATAGGATTCAAGTAGTAAGGACCGTAATTCGTGTCTCAGCTCAAATAGTTGGGACCGAAGGTGAGGCGACGGAGTAGATTTATTTCTGAAATCAACCGCCTCTATCTTTTTGGATAATTCATCGAGTTTCTTAGTTCTTAATTTCTTAACTCGCGATCCGAGTTGAATGAAGAAACCTCGCATATAAGATTTGTGGGCATTCCACAGTACCGCCGGGTCGGACACCGAACCTACGTTGTTGGAGAAAAATTCCGTCAATTTTTGTTTAACCACTTCCATACCAGGTACTTGCGCAGCTTCCCGCCCAAGCCAATTTTCAGCTTTCAGCACTGTCGCACTTTGAATGGCAATTGCGCGGTCATGCTACACTGTACCCAAACAAAATTGGCGTCTTTTTCCCCCACAAATAGAGCTTTCTTTTGGTGGTATTTGATCACCTCTGCGATTTTTTTTTTTTGCGCAACAACTAAAAAAAGGCTGAAAATTTGGAAAAAAAAATAAGTTTTTATTTTTTTCTGTTAATTTTTTTGTAAATAAGTTTTTCTCTTTCAATTACGGGCACTGATATGGCGGCACTAATGGGCACCGATGAGATGGCACTGATGGACATCGATGAGGTAGTACTGACGGGCACAGATGAGGTGGCACTGATTGGCGGCGCTGGTATGCGACACTGATGGGCACACATAGGCGGCACTGATGGGCACACATAGGCGGCACTGATGGGCACACAGGCGGCACTGATGGGCACACATAGGCGGCACTGATGGGCACACATAGGCAGCACTGATGGGCACACATAGGCGGCACTGATGGGCACACATAGGCGGCACAGATGGGCACTCATGGGCGGCACTGATGTATACTTATGGGTGGCACAGATGGGCACTGCTAGGTGGGCACTGGGCATGGATGGGCACTGTGGGGTGGCGCTGATGGACACTGGGGTGGCGCTGATGGACACTGGGGTGGCGCTGATGGACACTGGGGTGGCAGCACTGATTGTTGCCAGTCAGTGCCCATTTGTGGGCACTGACTGGCATCTTTTTTCTTTATGCTTTTTTTTTTTTTTTTTTTTTTAACTTTTTTTTTTTCTGTTTTTTTTTTTTTTGCCCACCCTGGTGGTCCAGGGTGGGCATCCCTGGTGGTCCAGTGTGGCGATCCGAGGGTGGGCTGCGCTGATAACCAATCAGCGCGAACCCCCCCTGTCAGGAGAGCCGCCGATCGGCTATCCTCTACTCGCGTTTGTCAGACGCGAGGAGGAAGAGCCATCAACGGCTCTTCCTGTTTACATCGTGATCAGCCGTGGTTGGACACGGCTGATCACGTGGTAAAGAGTCTCCGCCGGAGGCTCTTTACCGAGATCGGAGATGCAGGGTGTCAGACTGACACCCCGCATCACCGATCGCCGCGATGCGCGCCCCCACGGGCGCGCGCGGCATGAAATCCTGCAGGACGTTCTGGAACGTCCTGTCAGGATTTCATAACCACTTCCCGGACGTAAATCGGCCATAGGCCGGGCGGGAAGTGGTTAAGAAATTCCTTGTGAGTAGGGTTTTGGAGTAGATAATTATTAACACGCCACAGGTACGAGTGCTGTTTAGAATTCTTATTAGCTATTTTAATACTGATTGGTGCGTGGTCCGACCAGGTGATAGAGTGGATGCGAGAGTCAGTAACATTCTGTAGTAGCCATTTGTCAGAAATGAACATGTCAATCCTGGAATAAGTGTTGTGACGCGAGGAGAGAAACGTATAGTCCCTCTCCTCCGCATGACAACACCTCCATATGTCAAAAAGATCATTCTCTCTAAAAAAGGTGGATAGAGGGGAAGAAATCCTCTTGGGACCAGAAGAAACATCCATAGTGACATCTGGAACAATATTAAAATCCCCACATAACAGCAGATGACCTTCCTGTACTTTTCGAACCTTCTCAAGCACGGATCTATGAAACTTCAATTGACCGTGGTTCGGGGCATACAAGTTTGCAATAGTATACAAAACATTGTCTACATGTGGAAAATTTCAAGGGGTACGAATACTTTTTCAAGGCACTGTATACCAACACATTAGCGTTCTTTGCGATAACATGCTGGAACATGCGTTACCACAGCGCACAACTGTGCAACCATACTGAAATCTTTTAGGAGCAGTCCGCACTGTTCTGTGTGCACCGACATGCTTTCTTTGGCATCTCCACAGAACAAATTGTCTAACTAATGCCTTGTACACACGATGAGACAATCAGATGGGGAAAAAAACACGCATTCAGAGCGGTTCTCCAATAATCTATTCATTAGTACACCGATTTCGAGAGCCAATCACGACAGTTCATGCAAAATAATTCAAAAGGGACAAGCACAATTTTTTTTTCTTAAAGGTGTTTTATTTTCTAAATAGGTTCCTTTAACCACTTGAGCCCCGGGCCATCGTCAAATGACGGCTTCACGGTGGCTCTGAATATCCAACAGGACGTCAATTGACGTCCTGGATTCCTCCGGCCACTGGGGGGCCCGGCGCGTCCCCGAGATGCCGATGCGCGTGCCTGGCGGTCGCGATGTCCGCCAGGTACCCGCGATCGGTAATGACAGAGCAGGGACGTGGAGCTCTGTGTGTAAACACAGAGCTCCACGTCCTGTCAGGGGAGAGAGGAGACCGATCTGTGTCCCTTGTACATAGGGACATAGATCGGTCACCTCCCCCAGTCACCCCCCCTCCACACACAGTGAGAACACAATACAGGCACACATTTAACCCCTTCCTCACCCCCTAGTGTTAACCCCTTGAATGCCAGTCACATTAATACAGTAATTAGTGCATATTTATCGCACTGATCGCTGTATAAATGTGAATGGCGCCAAAAATGTGTCAAAAGTGTCCGATGTGTCCGCCATAATGTCGCAGTCCCAATAAAAAAAATTGCAGATCGCCGCCATTACTAGTAAAAAATAAAATAAAAAATAATAATAATAATAATTCTGTCCCATATTTTGTAAGCGCTTATTGCGATTTTTTTTTTTTTTTTTTTTACCATATGTAGAAGAATACGTATCGTCCTAAACTGAGAAAAAAAAATTGGGCTATTTATTATAGCAACAAGTAAAAAATATTGTTTTTTTTTTCAAAATTGTTGCTTTTTTTTGTTTATAGCGCAAAAAATAAAAACCGCAGAGGTGATCAAATACCACCAAAAGAAAGCTCTATTTGTGGGGAAAAAAGGACGTCAATTTTGTTTGGGAGCCACGTCGCACGACCGCGCAATAGTCAGTTAAAGCGACGCAGTGCCGGAAGCTGAAATTTCACCTGGGCAGGAGGGGGGTATATGTGCCCAGTAAGCAAGTGGTTAAGCTAGTGCATTGTTGGTTCACCTACCTTTTCCTTTGATTTCCCTTTTTAAATGTTTATTTTTTGTCTGAATTTCTCACTTCCTGACTAACCCCCAGCCAGAACGGCTTGGATGATGGGGGCAAGCTTACTGAGGAGAAACAGAAAGTGAGAAATTCAAAGAAAAAAAACATTTAGAAGGTAAATTGAAGGAAAAGGTAAGTGAACCAACAATGCACTAGCTTAAAGGAACCTATTTAGAAAATAAAAAAACAAACCTTTACAACCCCTTTAACATAATAGAACAAATGATTTTTGTGTAATTAGTATAATATTTGTACAAAAAAAACAAGACCACACATGTTCGGAAACAAAAGGATACATTGCAGTACAATACATCACATTGCATTGCTTCTGAAGTTGTATTCTGTCCTAACTTTAGTAATTCATTGGTTTTCGATATGAGACTAGCATGCAAAACAAAACAGACAATCATTCATCCTATATTCTCGTCATGTGTACCAGGCTTTACTTTTTGTCCGCATATGCAGTTGCATCTATTCATTGTGGTGTGTTGAGGAATTAGGGGGATTGCTTAGTGCCTTGTCATACATTAGGAGCCCATCAGAAATAAAGGGATTGGTCTGTGAAATGCATGTACTGAATGCATGTACACGCGCTGCCAGCAGACATGAACTGCATGTACTGCCAACACACATGTACTACACGTACTGCAAACACACACGTACAACCAACACACACAAACTACAGGTACTGCCAACACACATGTATTACATGTACTGCCAACATACACGTACTGCCAACATACAGTACAGACCAAAAGTTTGGACACACCTTCTCATTCAAAGAGATTTCGTTATTTTCATGACTATGAAAATTGTAGATTCACACTGAAGGCATCAAAACTATGAATTAACAAATGTGGAATTATACATAACAAAAAAGTGTGAAACAACTGAAAATATATTTCATATTCTAGGTTCTTCAAAGTAGCCACCTTTTGCAGCAGACACATCTCTAGAACTGGTAAGAGGAGACTGTGTGAATCAGGCCTTCATGGTAGAATATCTGCTAGGAAACCACTGCTAAAGAAAGGCAACAAGCAGAAGAGACTTGTTTGGGCTAAAGAACACAAGGAATGGACATTAGACCAGTGGAAATCTGTGCTTTGGTCTGATGAGTCCAAACTTGAGATCTTTGGTTCCAACCCCCGTGTCTTTGTGCGACGCAGAAAAGGTGAACGGATGGACTCTACATGCCTGGTTCCCAACGTGAATCATGGAGGAGGAGGTGTGATGGTGTGGGGGTGCTTTGCTGGTGACACTGTTGGGGATTTAATCAAAATTGAAGGCTTACTGAACCAGCATGGCTACCACAGCATCTTGCAGCGGCATGCTATTCCATCCGGTTTGCGTTTAGTTGGACCATCATTTATTTTTCAACAGGACAATGACCCCAAACACACCTCCAGGCTGTGTAAGGGCTATTTGACAAAGAAGGAGAGTGATGGGGTGCTGCGTCAGGTGACTACCTCTTGAAGCTCATCAAGAGAATGCCAAGAGTGTGCAAAGCAGTAATCAAAGCAAAAGGTGGCGACTTTGAAGAACCTAGAATATGAAATATATTTTCAGTTGTTACACACTTTTTTGTTATGTATAATTCCACATGTGTTAATTCATAGTTTTGATGCCTTCAGTGTGAATCTACAATTGTCATAGTCATGAAAATAAAGAAAACTCTTTGAATGAGAAGGTGTGTCCAAACTTTTGGTCTGTACTGTATATATATTTGCAAAATTGTTGGTCTACTTTTGTTCATAGCACAAAATATAAAAACTGCAGAGGTGACCAAATACCATCAAAAGAAAGCTCTATTTGCGAGAAAAAAAGGACATACATTTTATTTGGGTACAGTGTCGCATGACCGTGCAATTGTCAGTCAAAGAAACGCAGTGCCGTAGCACAAAAAATGGCCTGGTCAGGAAGGGGGGTAAATCTTCCAGAGGCCAAATGGTTAATGAATTTTAATGCACAAAACGTCTAAAAGTAAAAATCTGAGATGATGTTACTCTGAGTAAATAGATACCTAACATGTCCTTACGTGGAATTCCATTAAAAACGCCAAACTACGGTACCTAAAAATCTCCGTAGACAACACCAGGTTACCAGTTTGGAGTTACATGGGAGGTCTGGTGCTAGAATCATTGCTCTTGCGCTGATAATCACCTCGATACTTCACGTTTGGTGCGATTACCGTTTACATATGAGTGTGAGACCTACATGCGTGAGGAGTGCTTTGAGTTTTTTTATTCTATTATTTTATTTACATTTTACAGTGTACCTTTCATTTGTTTTTGTTTGGATCAACTTTGTTGCTGTCACAGGTGATGAATAACATCCCTTGTGATATCATGGTCCATGACAGGTCCTTTTATTTTAGAGAAATCTGGGGTCTATTAGAGCCCAAATCTCTCCTCTGGACTCCAAAGCTTCTGATCAAACTGAGATCGGTTTGATCAGATGCTTTCACATGCTGATAACGGCTTGTTTACTTGAAACCGAAACTGGAAGTGACAAAATCATCATCGCTTCCGGTTTCTTTTTTTTTTTTTTTTTTTTTTTTTTTTTTTTTTTTTTTTTTTTTATTCTCTTTTATTTCCACTTCAGACTCTACCTCATAGAGTGCGGATATATGCTCATGTTCTACGTACCAGCCCATTGCATCTCTATTTTGGTTTTGCATCATTAGTGTCGCTTTTCTTTATAAGGGTTTCTCTTTTTTTTTTTTTTTTTTTTTTTTTTTTTTTTTTAATTAATATATTATTTATTTATTTATTTGTTTCCTTTTTGTTTTGTTTTTTTTTTTTTTTTTTTACATATGCTATTATAACATGCGCATATACAATAAACCCATATGAAACCCGTATATACCTCCTCTTGCGAAAGAGCAGATAAAAATACCCAAAGGTTGACCATTTCAAATTTTTACCCCCCCTTACCTCTACCCCTCCCCCCCCCCCTCCCCTGTCTCACCTTGGACAATTTCTTCAGACCTGTAGATCTTTCTAATATTCTTCTAGGAGAGCGTTTAAAATTCTTCCCTTAGCTTTTCTGCGTAGCTCCAAGTTTTCTTGAAGATCCTCCAGTTTTCCCATTTTGTGCTTGATAAAATATTATTGCCCTCTAAACCCTCTTTCAGTTCTTCCATTTTGTATGTTTCTTCGACTGCGTCGATCCATTCCCAAATCAGAGGGGGGTCTGGATCTTGCCACCTTCTAGGGATTAATCTCTTGGCGGCGTTCAGGAGGTGCGGTATCAGTGATTCCCTGTACCTTTTAATACCTTCTTCTCCCCCATGAAATAAAACAACCCATGGGTCCATCTTTATCTTTTTCTTTGTGATCTCCTCAACGCATCCCAATATTTTTTCCCAGTACTCTTTTATCTTAGGGCATCCCCACCAAAGGTGTGCCATATTTCCTAGTGTGCTACACCCCCTCCAGCAGTTCCCTGTCTGCCCCTCTTTAAATTGTTTTAATTTATCCGGTGTCATATACCAACCGGCAAAGCATTTAAAGCACATTTCCGCCGTGCGGCTATCCACCGCGGAGGAGTGGGTCAGAATCAACATTCTCTCTATTGTAGTCCTATCCCACTTTGTGCCCAATTCCCTTTCCCATTTTTCAATGAATGGGGGTATACCCGGCTCCTCCATCTTCATTAAGATCCTATAGAGTTTTGAAACAATACCTTTGGATCTTTCCGTGGTACAGATTTTTTCCAAGTCTGACAGCTGGTCTCCTGACCTCAACGGGTGTGGGAGACCTTGGATAAAATGATTAAGCTGCTGATACCTCCACTCATTGATTTCCATTAAATTTTTATTAAGATTTAACTCCTGCAGTGTTCTAATGTGACCCTCACTCATTATGTCTCTTAATTGTGCCGTATCTTTTTTAATCCAATGCCCCCCCACTTGTGTCTTACCCGGTGCAAAAAAATCGTTGTTTTTCAGTGCTATGAGAGGTGAGTTATATTCTTTCTCAATTTTTTTATATACTATATCCCATGTTTTCAGTGCCTTTTTTGTTATCTCGTGTAGGTTTATATCCAGTGTCCTAAATTTGGGGGGGTTCCAAATTATCTTATCTAGCCTAGCCTGTGATAATTCATTTTCTAAACTTACCCATCTTTTTTCTTTATTGAGTCTGGCCCACTCCACCACCCTTGTCAAAATAACCGCATCGTAGTATCTCTTAACGTCCGGAACGGCGAGTCCTCCCTTTTTTTTTGGTTGCATTAATGTTTGAGAAGATATCCTGTGTTTCTTGTTCTTCCATATAAAGTTCATAATTAATTTATTAAGGGCTGAGAGTAGAGTTCTCGGGAGGGCTATGGGGATCATCTGGAATTTATATAGGACCTTTGGCATGATGACCATTTTGCAATAGTTGATTCGTCCTATCCATGATATTGCTCTATTTTCCACCCTTTTTGTCTCTTTCTTAATTTCGTTTAGCAATGGGATAAAATTTATCTCGTACATTTTTTTAATTGATTTGGCTAACATAATCCCAAGGTATTTAAGTTCACTGACCCAGTCGAAACGATGTTTTTTTTTCAGGGATTTTTCTTCTATCTTACTAACATTTATGCTCATGATCTTCGTTTTGGTAATATTTAATTTAAAATTTGAAATTTCTCCGTATTCATAGCAAAGGCTTAATAGGTTTGGAATTGATGTTTTGGGTTCAGTTAAATAGAAGAGGACGTCGTCTGCAAACGCTGCAAGTTTATGTTCCTCCTCCCCTATTTTGATCCCTTTTATTTTTTGGCTATTACGGATCTTGGCTAGCAGAGGTTCCATTGACAACACAAACAGCAGTGGTGACAATGGACACCCCTGCCGTGTTCCATTTTTCATTTGGAATGTTTGCGAGAAGCTGCCGTTTATTTTAATTTTGGCCATAGGGGACTGATATAGGGCAGCCACCCAATTCATCATCCCCCGGCCAAACCCCATTTCCTTTAAAGTAGAGAGCATGAGTCCCCAGTCAACCCTGTCGAACGCTTTTTCTGCGTCTATTGACATGAGTAGACCTGGGGACCCCATTGTCCTCATTTTCCTGATAATCAAAAGTGTTCTGACGCCATTGTCTCTCCCCTCTCGCCCCTGGATGAACCCCGTCTGGTCTGGATGCACCGATTTATTCATTTCCTGCTTAACTCTCCCGGCCAAAATCTTTGCGAACAGTTTTATATCCGTGTTTAGCAAGGATATTGGCCGGTACCCCGAGCATCCTTTCAGGTCTTTGCCTTCCTTCGGGATGACCATGCTAATGTGATAATTGCTTCTGAGGCCTCCTTACTTAATTTGTACCCCTTCCCAAGGCCGTTGAAGTACTTACATAACCTTGGTAGTAGTATCTCTTTACATTTTTTGTAGTACATTACTGTAAAGCCATCTGGGCCTGGGCTTTTACCTGAGGCTGAGTTTGTTAATGCTAACTTAATTTCATTCTCCGTGATTGGCCTGTCCATCCCCTCTGCGTCGAATTGACTAATTTTTGGGAGTCTTGCTTCTTTTAAAAAGGTTGTGATCTTATTTTCTTTCTCTCCTATCTGCCAAATTTTTTGTTCAACTGAGTATAATTTTTCATAGTATAGTCTAAATGTTTTGGCGATTTCTTTTGTTGTATGGGCAACCTCTCCTTTATCATTTTTGATTTTGTCAATGTAATTCCTTGATTTTTTTTTTTTCACCAACCGAGCCAGATGTTTGCTTGTTTTATTTCCCCACCTATACCTTTCCCCTGCTATTAAGTTGAATTCTTTTCTTGTATCCTGGTCCATGAGATCTTTAAGTTTATTTCGTTTGTTAACAAGGGTTAGGTATACATCTCGTTGCTTACTATCTTTTTTGTGTATTTGTTCTAGGCTGAAAATCTCGTCCATTAATTTTACTTTTTTGCTAATCGCTTCCTTTTTTCTCCTTGCTCCTTCGGAGATCAGGACCCCTCTTATTACTGCCTTATGGGCATCCCATAGGGTAGCTGCCGAGATTTCCTCCGTTTCATTGATCTTAAAATATTCTTCTAGTTCTTTTTTGACCCTTGTTACGCTTCTCTCCTCAATCAGTAGTTCCTCATTTAATCTCCAGCTTTGGTTGGGCCTTTGATTGCCCGAAATTTTTATAGAAATACTAATGGGCGCGTGGTCAGAGATCGTCATGGGCTCTATTCTCGTCTCGACCACACCCTCCAGCATTCTATGATCAATGAAGATGTGGTCGATCCGAGAGTAGCTACCATGCACCTGGGAGTAAAAAGTATAATCACGTTGACTAGGATTGAAAATCCTCCATGTATCTACTAGCTGACTTCTGTGTAAGCTAGCTTTAGCCTTTCTTAATTGTGTGTCCTGAGTTTCTAATGTCCGGTGTGATTTATCCACTTTCGGATCCATACAGAAGTTTAAGTCTCCTCCTAGTATTATCTTTCCCCTACTGAAATCTTTTAATTTCCCCAAAATTCCCACAATGTATTTCATTGGGGAGGTGTTAGGTGCATATACGTTTACAAGGGTATAGTCTTCCTCCTCAAGTTTTCCTCTCAAAAAGAGGAATCTCCCTTCTGGGTCAGTTAGTCTCTCTGTAAGCACAAACCTTGTACCCTTGGCTACCCCAATTGCGACCCCTCTAGCCCTCTTGGAGATGGTATCTCCATAATACCAAGTGGGAAAGTCTGGCGAGTGCATCCTAACGTTTGATCCTATTGTCAGATGGGTCTCTTGTAGGAATGCGATATCTGCCTTATAATATTTTAGTTCCTTCAACACCTTATGTCTCTTGTATGGGCTATTTAGTCCCTTAACATTGTATGATAGGCATTTAATTACTGGCATCCTCGTTTTTTTGTTTTTTATTCCTCGATCTAGATCTACATTTTTCCTTTCTATGGTTCACGCTCACATCTAATTGTCCAGGTGAGACAGGGCATCTCCCCCCCCCCTCCATCCCTCCCCCCCCTTCCCCCCTCCCCCCTCCCTCCCTCCGGCCCATCCCCTCCCCCCCTCCCTCCCTCCGGCCCATCCCCTCCAACCCATCCCTCCCTCCTTCCCATCCCCTCCCCCCTCCCTCCCCCCCCCTATTTGGCCTATTAAAGGCCTCTGAACCATCTTCCATGTCTTGGTCCAGATTGCTCTGGGTGGGGGTCTGAGATTGCCTCCCCCCCCTCCCGGTTTTTCACCCGGAAGGGGGGGGGGGGGGGGAAACAACATCAGTTCCTCTCACTGTGTCTCAGGAAGCAGATTCCGCCAGTCGCATTCTTACAGGACTCCCTGATTGGACGTGAGAACTTGGTAAATGTGGTGGCGGCCTGGCGGGAGTGGGGGGGGGGAGCCTATTCCACCATCTGTAAAAGTGATCCAGCCACTCTACTGCTGCTCGGATCACTTTTACATTGTAGGGAATCACCGGCTTATAAATGGCCTGAGGAGAGAAAGTGGTTAACAATGGACTTCACCAAACGAATACCACATTCACTTTTATGCCCTGTACACACGATCGGTTTGTCTGATGAAAACGGACTGATTTCATCGGACGAACCGATCGTGTGTGGGCCCCATCCATTTTTTCCAATCGGTGAAAAAAAATATAACCTGTTTTAAAATTTTCTGATGGTTAAAAAACGGATAGAAAAAAACGATCGTCTGTGGGGAAATCCATCGGTCAAAAATCCACGCATGCTCAGAATCAAATCTACGCATGCTTGGAAGCATTGAACTTCATTTTTCTCTGCACGTCTTTGTGTTTTACGTCATTGCGTTGGATGTGATCGTTTTTTTAACTGATGGTGTGTAGGCAAGACTGATGAAAGACAGCTTCATCGGATATCTGATGAAAAAATCCATCGGTCCGTTTACCTACTCTTGGAGTAGGTTCGCTCTGGTCTTCTAAGCCTGGTTTAATCTAGAGAAAGGTCCCCTTCCTTTCCTTTACCTACTCTTGGAGTAGGTTCACTCTGGTCTTCTAGAGAAAGGTCCCCTTCCTTTCCTTTACCTACTCTTGGAGTAGGTTCACTCTGGTCTTCTAGAGAAAGGTCCCCTTCCTTTCCTTTACCTACTCTTGGAGTAGGTTCACTCTGGTCTTCTAGAGAAAGGTCCCCTTCCTTTCCTTTACCTACTCTTGGTGTAGGTTCTCTCTGTACTTCTAAGCCTGGTTCAGTCTAGAGAAAGGTCCCCTTCCTTTCCTTTACTCTTGGACTAGGTTCGCTCTGTACTTTTAAGCCTGGTTCAATCTAGAGAAAGGTCCCCTTCCTTTCCTTTACCTACTCTTGGAGTAGGTTCACTCTGGTCTTCTAGAGAAAGGTCCCCTTCCTTTCCTTTACCTACTCTTGGAGTAGGTTCGCTCTGGTCTTCTAAGCCTGGTTCAATCTAGAGAAAGGTCCCCTTCCTTTCCTTTACCTACTCTTGGAGTAGGTTCTCTCTGTACTTCTAAGCCTGGTTCAATCTAGAGAAGGGTCCCCTTCCTTTCTCTTACCTACTCTTGAGTAGGTTCTCTCTGTACTTCTAAGCCTGGTTCAATCTAGAGAAAGGTCCCCTTCCTTTCCTTTACCTACTCTTGGAGTAGGTTCACTCTGGTCTTCTAGAGAAAGGTCCCCTTCCTTTCCTTTACCTACTCTTGGAGTAGGTTTGCTCTGGTCTTCTAAGCCTGGTTCCTTTGCTTCTCACACGGTCAGTAGAAAAGTCAGCTAAACCCTCAGGCAAACCTTCATTAGCATTTAGGTGCCCTAAAACTTGACTAATTTGGGGGACGTTTAGTAATTCTAGTGAGCTCTTGGGTAGTTTTCCCTTTAAGCATTTAGATGCAGAGAATGCCTTCTCAGGATTACAGACTGAACCTTCGCAATCAGCACTCTCTTCAGCTCCTCACATTCCTATGCCTATAGCAGACCTACCTTTGTCCTATTGGGGGTCTCCTGGATCTAAAAACTTCTTGTTCCAGCTCCTGTGCCAGCCTAGCCTTAGGAGCTGTCCTAGGTCCTAGATCTCACTCTGTACTTTTCAGGACTTGTAGGTTCTACAGGCTCCAGTCTTCCTTCTACCAGGACAATTATAGATTCCATTGTCCGATACTGGTTCTAATGCCGCGTACACACGACCAGTTTTTCCGTTGGAATAAACTCTGACATGTTTTTCTGACGGAATTCGGAATTCGTTTTTCTGACGGACGGAAGTTGTCTTGCATACATAAAGACACATCAAATTCCGACAGTCAAAAACACAGTGACGTACAACACTACGATGAGCCTAGAAAAATGAAGTTCAATGCTTCCGAGCATGCGTCGAATTGTTTCTGAGCATGCGTATTTTTTTCTTTGTCGGAATTCCATACAGACATTTACGATAGAATTTTTGTTTTCTTCGGAAAAAAAGAGAACATGTTCTCTTTCTAAGTCCGTCTGAATTTCCGATGGGGCATACACACGGTCGGAATATCCAATGAAAAAATTCTGTCTGACTTTTTCCATCGGAAATTCCGACTGTGTGTACGTGGCATTACAAGCGAGCTCACCTTGTTGACAAAGTTTCAGGCTGTGAGTTTTTTCCCTGTAGGGAAATTGTTATTTGTTCCACCATTCTGGTTGGATCAGGTTCAGCAGCTTTGTGCTGTGGTCTATGGTTTGGTGTTCTCCTTCCTCACTAGTTATTTTTGGTCCCTATCCTTCTTCTCCAACCTTGCCACTTTGCCATCACCAGTCGGAGAGGTTCATCCTCATCCACTGTCAGATTCAGGTGTTGGTCTTTCAGGTGGCTCTTGAGCTGCAGGCAGTCCCCAGTTTTTGTTTATGTTGGGACTGTTGCCCACCCCTTAATTAGACTGCTTTTGGATGTCCCAACAGGTGATGATCCTCAATTAATTAGAAAGAAAATAGAATTCCATTGAGGGAAACAAGGCCAAACCCCCTGGTGTTTATGAACATGTTCTTGGTAATGCTTGCTACAAAAGTGAAGGCGTGCTGGTTGACACGTCACAATACCGATAATGTAACCAGCTCATGTGTGCTCTTTGATATGATTTTTACTTTTAAAGCGGTGGTAAACCACTGGGTGTATACTAACACATTATGTTAACCACTTCAGCCCCGGACCATTTTGCTGGTCAATGGACTGGGCCACTTTTTGCGATTTGGCACTGCGCCGCTTTAACTGACAATTGCGCGGTCGTGCGACGTGGCTCCCAAACAAAATTGGCGTACTTTTTTTCCCCACAAATAGAGCTTTCTTTTGGTGGTATTTGATCACCTCTGCGTTTTTTATTTATATATAGTTTACACACACAGCTCCCCGGTTCACGCTCTGTAACGAGCGATCACGGGTGCCCGGCGTGATCGCGCCGGCCTTGCACGCGCGGCACCAGGGGCGAGCAGGGGGCGCGCCCCTAGTGGCTGAAATGCAAAATCACTTAATATTATGTGATTTTGCGCAGCCGAGCCGACCTGCCGCCGTGAAACTGCGGCGGCTGGTCGGCAAGCGGTTAAACTTACCTAAAAATGAAGCCCTTCCAGCGCCGGGCTGTCACTGCTGCAGGCACTCCCATCTTCACCCGATATTTCTTCTGGGTTCACAAACTCCGGCTGTGTGACTGGCCAGAGCCACGATGATGTCACTCGCATGCGGTAGCCCACATTTATGGCACAGGACTCTGAAGGAACGGCCACCCGATGCGCCAATTACACCACTGGCTGCATGTACAATAAATATCCCCTAAACATAGCATATTATAGGCTTACCGATAGGTAAAATTCAGAGATGGGAGTTTACTCCCACTTTAATGTATGCTTTTTATTCCACTGTTAATTGGTCTGGCTACAAAGCATCCACCCCATGTGCTCTGTACATTTGGCCAGCTATGGCAAGTTGAGTGGTAGTAGGTTAAGTAGCTAGACCAATATCTACCCAAATGTTGAGTATAATGGATGAGAATCATTGCTAAAATGAATTATGTACTGTACACTTTTTCAGGCTTGGCAGCTGGAAGGCGCTTGGCAGAGGTTGGCAGTTCCTAAATGAACATAATCTTAAGTCGGTACAAGTCAGCAAAGGTAGCTCCCACATTCCTGTCCTAACAGGTTCTCTATTTCTAGTAGCTTATAGAAAAGTTCTTTCTACATCTACAAATATACAGTATGTGCAAACCACACCACTACCATGGTGTCTCTGCAAAGTGTAGTTCCTACTCTAACAACACTGGGACTAGTAAGGGGTTAAAGGCTAGTTGCTTGCTTCAAAACATGGCTTCGGACAGGCTTTGTTAAAGCTCTCTGAGTGCTAGTTAAAGCCCCTGTCACTAAATAAAATGGTTTGCTTACAGTCCTGTTTACACCTGCTTTTGCTTGGTGCTTCCATGAGGCTTCGGTGGGGCTTTGATGAGGCTTCGGTGGGGCTTTGATGAGGCTTCGGTGGGGCTTGTATGAGACTTCAGTGGGGCTTCGATGAGACTTCAGCGGGGCTTCAAGCGAGCTTTGCCATTCTATGGACTTCTATGGAGGCTTTGAAGACGCTTTTAAGCACCACTAAAGCTACATTGGGTATCATTTCTCTTATCGTCCATGGACGGACACAGCTCCTTAAATCTTGACAAGTGGGTTATGTTCCCTGTTTACAGGAGAGGACTAGGCAGAAACATGTTAAATAGTTAAATACATGTTACATTAACAGAGTTGAACAGCCCCGCCCAGGGGGCGGTCCCTCCAGACATAACCCTCCTCACTGCAGCTTGCAGCCTCAGTTTCGTTCTGCCTAGCAAAGGAGAAGGACGTATGGCTCCCTTTGGGCCCAGCGCCCTGAGGAGAAATTTTATTTTATTTTACTTTACTTTTTCTTGAAGAATCTTCTTTCAACTGTTGGCTGAGAGACAGGCTGGATATTATAGATCCTTGTAGTCTACTCAGTCCGACCAGCAAGCGTGGGCACACCTTTGCATAGAGGCTTGGTCTGCCACGCCATACCTCATGACTCCTGAGGTGGCCGGTGAGCTTTGCTCCGAGGTCCACATATGACTGAGCTGTGGTGTTGCCTCAATCACAGTGGACCGGGCCGACAGCTACCTCCATTGCGGTTGTAGGTCTGTCAGGAATGCGTCAGCGAGTCCTCGCTCGGACGGGTAAGTACAGTCCCTCCTGCTTCGGTGGGTTGGTACAGCTGGGCATTCCTGGGGTTCGGGGGTCCCTTCCCCTTACTTCCCTGCTCCTTTCCCTTGCTGCATTGCTAACATTGCCGCTGTCAGGGGGGAGGGGGCCTTCCTGAGGGGACTGTTATCTGGCCTGTGTTTTTTCTTTTTTTGTATTGGGCTTTCCTGTGGTAAAAAGCCCTGTGATGAGCACAGATGTTTATGATTATACTTCAGCAGACGCTGACTGATTGGTGACACCTGTAATGGTTTTGCTTTTTATGCTGTATCTGTGTCTTATCCTTAAATAAAACAGCCCTATGAGGCTTTTCCTGTTTAAACACAGGTCCCTGCAAAAGTTACCTCACGGTTCTTTTCCTCACAGGCAGCGCTGTGCAGTCTCCTCCTGAGGGAGTCCCCTGGTTACCCCTGGTCAGCGCAGCAAGTGGGTGAGAGGCCCTGAATAGGGCTCTAGGAGCCTTTGTCTATTTGTATGGACAGGTGTGCATATTATAATACACACTATATGTAAATATTGGAGTCAGTATCTGGGTCCTTCCCCACATGCTGGTGGTGGCAGCAGGTGTTAGCACCTGTGATTCCCACAGAGTTTTTATTGTTAGTCCTGGACACAGTTTGTGCCAGGGTGGGGGTGGACTGCGGGCGGGTGGTAAAAGAGTGCCCCCTTCCCCCGCTATCCCCTGGGGAATGCTCTGTTATGGAGCCATGGACTAGGTACCTAGTTAAAAAAAAAAGGCAGAATAAGGCATTTATGGGTGCGCTTTTTACTGCTGCAAGGGACTCTCCTAAGCTGCATAGTGCAGCTGGGTTTCCGCTGAGGGCTCGGTCTTTTTTGGATCACACAAATCAGACCGCTGTATAGGTTTTTTCCTTCTGTGCCCTTCTTTGATAATTTCTGAGATGCGGAATGAGAAAAGCCACTGAGGGCTTTTGTAGTCCCTCACCGCCGGGCGGGAACCCCTACTTGTATGGATCTGACTGATAGAAGATCCGAAGTACTGACCCGTTCCATGTTTACCATGCTGGGGTCTGGCTTGCGGCCTATTGTGGCCACTACACTGGGGTCTCAGTGGTCGCTGGCGCTATTTTTTGGGAGATTTTTCAATTACATTGAAAACTCCCATTGGCGCCCATTTTGTCGTAGCCACGCTATGGCGCAGCTTACATTGTGCTGGCCTTTTTCCTGTGGCCGCGTTCTGAACGCTCGGCGGCCATCTTGGAGTAGTCCTGACCCCTAGTGCTGTATACAACTCACAGAGTGAGCATTTTGCACCAGACAGTGGAGGAGCACCGACTCTCTCCTGAGGTTATTAGCCTAGCGGACCAGCTGGTCCAGGGCCTCATATAGGTCTGTGATGCTTCATTGAATGCTGCGCCCTTGTTATCCAGGGCGTCTGTTTCAGAATGGTTTTATGCACACGGTGGTGTAGTGCTTAACTCCATTACTTGGCAGCAAAAGAGTCATTGGTTCGAATCTGCACACTGACGCCAATCTGCACACTGACGCCAATCTGCCTGGAGCTTGCATTGTCGCTCCCTGTGTCTGTGGGGGTTTCCTCCGGGTACTCCGGTTTCCTCCAAAGACATGTGTGCATACACCTACATAATATACATACACACTATGTGTGTGTATTATTTAGGGGCAACCCTCCCAGGGCGTCAAAGGCCCAGCTGGGGGACTAATCTGTCCCTGGGTGCATAAGCCGATCACGCCGGCACCCAAATCCTGCCAATGTATATAGCCTTCCCTCCCTGTCTCTAGGTGGGAGGGGCGGCTTGCAGGTTCACAATTCAGTGAAACCTCCCTGCTCTCCGACTAGTGGGTCTGCGAGGTGGTCTCTTCGGAGTACTAGATAGGGTTTCCTCCTATCCACAGAACAAAGTTCTGTCCTTGTGTCTTCCCCTCCCGGCACGTCGGTCTGCCTTGGGCAGTGTGGGATTTGCTAAGCTGCAAGGTAATTTTACCTTTCCTGCAGGACGAGAGTAGCTGCGCTTCATCCGGGGGATGTCCTGACGTCCTCAGACATCAGGGACGCATACATGCATGTCCCGTTTTGCACATGTCACAGTGTTTTTTTCTGTGCTTCGTGATGAGAGAAGGGTCTCTGTCAGCCTGTGGCCCTCCCTTTTGATCTGGCGTCAGCACCATGGGTTTTCAGCTAGGAGCTCGCACTTATTTGAATTTTGTTGGGACAGCGAGGCTTTGCCTCATTGGCTACTTTGACGACTTTCTTCTGAGAGCAGCTTCTGTCTCCGACCTAGTGGATGGGTTATTCCCATTCAGACCCTCCGAAGATTCGGGTGGATGTTAAACGTTTAGGCCAGAAAGTGTAGCTCAGTGGCAGCAAGCCTGCCCTACATGTGTGCGACCCAGGGTTCAAATTATGGGCATGCTAGGTTCCGACTCAGCGTTGGAGTATCTAGTGTTGATCCAGACTCCTCAGTGGCAAAGGTCCTTCTTCCCCTGGAGAAATTGCAGACTCTTCAGTCTGCGGAGAAGGTATTGGCATCACGCAATCGGTCTTCTCTCCGGGCGCCTGCTGGTTCAGGGTCTGTGGGTAGCCTCCTTCAAGGTGGTACTGTATGCCCAGTTCCACACCCTGGTTTTCCAGTGGAACTACTGTCCAGGTGGTAAAAATCTCTTGTCTCTGAAATCATTAGATTCCTGTGCGCCACCTAGTCAGAGTCTCTCTGAGTTGGTGACAGAGATTCCCGACTCTTCGGTCCGGGAAGTTGTTCCTTCCTTCCAGTGGTCGGTGTTTACGACGAATGCCAGCTCACGGGTTGTGAACCTGGAGGTTCACAAAACTGGGGGGTCCAGTCGGCCCTGAGTCGCTGGACTTGCGGGACCTATGACCACACCTCCTTGAATGTGTCTGGTCTCGGTAGCTACCCAGGGTCGGGCCTGGCTAGTGCCTGGTGGAAGACCGCCTGGGAATACCAGGTGCTGTCTACTGTTCATTGTCCTACTATTTTAGGCGATCAGGCTATGCTTCTCCTTGTGGTCGACCAATCTGGTTTCAGCCGGACAACGCCACGGCCGTGGCTTCAGTCTACCATCAGGTATGCCGGCAGGCAGACTACTGGAGTCGCCAGATGCTGGACCAGGGCGACTGGTCTTTGTGCTTGGGGTGTTTCGGCTCCCTTGCAGGAGGTGAACCTCACATGGCATGGATCTCCTGGCAGCTTGTCTCCGCCGCAAGGGTGTCAGTTAGTGGCCAGGTCTAGTGATCTTGTACAGACGCGTCAGTCGCGCTGGTGGCCCTGTGTTGTCTGTATCGGTGATTTTTTGCCATTCCTCCATGGTAGTTGCTTCCTCGGCCGCTCCACAGAGTGGATGCTGAGGAGATCCCGATGATTCTAATCGCTCCAGATTAATCTCGGCGTCCTTGGTACGCTGATATCGGGCGCCTGGTAGCGGAGGCACCCTGGCGATTGCCAGGGCAGGAGGTTCCTGTCTCAAGGTCCCATACTTCCTCCTGTTGTACAGTCACTGACTTGCTTAACATGGTTATTGGAAGCCAGACTTTAGGTGACCAGGGTCTGTCTGACTCGGTCATCTCAACAGGGCACCGTAGTCTTCTTCCGGAGGATCTACCGTCGCACCTCTCTTGGTGCGAAGGGATGGAGTGACGTCCACGGGCGTACTTTCAATGTCCAGGGTCCTGCTGTTTTTAAAGCTTGGATTGGATCTAAAAATTGCTTAAAGCACCGTTTGGGGGCAGATTTCAGCCTTGGCTGTGTTCTTTTAGTGGCCTTTTTGCGGCCCGTTCCCTGGTGGGTCCCCTTTTTTTGTGTGCAAGGGGTTTGTCATATACTTTCCCCTCTTGGCCCATCTCTTCCCCCATGAGTTTTGACTCTGGTGCTCTCGGTTCTTCAGGAACCTTCCTTTTGGAAACATCAGAGAGATTTTCTCTTGACACTATCTCAGAAGGTGGCCCCTTTAGTGGCCTTTACCTCTGTTAGAGGGGTTTCTGAGTTGGCGGTCTTGTCTTGCAAGCCGCCATGCTTGATCCCCCATAAGGATTAGGTGATGGTGCGCCCGCGACCTTCCCTTCTTCCGAAGGAGGTTTCGGCCTTTCATACTTTAGGCGTGGTACGCGCTTTGCGGGTATACCAGCCTACTACGGCTCCATTTCGGAGCTTCTGACTCTCTTTTGTGTCGGTGTCTGGTCCACAAAAGGGCCTGGCGGTCTCGTCGACCACCATTTCTCGGTGGATCGGGCAGGCCGTCATACAGGCCTATGCTCCTAAGGGCGGGCCCCCCTTTCCGGTCACGGCACTTTCGACCAGGGCAATTGGTGCTTCCTGGGTTTTTTTTTTTTTTTTTTTTTTTTTTTTTTTTTTTTCCGACATCATGCGTCGGTCTCACAGGTGTGCGAGGCGGCGATTTGCTCGTCCGTTCACGCTTTTTCCAGAACTTACATGGTTGCTGTGAGTGCATCTTATGATGTTTTTTTCAGCCGCTAGTTTTTGCCGGCGGCTGTTTAAAGTTGCACCTCCTCCGTTGAGGAGCTCTGCTTGTTTTGGGGTGAAGTTAAAATTGTTTTTACTGATATATTTCCCACCCCTCGTTTTTTGACACTGCTTGGGGACGTCCCACTTGTCAAGATTTAAGGAGCTGTGTCCGTCCATGGACGATAAGAGAAAATAGGATTTTTTGTACTCACCGTAAAATCCTTTTCTCTGAAGTCCATGGACGGACACAGCTCCCACCCCTCCTTTTTAGGTTTGTACTGCTTGTTACGAACTGAGGCTGCAAGCTGCAGTGAGGAGGGTTATGTCTGGAGGGACCGCCCCCTGGGCGGGGCTGTTCAACTCTGTTAATGTAACATGTATTTAACTATTTAACATGTTTCTGCCTAGTCCTCTCCTGTAAACAGGGAACATAACCCACTTGTCAAGATTTAAGGAGCTGTGTCCGTCCATGGACTTCAGAGAAAAGGATTTTACGGTGAGTACAAAAAATCCTATTTTTTGAAGCCAAAGAAAAAGCAAGGTGTAAGCTAATCATTTTATTTAGTGACAGGAGCTTTGAGTAGCGTTCAGAGAGCTTTAACAAAGCCTGTTTTGAAGCAAGTGTAAACTAGCCGTTAAAGTGGTTGTAAACCCGCATATACAATTTTTTTATTTTTATTACACCTGCAAGGCAAAAAAGGCGCGCGGGAGATTTCATTCCGGCAAGGGTCGGCGGCGGCCGGCCCTTCAGCCGAGGATCCCCCCTGCGCATGCGCCGCTGCACGGTTTAGGAGATATTCTTTATACCCACAGGTAAGCCTTATTATAGGCTTACCTGTAGGTAAAAGTCAAACAGTGGGGTTTACAACCACTTTAAGCCAAAGCAAATGTAAATGAGTCCTTATTGCATCAGCTGTGTGCACTAACTAGAATTGTTTCATAAATAGGAATTTGTTTATAGTAAAACAAAGTGTACTGCTGACCTTTCCATGTTCCTCTTTGGTCCATTAACCACTTCCCGCCCGGCCTATAGCCGATTTACGTCCGGGAAGTGGTTGTGAAATCCTGACAGGACGTCCTGCAGGATTTCAGCGCGGCGATCGGTGATGCGGGGTGTCAGTCTGACACCCTGTATCTCCGATCTCGGTAAAGAGCCTCCGGCGGAGACTCTTTACCACGTGATCGGCTGTGTCCAACCACGGCTGATCATGATGTAAACAGGAAGAGCCGTTGATGGCTCTTCCTCACTCGCGTCTGACAGACGCGAGTAAAGGAGAGCCTATCGGCGGCTCTCCTGACAGGGGGGGTTCGCGCTGATTGTTTATCAGCGCAGCCCCCCCTCGGATCACCAAAAAAAAAAAAAAAAGTCTAAAAAAAAAAAAAAAAAACAGCATTAAAAAAAGATGCCAATCAGTGCCCACAAATGGGCACTGACTGGCAACCTGGATAAATCAGTGTTGCCCCACAGTGTCCATCAGTGCCACCCCAGTGTCCATCAGTGCCACCCCACAGTGTCCATCCATGCCCAGTGCCCACCTATCAGTGCCCATCTGTGCCACCCATAAGTATCCATCAGTGCCACCCATAAGTGCCGCCCATGAGTGCCCAGTGCCGCCCATGAGTGCCCATCAGTGCCGCCTATGTGTGCCCATCAGTGCCGCCTATGTGTGCCCATCGGTGCCGCCTATGTGTGCCCATCGGTGCCGCCTATGTGTGCCCATCGGTGCCGCCTATGTGTGCCCATCAGTGCCGCCTATGAGTGCCCATCAGTGCCGCATACCAGCGCTGCCAATCAGTGCCACCTCATCTGTGCCCGTCAGTACTACCTCATCGATGTCATCTCATCGGGGCCCATTAGTGCCGCCATATCAGTGCCCGTAATTGAAAGAGAAAAACGTATTTACAAAAAAATTAACAGAAAAAAATTAAAATGTAAATTTTTTTCAAAATTTTCAGTCTTTTTTTAGTTGTTGCGCAAAAGAAAGCTCTATTTGTGGGGAAAAAAGGACGCCAATTTTGTTTGGGTACAGTGTAGCATGACCGCGCAATTGCCATTCAAAGTGCGACAGTGCTGAAAGCTGAAAATTGGCTTGGGCGGGAAGGTGCGTAAGTGCCTGGTATGGAAGTGGTTAAATAAGCTTTCTTTAATGGAAGGAATCTACTTGACTCAATTATATCACAAATTCCAAAATCATGGGGTTCAATCTTCATTTTAAAATAGTGGACAGAATCATGTAAATTCTTAATTTATGCTCCTTGACCAACTGTACATCCAGTAGCTTTATGATACAGACATGGACACACAAAGTGCGCCCAGCAGTGATCACCAACCCCTGGTTGCTGGAAAGAAATTCCCTCTGTCTTTGGCGGCCTTACAGCTAGCCGATAGAAACACTCTCATTTATGAGCTCCCAAAGCTTTTTGCAAAGCTAAAACATACAGGAACCCAGTTGTTTTATTGCTGTCTGCACATTAGGTGCAGCTTGCCCTGAATCTACTGTAATTGTTTTTAATAGCATTGCTATAGATTAAATTGCATCCTGTAGTGTCCAGGAAATTATTTTAAAGATCTGTTGTCTCTAGCTTCTGGGTATTCTATTGCATTATGTCTATTCACAAATTGTATGCTAAATGTCAAGTTTGCATTTTAAAATAATCCCAGATAATACCTCTACTAAGTTCATGCCATTTTGGTATTCAATATGCAGCATATATAACATAAATCTGCCTCTAGAGTGCTGACAGCAAACATAGATGGGTGGTTCCCAAACTCTTTGCCACATATTTGCAGACCTGTTGACCCTCGAGCCTCACCTAAAAACTAAAATATCTCTAAACCAACTTTTAATTAAATATCTGCAATTTCATGGCACTTACAAGCATTGCTGAATTTAAAGATATAAAATAAAGATGTAAAGTACATGAAATGTAACATACAGAGAATTGCCGTGATAGAGAACCAGTCATATTTAGAGACTGCCTTGGTAAAAAAAAAAGAAAAAGCAGCCATATTTAGAGACTGTCCTGCAGACTGTCCTGCGGGGAGCCAGTTATATTTAGAGAAAGCCCTGGTAGAGAGCCAATCATGTTTTGAGGCCACTTTAGTAGCGAGCCAGTCATATTTGGAAACCACCCTATTGGTGAGCCAGTCATATTTAGAGACTCTGCCCTGGTAGAGAACTAGCTAAATTTAGAGATTACCCTGGTGGGAAGCCAGTCACATTTTGAGATGGCCCTGGTACAGAGCCACTCATATTAAGGCACCTGCTCTTGTAGAGAGCCAGTCAGTGGCGGCCCATCCATTAGGGGCGCAGGGGCGCCGCCCCCCCTAATCCATGCACCCGGCCCCTAAACTTCACGCAGGGCACCAGACGCATGGATTCCAATTGTTTTTTTTTTTTAAGCACATGATTAGAGCCCAAGGCTCTAATTGGCTTTAAAAAAGGGTGGCTCGGGACACAGAGCACTGGGATGTTCGCGGCAAATTCGAAAAAGCCGCGGGAACACCCTGTAAAAGTCTATAGGAAAAATCTAAAGTGCTAATTTTCAAGGATTATATGCAAGTTATTGTCATAAAAAGTGTTTGGGGACACCTGAGTGTCTCCGAGCGTCACCAGCACCCCCCACATTTCTGGCCACATACAGTATGCATCCACTAGCAGTGGTTGTGGAACGAATCAGCTGAGTTTCCATTAGGGTTGTCATGATACTGATAACTTACAGCGTATTTTCCGTATCCTGAAAGAATTTGCACCGTAAGTTACGGCGGTATAGTGTAACTGTGTCTGCGTAAGGGCGCGCAATTCAAATGGATGAGATGGGGGCGTGTTTTATGTTAATACGTCTTGACCCAACGTAAATGACGTTTTTTTTAACGGCGCATGCGCCATGCGTGGGGGTATCCCAGTGCGCATGCTCCAAATTAACCCGCAACAAGCCAATGCTTTAAAAGTGAACGTAATTCTACGCAAAGCCATATTCGCGAACAACTTACGCAAACGACGTAAAATTTTCAAAATTAGACGCGGCAACGACGTCCATACTTCACTTTGAGTACGCCACATATAGCAGGGGTAACTTTACGCCAGAAAAAGCCTTACGGAAACGACGTAAAAAAATGCACCGGCCGGATGTACGTTTGTGGATTGGCGTATCTAGCTAATTTGCATACTCAATGCGGAAATCGACGGAAGCGCCACCTAGCGGCCAGCGTAAATATGCAACTTAGATCCGACGGCGTACTAAGATGTACGCCAGTCGGATCTAGCCCAGCTTCAGGCGTATCTTGTTTTGTGGATACAAAACAAAGATACGCCAGAGCAACCTAGCAGTTACGCGGCGTATCAATAGATACGCCGTCGTAACTTCTTCGTGGATCTGGCCCTGTGTGTGTAAGTGTCCTGGTTGGTTATTCAGCTTTTAACATTAATGGCCCTGAAGTGTGTATGTTGGTGTCTGTGTTATAGACCGTAGAGTGTAAGCTCTTTTGGGAAATTAAAAAGTTTCATGATATTGTATGGATATATATAAATATAGGAAATGATTGTACATAAAGTAGTGCAAGGAGCAAAGCGCAATGTGTAGTGTTCTTAGCAAACAAAGGGCATAAATCATGTATTAGACTTGGGTAAAGTAAATTCTTATTGATTACTTCACTTTGCACTGTGTGGATTGTTCCTTGCAATGCTTGAAGAACAATCCAAATAATTCTCATTAAAGTAGATCTAAGCTCAATAATTAAAATGTCATAAAAGCATTATATGTTAATGGGAATTCAATAGTCATTTTGAATGTTTTCAAATCTGCAGCTGCGATTAATACAATACCCGATGATCTTGTCATGAAGATCCTTGTTAGGGCACTTCCTCTCAGGTGACAATGCTCTGTCTTGGCCCCTCAAGTGCTAGTCACCCTGTCATGTAAATTTTCAACAGGGACTATAAGCCGCCATATTGACACAAATTGTGCAGGCGTGTTTAGCTGTTACCATCCAGAAACCTCACTTTGGAGGGATTTTCTCTCACTCCCTGTTTTGTCTATGGGACAGGAAGTGAAGGGAAATCTCCCCAATGGGACACAGATGGCAAAAATCTGCCTGAGGTTATAATCTTCCTTTATTCCATTACAAAAATCGGAAAAAAAAAGTTATGCCTTTTCTATTTTAATAGAATTTGGTTTTCTTTTTATGGGGATAAGGATTGGAGTGTACCATGCCTCGTATTACTGTTCACTGTGAGCGTCATGTATATACGTGTTTGATAGAAGAACAGTTCTTGTAGCCCACAACCACCAGATTTCCACATTTCTCTAGAACCATAAAGGGGAAATCTGTTTGCTGAGGGTGAAAACTGTCTCTTTTTTACGCTTTTATACGTGTAGCCCATTATTGATGGATTCCGGTATGTATATTGATGTATTGTTTTGGTGTTATGGACAGGGTGTGTCACAGCATGGGGAAGAGACGCTGTGTATCGACTGCAGAGAACAAGCCATCTTCAGGCTGCTGCGGAGTGAAGAAACCCAAACTGTGCCCTTCTCCAGCAGGCAGTGCCCAGCAGCCCCCAGCTCCTCATAACTGCCAGCCCCCTGAGGACAAGACGGTGGGCCCAGGTGCCCTCACCCCACTCTCCCGTCCCAACGGGACCACAAGCACCAGGGAGCAGTTGGTGGTGTCAGCTGAAATGGGCTGCTACTGCTTTGATGTTCTGTATTGTCACCTACATGGCTTCCCACAGCCTCGTCTGCCACGTTTCACTAATGACCCCTAGTAAGTCTATCTATAGCTTCTATCACCAGTGGCCTCTAATACAAACACTGTAGCCATCACTTTTTTTATTTGTTTGCCATACTGTATACTTCTATGTGTTGACAATATGAACAATACAGAATTGGCTTCTGGTTGGAAAAGGTAAACGCACACCAATGACATGACTCAAGAGTTATGCTGACCATACATTATACAATTTTCCTTTAGAATTACCAAAACCATATAATATGAGGTCAAGGTGAACATAAAGGAAATTGAATAAGAAAATTGTATAATGAATGGCCAGATTAAGGGTGGAAATGGAAAGAGTTGGTCGCAGGAGAATTCCTATCCATAAACTCTAGGGGCCGGATTCAGATACATTGGCGGATCGGAGGGCCTATAGAGTAGCCGTGACCTGTCATCCACCCGCTACGCTCATTGTGGCCCCTGACTGGTTACCAAGTCACTTAAAGGAACACTAAAGGTTCGTTTTTTATTAGATCAATTGATTGCTGTAAGCTAGAGCATACAGGAACTACTTTTTGAAATCGCAGATGCGGCGTCGCACTGATTAGGACAGTGCCATTGCCGACAATTGCCACCGATTTGAGATGCGATTTGACATGTCAAATCGCATCTCAAATTGTTCCAAATCGTACCCGTTCAGACCGTTGTCCTCTGGTTAACCTATCGTGTGTACGAGGCTTAAGTCTTTAGAAAAGTGTCTTTTAGTTATGTGAATCCTTGTTGCATTTGCTGGAAAACTCAGGATGCAGCATAACACTGTTGGGATGTAATACCTGTGGGACGGAGTACCCCGCTCACCATCCTTGGACAGTTGCGCAATCCACTGATGTCTTTGTGGATGCTCTTATTCTGGGATGCTTCAGGTCTCCTGTGGAGTCACAGTTATGGTGTTGTCTAGAAGATCCAGCAAGGTACTGAACAGGTTTTCAGAGTTTCTGGCCAGTTAGTCTAGTCAGTGAGACACTATATATAATACACTTTTATTTATACAGGTATGCAGGTATAATACATTAACCTGTAATTTCTTGCTTTTCCTATATTTACCTTTGTGGATAATTTGCAGTGTACTTTTGTTCATTTCTCTTATTTCCAGTCCGTTGTTTGTTACCTGGAAAGCTGGACGTGATAAGCGTCTTCGTGGCTGTATCGGGACCTTTTCAGCCATGAATCTACACTCAGGTCTCAGGGAATACACCTTAACCAGGTACCAACACCAAAACAGATTCGATTTTCAAGTGGCAATTTATATTATGGATATATTTGGGTTTAGTTTAGGGATAATTTGTATCATCCACTTCATATAAGGCTACTACAGTACATCCAGAAAGTATTCACAGTGCTTCACTTTTTCCACATTTTGTTATTACAGCCTTATTTCAAAATGGATTAAATTAATTATTTTCTTCAAAATTCTACAAACAATACCCCTTAATGACAATGTGAAAGAAGTTTGTTTGAAATATTTGCAAATTTATTATAAAAAAAAAAACATGTACATAAGTATTCAAATCCTTTGCTTAAAACTTTGTCGAAGCACCTTTGGCACCAATTGGAGCCTGAAGTCTTTTTCAGTACGATGCTACAAGCTTGCCACACCTATTTTTGGGCAGTTTCACTCATTCTTCTTTGCAGGACATCTCAAGCTCCATCAGGTTGAATGGGGAGTGTCAGTGTACAGCCATTTCCAGGTCTCTCCAGAGACGTTCAAGGCTGGGCCACTCAAGGACATTCACAGAGTTGTCCCGTAGCCACTCCTTTGTTATCTCGGCTGTGTGCTTAGGGTCCTGTTAAAAGATGAACCTTCATCCCAATCTGAGGTCCAGAGCGCTCTGGAGCAGATTTTTATCAGGGATGTCTCTGTACATTTCTGCATTCATCTTTCCCTTGATCCTGACTAGTCTCCCAGTTCCTGCCGCTGAAAAACAACCCCACGACATTATGCTGCCACCACCATGCTTTACTGTAGGGATGGTATTGCCCAGGTGATGAGCGGCGCCTGGTTTTCTCCAGACATGACGGTTGCCATTCAGGCCAAAGAGTTCAATCTTTAATTCATCAGACCAGAGAATTTTGTTTCTCGTGGTCTGAGAGTCCTTCAGGTGCCTTTTGACAGGTGGGCTGTCATGTGCCTTTTACTGAGAAGTTGCTTCCGTCTGGCCACTCTACCATACAAGCCTGATTGGTGAAGTTCTGCAGAGATGGTTGTTCTTCTGGAAGGTTCTCCTCTTTCCACAGAGAAATGCTGGAGCTCTGTCAGAGTGATCATCGGGTTCTTGGTCACCTCCATGACTAAGGCCCTTCTCCCCTGATCTCTCAGTTTGAGTCCTGATGGTTCCAAACTTCTTCCATTTCAAGTTGATGGAGGCCACTGTGTTCATTGGAACCTTTAATGCTTCAGAAATTTTTCTGTACACCTCCCCGGATCTGTGCGTCGATACAATCCTGTCTCGGAGGTCTACAGACAATTCTTTGGACTTCTGTAGACCTCTGGCTTGGTTTGTGCTCTGACATGAACTGTTAACTGTGGGATCTTATATAGACAGGTGTGTGCTTTTTCCATATCATGTCCAATCAACTAAATTTACCACAGGGGGACTCCAATCAAGTTGGAGAAACATCTCAGGCCGGGTTCACACTAGTCCGACAAACGCTCCGACATTGGGAGCTCATGTCGCATGACGTGTGAAAATAAATTTTTTCCTATGGGAGCCGTCTTAACTGGTCCAACACATGTCGGAGCAACTTTGCAAATGCTCCCTGTACTACTTTGGTCCGACTTTGATCCTACTTCACTCCATTGAATATCACTGAAGTCAGATCAAAGTCGGAAAGCAGTCTTGCACGCTCCGACTTTGGCATGCGACTTGTACTCTGCTGATCTTGAGGGGAAACTCCACGCCAAATTTTAACAAAAAAACGGCATGGGTTCCCCCTCCAAGAGCATACCAGGCCCATGGGTCTCGTGCGGATTTAAAGGGGAACCCCCAACGCCTAAAAAACTTTGTGGGGGTCCCCCCAAAATCCATACCAGACCCGTATTCGAGCAGCAGCCTGGCCCCCCCCCAAAGCACCCAGCCCCCATGTTGATGAGAACAGGGCCTCTTCTCGACAACCCTGGCCGTTGGTTGTCGGGGTATGCAGGCGGGGGGTTATCGGAATCTGGGAGCCCCCTTTAACTTCTTCTTCCCTCTTCTTTTCTTCCGGTGTTGACTCGACGCTCCTTCCCGCTGTAATGCTGGGTGCGCGCTCGTCCCCACCCCCTTTCCTGACCTGCTGGGCTGCTGCTCGGATACGTTCTGGTATGGATATTGGGGGGACCCCCACGCTGTTTTATCGGTGTAGGGGGTTCCCCTTTAAATCCACACCAGAGGAAGAGTGACTGCCCTGAAAATGAATTGCCTCCCAAAATTAATGTACCTATTTAGATCCCTTCCGCTCAAATTACCCAAATCTTACGTCCTCAAAATTCAATCCCTGTTTAACAATTTCATCTGGAAAAATAGACCCCCTAGATTTGCGAAGGAGGTCCTTTACTGTTCTTCCAAGAGAGGTGGCCTTGGGGTTCCCCAGATCTGGCTCTATTATTTATCCAGTAGATTCTCCCAACAGGCCCAATGGAATATCCGCAATCCCAAGGTCCCCTGGGTTAGATTTGAAATGGACTCCATAGTCCCATTTTATCTCCCGGGCCTCATGTGGTCCTCTAACCCCACGGGTTTTGCCATCCGATCCAAGAACCTCATAGTGGCCTCTTCCCTACACCTCTGGGATAGTTATAAACTTAAACTAGGCTTAGTCTCACGACCACCCCTGAACGCCTCATACTTGGGTGACTCACGTTTTGCCCCAGCCTACTCCTGCCCTGAGGCTTTTCAGACTTGGGTGGACCTAGGCTTAACCAGGCTTCGGGATTTCTTGCAGGACTCCAAGTTTATGCCTTTTGCCACTCTACAGTCAAAATTTGGGATACTAGGGGGGGAATTCTATCATTTCCTCCAAATTCGGCACTTTTTTCAATCGCATTATGGTACCCCCCCCCTCTGATCGTCCTTCTGACTTTGAAACTATATGTAACTCTACTCCCAGAGGCAAGGGGTTGATATCGGGGATCTATGCTATGATGGTCGCGGCTCTTCATTCCACTGGGTTGAAATACAGGACCCAGTGGGAACGGGAGCTACAGTTGACCGCCAGTGACATGGACTGGCAATCCTGCTGGATCAATATGCGTAAAAGCACTCTTTCTCTCTCTATTAGGGAAACTGTGGTTAAGCTACTAACCCGATGGTATTACACCCCTATGCGCCTCCACAGTATATTCCCCCAGGCCTCCCAACTATGTTTTAGGGGCTGTGGGACACCGGGCTCCTATGTCCATTTGTTCTGGGACTGTCCCAAAATCAAACCCACCTGGACAGAAGCATTGAAACTGATTGACACCCTAGCGGGAGAACATGTGGACCTTAAGCTTACACAATGTCTTCTTTTTGATAAAATTCAAGAAGTACAGTTGCCCATGGCTAGGCTTATTCACGCAGTCTGCCTGGCCATGTTATGGGCTATTGCCCTTTGCTGGAAGAAAGATGCAGTTCCCTTCACGCTAATATTAAATAGAGTAGACCAAATGATGCTGTCTGAGAAAATATTTCACACCCTGTATGACTCGCTACCTAAGTTTGACGCCAAATGGAACCCATGGTTTCTATTCAGACTCCAGGACTGACCTTCCTTTTTACTTCTTTTTTTTTTGTTTAATTTTACATCTTTTCTCTTACTCCCTTTCTAATTCTCGACTACTCGAGATGACCGACCTTTCGGTCTCCCGTTGGACTGCAATATTGGCAACCTAGGATAATGTCTCTGGTTATTGTTTATTCCAGTTGTACCATGTTTCGATATATTTGCATCTTTCTGAAACGAGCACTGTTTGAAGTTGCTTCTGTTGTAACCAATACCTACAATGTACACATGTGCCTTTTGGCCGTATGCTTGCCTATACTTGACTATGTCTTGCCTTTTTCTATTTACAATAAAGCTCTTTTGAAAACAAAAAATAAATCCACACCAGACCCATGGGCCTGGTATGCTCTTGGAGGGGGAACCCATGCCGTTTTTTTGTTAAAATTTGGCGTGGAGTTCCCCCTCAAGATCAGCAGAGTACAAGTCGCATGCCAAAGTCGGAGCGTGCAAGACTGCTTTCCGACTTTGATCTGACTTCAATGATATTCAATGGAGTGAAGTAGGATCAAAGTCGGACCAAAGTAGTACAGGGAGCATTTGCAAAGTCGCTCCGACATGTGTCAGACCAGTTAAGACAGCTCCCATATAGAAACATTGATTTTCACACGTCATGCGACATGAGCTCCCAATGTCGGAGCGTTTGTTGGACTAGGGTGAACCTGGCCTCAAGGATGGTCAGTTAAAACAGGATTCACCTGAGCTCAATTTTGAGTGTCATGGCAAAGTCTGTGAATACTTATGTGATTTTTTTCATTTTTTTTATTTTAAATAAATTTGCAAAGATTTCAAACAAACATTGTTTTTAGAATTTTGAGGAAAATAATGATGCATAGTAACCCATTATTCTTTACCTTTGCAGGGAAACAAAGAGGAAGTAACACCCAATCAGGGTTTACTTCCTCTTTAAATGCAGGATATAGTGAAATGCATAAATTACTTTTGTCAACATACTTGGCTTACCGATCCAAATGTTTAACATCTACTATGCATACTACAAGTATAAAAATGATTTCTATTACATTAGTTTTTCATTCTGCAGTGCCCTTAAGGACAGCCGCTTTCCTCCACTAACCCGCGAGGAGCTGCCCAAGCTGTCATGCTCCGTGTCTCTGCTCACCAACTTTGAAGATGTAGGCGACTTTCTGGATTGGGAGGTGATTTAGTAATTTTAAAAAGAATCTATAAAGGTTGTAGGTCAACTTTCTTTTACCTTTTTTGATTAGATTTAGAAAGTTTTTTAAAGATGATGTTTTTTATCTATTCTATTTCAATACATTTTTATTGATGTTTTCAAAGAAGCGCTATAATTTTTTTTTACACTGTTCTGCCCCCTGTGGGACAAGTACAATGTAACATTTTGTCCTGTGTAACTAGGAGCTTCCTAAGTGTAGTTATGAAGTTTGACCTGTCCCCCCCCCCCCTCTCCGCTCTCTACCCTTTTAGGGCCCTATGCATTCAGGGATGAATGCCTGGAACGCAGGTCCCTGACTGCATAGGGCTAGTATGTGCAATTTTGTTGGCCAGCAAACACAATATAAGCTTGATTTTTACCTTTTGTGCTAGTTCACACCAGATGCAGTTCCGTGAGTTTTTTGTCACTAAAAATGCATGGACAGTATTTTCCATGCATTCCAATGGCTCTAGTTCACACTGTGCAGTCAGTTTCCAGTGCAGGAAATAAAGTAGAGTGTGCTGCATTTTTTCTGCACAGAACTGTATGGACCCTAGAAAATGATATCAAAAACGCACTGGAACTGTGTGTGGTGTGAACTGTAAGCAAAAACTGATCCGAAACGTATCCTGAGTGTATTTTTGTGGTGTGAACTGGCCCTTAGAGTAAACATGTATTCTATATTCACTAGCTAAAGTACGTGGTCAATGCCTGCCCGTTTCAGTACCATATGATGCACGTGTCATCCTGGGAATCCACTGAAAATCCCATGCAAATTCAGATTTTCTGAATATATTTGTTTTCATAGGGCTTGGCAGCACGTTACCCACCTAATGCCTTGTACACACGATCGGAATTTCCGATGAAAAAGGTCAGACGGAATATTTTCATTGGATATTCTGACCGTGTGTGGGCCCCATCGAACTTTTTTCCGTCGGAGTTTAGAAATAGAACATGTTTTATTTTTTTCCAATGGAAAAAAATCCTATCGGAAATTACGATTGTCTGTGTGGAACAAAACACGCATGCTCAGAATCAAGTCGACGTATGCTCGGAAGCATTGAACTTCATTTTTCTCAGCTCGTCGTAGTGTTTTACGTCACCGTGTTTTGGACGGTCGGAATTCGGTCTGACAGTGTGTATGCAAGACAGCTTGAACGGAATTCCGACAGAAAATTTCATCGGATTTTATCCCATCAGAAATTCCGATCGTGTGTACAAGGCATAACAGTATTTTGCTGTGTGAGCAGGCACCAAATGCTGCTTTGTGGGAGATAGTGGAGCATTTACACGTGACCCATACCTGTTGCTAAAAATATGCTTTCTATACAGAACACTTACTATAGCTAGTTTATTCAGAATACTGGCTCACTGAACTCTCAGCAAACAGCTAAGTACAAAGACGAGAACTGTTTTGCCTGATAAAGAATTTCTGAAGTCAGTCTTGTGATTCCGGTATCACTAGCACAACATGCGACCATGCAAAAAATCCACAGCAGCACAGCTATGTCAAATCATTGAAAGAGAATGGGCATCACTGCATTTTTCTATCTGCCTGATGTTCCACTTTAAAAATGGCTGCTGGCTTTGCACCAATCTACTCCAGATATGGGATTAGCTGATACAGTTTTGCCTATGCCTGTTTTTTAATTCTGTATGATCAGCTGATACAGATAGAAAACAAGTCTGCATTTACAAAGTTCGATCTTCTTTGTCTTTTTTTTGGAAATGAAATACTTTAAGCCCTGGTTCACACTGGGTACGATTTGGAACAATTTGAGATGCGATTTGACATGTCGATTTACATTAAATTGCGGCAGAAATCGCGGCAAAATCGCAGCCGCGAAATCGCGGTAAAATCGCGCATTTTACCGCGATTTTGAATTCGCAGCAGTGTGAACCTAGGCTGAAATGCAAATCTCACAAAAATAGATTTTGCCTTAATGTTTGCGACCAATCAGCACATGTTCAGCTCACTGAGCACATCTGGTGATGCTGGATTCACACAGGAAGGCAATTCAGCAGATTGTAGGGCTTTAGCACATTCACCATTGTTCCCTCCTAGTAGATATGCAGAAATAAACATGCTGATAATTGTTTCCTGAGCAGTGAATGTTCATTGCAAGTAACAAAATGCTATGGTCTGTCAGTAGACAAATATATACAAGTACATTTTCTCCTGTGTATAGCAATGTTTAATTTTATTTTATGACAGTTCCTTCCCAAAGTCTTCACAATCATTTATTAAATGTTTCCAATCAAAAGGGTTCAACTCTGTCTAGTTCTGTTAACTTTCCCATTCAGGTTGGAGTCCATGGAATCCGGATTGAGTTCCTAAATGAAAAAGGAGTAAAACGCACAGCCACCTACCTGCCAGAAGTAGCCAAGGAACAAGGTGTCTCTATTTGAGTGTCTCTACCTTTTACATATATTTTTTCCTGGTTCATGTTTACACAAAGACAAGATATAGTAATGTGTACTTATGATTTGACTGTTTGCATATTTTCTTCACTGCATTAACATGCGCTTTTAGTGTACGTTGATGTATGGCTTTCAGGCTAATTTTCTTTAAAGCATAAATTCACCTTTGGGAACATGTTACATGTTTCACCTGTTTTTATGGATGTACGGGCACACAGATACACTGACAGGTCTGCAGGAGACCTGCATGGCACAAGCGATCTGCTGATCACTGGTGCAATGCTTTACAGGCTCCAAAAACAAAAAGTTAATAAATGCAAATTTTTTTACATGCAAAAAAATTTGTATTTTTTTTCTTTTAAAGTGAACGTATCCTTTAATACGGCTGTTCAGATCGATACACTGTGTTGTACTGCAATTATAAGAACAGCCTAGACAATGGACTGTCACGGCTTTACCTGCTGTAGAAAACATGTAAGCCATCGCCGTTTCACCAGCAGATCAGGGAATAAGAAGGAGAGCAATTTCAACTTTATGAAGTTGAAGAGTATAAATATCTAACATCAGTCCATTTCATCTCATCCTGTCAACATTCAATTCAAAAGTGTGGGCATATGTGGGATAAGAAGCCACACAAACCGACCTTGTGCTTCAGATGTGGATATGGGTGTGTATGGCCTCAGCCAGCATTGCTCCAGCCACTCCCTCTGACATGTTTCGCCCCACTTCCCTGGCAGGCGGGGTGAAACATTTCAAGGGGGGGTGGCCACAGCAGCATTGACTGAGGTCATACACAGCCATATCCACATCTGAAGCACTAGGTCGGTTTGAGCAGCGTACTATCCCACATATGCACAGACTTCTGAATTAATGCCTGATTCCTGCTCCTACTTTCTGAATTCTGACAGGGACACCTGTTATCCTCCAGTTTTGAGCGGCGCCCCAAGTTTACCAATCCAAAATAATCTTTTTACAGATCTGACTACAGATGCAATGGCTATAATATGCTTACAGCCATTGAGCTTTGCTTTAATGAATAAACCCATGGCCATGTATCAATATGGGAATTGAGTCTGTTATATAACTTGTAACATGTATAACATTAGTGTAGAGATGTGCCTATCCTTGTTCACGCAGGAAAACCTGGCAAATCCCGGTTAGCTGCTAAGGGCACATGATCTGTTGCTTAGTGTTTATGGACCAGGCCCCCACTAGGACTAAATAAGATGGAAGAAGAAAAAAATCTGGACTAAAATAATTGGTGGGATGTTGCAGTGTACATTTAGGAGTATCTACTGTATATGACTTATTTTGTTGTTTGCAAAGCATACTGGGACTAGGTCGTTTCTTGACCTATGGGCACCTGCAAGTTACCTGTGGTTGGTTATTTCTTTTTGGTTGAGGATCATAAATAGAGAGAGTGCACACAGCTGGAAGTTGTAAAAAAACATTGTTGTCAGTTTCGTAATGACTTTTGTTACTTTGAAGTGTCTACATATCTTAATATGTATATGTGTTTCCCCAGACTGGGATCAGATTCAGACAATAGACTCTCTGCTCAGGAAAGGCGGCTTTAAAGCTCCTATTACTAATGAGTTTAGGAAAAGCATCAAACTCACAAGGTAAGTTCCTTTAGGGTACTATATGTTTACCTGTACCAAAAACGACAAACTTTTCATTACATTTAAGACATCTAGTTTTATTTTCCTATTTATCATGCAACAGTACTTTCCTGAACATATAATACAGAACACAGGCTTCTAAGTCTTTATTACTGAGCTTTATGCACCTATCATCAGCTGGGTGGACACTGACAAATAAAAAAAGCTGCTGGGACAAACTCCATATAACCTCTCTTACTCCCAGCTAGCCTCTGTTTTTTGCTAGTGTCCTTGGGTTATGGACTTCTCTCTGCTGAGAGAAGCTTGCCTTCTCATATGACATTTTTTTTCTGGATTTTGATCTCTTCTGAACCTTCTATTAAACTGGCTGCACCATAGACACTGCAGCTTTTTATTGCAGCTTCCAGATAGGTTGTCTCTCAGCCAGCACCTCCAGCGGCTGTACCCAGACCTCACTGCAATGAAGACGCATGTCTGGCCTGTAATGTTGTGCTATGCTGAGGACACTCCCCTTGGCACATAGCACAATGTGTGGAGTTAGCCACAGGATGCTTTACACATCCAGAGCCTTGGTCTGCTTGGTGCAGAGCCCAGACTCTAAAGACCCCTGCAGGGGTGTGCCCATCAAGGAGAGCAAAGTAAGGAAATGTTTAACTTCTCAATATTCCTTTGTTTGATCAGTAAGTCAGGGTGGAAGCTAGAGCTGCACAATTCTGGCTAAAATGAGAATCACAATTTTTTTGCTTAGAATAAAGATCACGGTTCTCTCATGATTCTCGCGGCATAACATCATCTTTCAAATTGGGCTAACTTTACTGTTTAGTTTTTTTTTAATTCATTGAAGTGTATTTTTACAGTGTGACATAAAATATTACAACAGCCACCATTTTATTCTCTACGGTCTCTGCTAATATATATATATATATATATATATATATATATATATATATATATCTCAAAAAAATATTTGGGGTCCTAAGTCATTTTCTAGCAGAAAATACTGATTTTAACTTGTAAGCAACAAGTGTCAGAAAAAAACGAAGTCTTTAAGTGGTTAAACTGACCTCATTTACAGACCGAAGTTCATCCCTTTGATCTAAAAAACAAAATGTTACAATGTTTCTCTTTATCTCCCAGCACTGAGGAATGTTGATAAACATTTGCTGGCTTTTTTTTTACAGATCTGAGCAGAGAACGGCTCTGCACATAGGATCGTGGAAATGCTGGATTAAGATTGTGAGGGGAGTTGAATCGAAGATCACAATTTTTTAACGATTAATCATGCAGCTCTAGCGGAAGCCTTTTAAACATTCAGAACCAAGGGTACCCCTGTTTTTTCCCCTTTGGGGATTATTTTTTCTGGTCATGCTTACAGGTGGCAGCTCGAAAAGCTCAGGGGTTAGCACTGCATTGGCACCCTTTTCCTCCTGGATGGCGCTATTCTGGAGGTCACCTGTGGTAGTGCTGTTGTGCGTTTGGATATTGACTCTATTGTGCAGTAGGGCCTCTGTTCGAATTGGTGGCAATGGCGCATGCCAGTGTAGCATACTGCGCCTGAATGGCCTTGCTTTGAAAGGGACATACAGGTGATGTACTGAGGGCTTATCCTCCCCACTCTATCACAGCGGTGCATGTGCATACCCCTTCTAGGGCAATGTTTTGAGGGTATGGCAGATCATAGAGTCAAGGGTCCAGAGGGTTCCAGTTGCTCAGCGTCAGTTTACGGCTTCAATGTAGGGGGTGGGGGGTGGTCACTACTGCTGTTCATGGGCCTGGTTCCTTGCACCCTTTTTGATTCCCTGTCCTCCTGTGGTAATATTCTGAAGAATTTTCTGCCATACTGTCTGAGTTCATGGATAGAATTTCAAGCCTTGTTAAGGCCATGGGCAACAGGAGTTGCACACCCATTCCATTTCTGCCTACCCTCCAGATTCAGCCTTTGAATTCACTATTGAACCTGATGAGGCTCCAGAGAAGGTGGATTTACAAGAGGAGGATCCCTCATCATCAGAGGCCATGAATTGAGAGGATTCATCCAGTGTTGAAGTCTCTAGGTTGAAAGAAATACTTTCTGCGCTCATAGACACAGTACACTTTTGCTTGACATTAGAGGAGATTGGAGGAGGCTGAGGGCAATAAAAGGTACTTTTTGAGTTAATAAATACATACTTGTATAGAATTTTCTTTTTTTAAACCAGAGTTTAGTGTCACTTAAAAGCCATTTTCCCTGGCTAGTCCTGCCATGCAGCCTGCTTCCATGACTGTCCATCAGATTAATTGTGATCTGGTCAAAACGTATGGCTTGAGACCCTAGTTCATTAGGGATACTTCTGTCCACAGTTGATTAGCATTGTTGCATACAGCCTTACAATACTGTGTAAATGCATTTGCTAATGCCTTGGTTAATTCTCTCTGTCAACTCTCCAGTATGGGCCCTCTTTCTTGAGATAAGTACATCAAGAAGATTATAAGAATAGAAGTACTCTCCTCCTCCAAAAAAAGAGGGCTTGCACCTCCATCAGTAGGTGTTTCACTCTGGATGTTAGAAAGGGTTCCTTTCATCCTTCCATGACTTCCAACACCAAGGCTAAGACTGGAATGTTTTTCCATAATAAGATGTAGCCTTCCAAACTAGCCAAGTCAGGTGCCAAGGCCAGTGACAGGGAGACCCCACTTTTCGAAGTGGGAGACGTTTGTCAGCTTTCAGGTTTTTCTGGTTCAAACTTATTTTGGACCTGGAAACCAGCTGGAATTTCACACTTTGCCTTCCCCTTACTTTATGTTCTCAAACAAAGCCCATTCTCTGTCCAGGCGGTACTAATAGCTGGTATGCAGCAACTATTCTCAGGGGTTGTTGCTATCATCCAAGCAGGAAAATGCTTTCAAAGGTTTTATTCAAACCTCTTTATGGTCCCAAAGCCCATTGAAGAATTGCGTCCAATTCTGAACTTAAAATGTCTCAACATGTTCCCGCAGATACAGAAACTTCACATGGAGAATGTGAGATTGGTCATTGTGTACCTTCTTCAGGGGTGTTTTCTGGCTCCCATGGATATCAAGGATGCCTACCTGCACATCCCCCATTTTTCCATAAAACCATTATTATCTGAGTTTTGCGATGGGTGACCTGCACTACCAGTTAGTCACTCTTGCTAAGGGATTGGCTACTACTTTGATCTTCTGCTGAAGAATCAGTCTCCTCTGTCCTTAAGGGACCACAACTGCCATACTGTGCAATCTTGGCAGAAATTCCACAGGATTTAAATCTTCACTGCAACCATCTCCAAGGCTGGAGTATCTGGGCCTGATTCTAGACACAGCTTTGTCCAGGACCCTATTGCACTGTGGCAAACATCTATCCTACCATGCTTGCACATCGAATTTCAAGGCTCAAAGATCACTCTCAGTTTGTGTCTACATGAGAGTGTCGAGATGGGGGTATCAGATATGATGCGTCTTGGCGATTGTCCTTTACTAGTTTTGCAGCAATTGTCGCTTCTTCAGAAGGATCTCAACACTGGGGGTCTTTTCCATCCCTTCTACAATGTTTAAGCAGTACACATGGCTGTAACGATTGACTGTATTTAACAATTATTGTCAATGTGGTTCTTTCCACAATGTTTTTATTTTCTATATATTATTCAATTAAAAAAAAAAGATATTCTTTTGTTTATGTCCTTGAGGTACAGAGATAGTACAAGTCTCTCTCCCCCCTGCCAGGGGCAGTTCTGAGGTGCCCCCAGGCTTCTCTTTCTAGTATGTACAAGCTGTCTCTGGACCATCCCATGCATCTGACTTCCAAGACACGACTCTCCCTCCCCTTAAAATTTACAACACAAAGATGAAGTTAGGGAAACTTTTTTCCTGTGCAGTCATGAAAGGTTCTCTCTGATGCTGCCTTATGGGCTGGGGAGCAATCCTGGACACCTTTTGCAGTATATGGGACGTTGTTATTAAATGCGGCTCATATACCTATTATTAATCTGGTTGTCCCTTCATCACTACACTACCTGGGAGTGGGAGCAGGTTCTATGGGGAGGATGTCCCAGTAGCTTTTTGTTGCTATTGTCCGATTACCTAATAGTGATAAATCAATAATCCCATTTTGTCATCTATAATTACCTGTACACAGGCTAAATATTACTGTTTGCTCACAATGGGGTTGATTTAATAAAGGGGTTTAGATTGTTTACTTGGCCAAGTGAATTTTTACTTTTTAAGGGAAATTTACAAACCTGTGCAACCAAAATACATTTTATTTTTTAAATTTTCCATGCATGTGATTGGGTCTACTTTGCAAAGTGAATTTTCATCAAATTCACAAAGTGAAAATTCACTTTGCAAAGTTAACCTTATATATTTCTTTAGTAAGGACTCCAGCATTTGTATAAAATATTAGGTGGTACTAAAAGGACAACTGCACCTGTTTTGAAAATCATTATTGTAATTAACTTTGCACAGGTATTAAATCGTCAATATACAATCTATAGATTTTTTTCCCCACACAAATTAAAGTATCTATAAATGTTTTCGTACATATTTCACATGCCATTCACCCAAGATGCACACATCTAGACTCCAGTGGAAAAGTAAGTACAAAAATCTCTTTAACAGAGATTTCTAAACATGTACTGACAGATATTAAATTCCTTTTAATCAGTGCAATCAATAAAAAAATAAATAAACAATAAATACCAGATATTGCAAAAATGAACAAAAGTTGCAAGCTGAACACGCTAAAGATGATTTCACCACACCCTCCATGCTAATATAATCACAATATAGTACAGCGCAACCTTTAAATACAATCAAACGAGTGAACAATGACAATCTCCAAATACAATGATATGTTACTAACAAAAATAGTGAATAAAAAATATTTTATGAAATAAATCAAATTAAAATTCACAGATGTAATCATATACTAAAGTCCAAAGTAATAAACAAATCCACCACTATGCTTCAAAGTGATATATCTTTGTAAAAACAAAAATTCAAGTGTCATTCGTGCCTCCACCAACAGTGAATGATGGCTGCTCAACTCCAAAATATGACCAATAAATCACCAGTATTTTCACAAAAGCATTTGCCCCCTTCAGGGGTTAATCCTCTGGTGTCCTCAAACGTTCCTCTCTCCCCGCCACTGAACATGGGGATACATTTATAAAAAGGCGAAAAGAAAAGAGCCACTAGTGTTCTACGTTTCAAATTTTAACAAATTTTAATACTGCCCATGTAAAGCTAAAAATCCACTTACAGGATACGGCACTGTAACAATGCTGAACAGGAGCGCAGTATTACAAATCGGCTCAACGCTGCTAGTAAGATGATCATGGGATGACATCACAATCCAGGCTCCGTCCCCCTATACATGTTGCATCCTAATGCGGAACTTCTTCAGTAAAAGATAAGCTAGCACCATTTTCATAATTTCAAGGGATACGGGTGTTAAACTGTGCACACAGAGAAGGCTTTCAGCTATAAGAGTAAGACATGACATACATTAGGTATTTACCTAAGATGTTTACATTATTTTGTCTGGAGTTTCACTTTAATGAAAATGATGGGATGTATGCATAGATCTGTCTTCCTGAGTTCCAGGTATCCTACAGGCTGACTAATCCATAGGTATGTAGTCAGCTTTGATCCTTATTGACTAAAAACATGCAAATGTATCTGTTTATCACCTTACATTTTTATGTGTTTAAGCATTTCATGTATCACTGTGTTTCTGGTACAGGTACCGAAGTGAGAAGGTGACAATCAGTTACACGGAATACATGGCCTCCCGCCAACCAGCACAGCAAAATGGCACTGTGCATGCACCGCCTCATTATACGCATTACTCCTGACACAGCGCTGCCCCCACCGCAGCCCTGTCCCCCGCTCGCCGGCAATGCCTGTGACCTTCTGACATCTGACTCCTCCTCAGCTCCCTCCTCCTGGTCCAGTTACCTGTACTACTGCACCATCTTATGAGCTTCACCAGAGGGGGGAGCAGTGCCCAGAGACTCGCAGACACATGCAGCCTTACCTCACCCAAGCGCTCTCCAGGGACTAAGGAGGGAGAGCTACGGGGGATGTTACAGTCTCCACCAACCCCTGAAGTGTATAGGGGTCACTTGCCCCACAAAAATAGCACTTTTAGGTTTTTACATTCTTAACTCCTTAATTTTTTATTATATAAATAAATATGTATATATATATATATATATATATATATATATATATATATATATATATATATAGTCTTTTTCTAACCTCAAGAAATATCCTTAACTTACAAAATGGGATCTCTTACCTATTATGCTTGCCTTGAATTGGATAACATGTACTTAGTGTGGTGCTCTGCATCAGGAACAGCTAGGCCAACCCAGATCTTGTGCCACACTTGTTGCTAATGAGAGACGCGTGGCACAAAAAGACTAGACAATATACAAAATAACTTTTACCTGGCATGTGAGTTTCCATGTGGTTTTAATTGTTACATATATAAAAATATATATTTTACCCTTAGCACTACCATTTTTCACTTTTTAGTCTCTTTATATAATAGGGATACAACTACAACTTAACGTTTATTGGAGCTCTGTAATACCATGCAGTATACACATGCATTCAGGCCCATATTACTGATACAAGCATAGAAATTATTTATACTATATTATGCTGCAAACAAGACAGCTCTTTTATAATTGCCATGGGTGGCAGTGCTTGTGGGATCTCTGCATTAAAATATAAAGAAAACACAGATCTGGAATATTACCCATGGAAACTCCTGTCCACTTTAAAGCCCAGTTTTACTTTTCTGACAGTTTTCGAAAAAATAAAGCAAGGGAAGTGAAAGAATCAACTTTTTTTTTCTAGCTAACAGCATTCCTTAGGCTAGCCATACATGTTACGATTTTTCTCGTTCAGTCCTTCAAACTAAAGGAGAGAAATCAATAGGTTTTCCTATCTACACTAAACAGCATGGATGGAAGAATCTGTCCACTTGGCATTTGTATTATGACAGCTGCTGCTTCTGCAGCTGTCGGAATACCTGAACAGTGACTGCATTTGATTGGCTGCAGTTAATTGTTCAGCCAAGAATTTCCTACCCAGTTTTTTCGATTTTCAGATTGAAGTTTGTCCAGCTTGGTGGTGTAGACTGAGCATTAACCTTATTGTTGTACAGGATTTTGATCTATTCAATATATTGAATGGGAAATGTTCACATTTTTCAAATTGCAGTGTGGATTTGTGGACGGTGCTGTGTCTATGGAATGCTGTGCCTATGGGACCCTTTGGATTACTCTAAATATGTATGGGGATACAGCAACAGCTCTGTATGATAGTAAACATAATGTTATTGTTCCTTACCAGGCATGATGGATTGTTCAAGAGCTAGTACAAAAACGTTAGGTAATCTATACCAGTTACAAAGTTGATTCATTAATTATTTCACTGCCGAGCTTTTATTAAAACAAATTAGTCAGTAGGGTCAAGTTTAATTGAAAATTAAAGTTACTTTTGTTTTTAAATGTTACATTTATACATTACTGTTCCATTTGTATTCCATGGACACTATGTCTATAATGACATATTTTATGACAGTTGTCATGCCTGTTGGCAAACTGGAGAGGCAGCTCAGGGGAAGAGTGTGCACTTGTGTAGCAGGGACAGGGAGAGAGGATGGATTTTGCACATGAAATGTCAGACTTCCTTGATGTCTTCACTACCGGAGAAGCCAGCAACGAGACAGCAATTTTCTGGCCTCTCCGGCAGTAAATCTGATAAGTCCCCCCCCCCCCCCCCAAAGCATATACCCCCTCCCTTCCTCTGAGGAATATCGGAAGATTGTTTTTCCTTTCATGCTGCTCAGAATAAATTGAACTGATTGAATCAGACAATGGAATTTGGTGCTGTCTTGATTTACAACACTTGGGCACATTTACATTGACAAAAGAGAACTTGTATTCTGGGGGAATCAATCAATAAAGCACTTAAAGGGTCACTAAAGGAAAAAAAAATTGCCTAAAATTAATGTCTGCAAGGTAGACAGACAGAATTCTGTTAAAAACGAGTAAATACCTATTAAATTCCTTCATCTATATCACCTCCGGCATTCTAGTTTCTGTTCTCTCATTCACTTCCTGGTTTGCATCGTTTGTTCATGTAAGAACTACATTTCCCAGTATGAATTGCGGCACGCCCAGTAATCCACACCTCCTTGAAGTCTCTAACACGTAGAGAGCATCCTGCCGCACAGATGTAGTTCCCAGGAGGGGGTGAGCACGTTATTCACCACCGCAGTAAAGCCTCCCATCACGGTGGTCAGTAACAATCAGACAAGCAGGAAGTGAACAGAACAGAGAAGAAATAGAGCAACTTCTGAGCAAAAACGAACAATGAGGAAGTGAAAAGAGGAATGTCTGCAGGTAAAGGATGCTTATTATGAAAAAAATGTTTTTCCTTTACAACCCCTTTAAGCCTCATGCACACTGGACGTTTTTGGATGTTTTTACAGCAGCTCTTTTTGGCAGTAAACATTTTTTTCTACAGTCATTAAACTCTCCATCATGTTATCCTATGTGTCCATGCACATATAGGCTGTTATCAGCATTTTTGGGCAGTGGCGTTTTTGAGCAGTAAAAAAAAAAAAAAAACTAGTGGGTTCTGAGAGACGTTTTCATCTGTAAAAAACGCTCTAACACTGATAAAGGCCGATAAACACTCAAAAAATATCACTCACCAGCATTTTTTAACATTTTTGATCCATTGAAAAAGAAAAAATATTATTATAAAAAAACGCTAATAAACGCTAAAAAACAATATTGCAAAAACTTTGAAAAAAGTTGAAAAACTCACTGCAAAGCTACTGGCATTTTTATAATGTTATTTTAACATCCAGTGTGCATGAGTCCTTATAGGGAGGGAACATTTTTTTTTTATCGCCTGCTGATTTTGTACGTTTGACCAATGACAAAAAAATGATCGGTCTATAATTTTAATGGTAGGTTTATAAAAATTTTTTACAAATGTAATAGTAGGTTTATTTTAACAGGAAGAGACAGAATAGCAACAAAAATATCCAAAAAAACGCATTTAAAAAAAGTTATAAATTGATTTGCATTTTAATGAGTGAAATAAGTGTTTGATCCCCTATCAATCAGCAAGATTTCTGGCTCTGGCTTCTATACAAGTAATGAGCTGAGAAAAGGAGCACTCTCTCAAAGGGAGTGCTTCTAATCTCAGCTTGTTACCTGTATAAAAGACACCTGTCCACAGAAGCAATCAATTGAATTCCAATCTCTCCAACATGGCCAAGACCAAAGAGCTGTCCAAGGATGTCGGGGACAAGATTGTAGACCTACACAAGGCTGGAATGGGCTACAAGACTATTGCCAAGCAGCTTGGTGAGAGGGTGACAACAGTTGGTGCCATTATTCGCAAATGGAAGAAACACAAAATGACTGTCAATGTCCCTCAGTCAGGCGCCCCATGCAAGATCTCACCTCGTGGAGTTTCAATTATCATGAATATGGGGAGGAATCGGCCCAGAACTAGATGGGAGAATCTTTTCAATGATATCAAGGCAGCTGGGACCATAGTCACCAAAAAACAATTGGTAACACACTATGCCGTGAAGGACTGAAATCCTGCAGCACCCGTAAGGTCTCCCTGCTCAAGAAAGCACATGTACAGGCCCCTCTGAAGATTGCTAAATAATATCTGAATGATTCAGAAAATAACTGGGTGAAAGTGTTGTGGTCAGATGAGACCAAAATCAAGCTCTTTGGCATCAACTCAACCCCTGTGTTTGGAGGAGGAATGCGGTCTATGACCCAAAAAAACACCATCTCCACCGCAAAAATGGAGGGGGAAATATTATGCTTTAGAGGTGTTTTTCTGCTAAGGGGACAGGACAACTTCACTGCATCAAAGGGACGATGGATGGGCCATGTACCGTCAAATCTTGGGTGAGAACCTCCTTCTCTCAGCCAGGGCATTGAAAATGGGTCGTGGATTGGTATTCCAGCATAACAATGACCCAAAACACACGGCCAAGGCAACAGCTCAAGAAGAAGCACATTAAGGTCCCAGAGTGCCCTAGCCTGTCTCCAGACCTTAATCCCATAGATATATATGTAGGGAGCTGAAGGTTCAAGTTACCAAACATCGCCCCCAAAACCTTAATGACTCAGAGAGGATCTGCAAAGAGGAGTGGGACAAAATCCCTCTTGAGATGTGTGCAAACCTGGTGCCCAACTACAAGAAACTTCTGACCTCTGTGATTGCCAATAAGGGTTTTGCCACCAAGTACTAAGTCATGTTTTGAGAAGGGGTCAAATACTTATTTCACTTATTAAAATGCAAATACATTTATACGTTTTTTCAAATGCGTTCTTCTGAATATTTGTTATTATTCTGCATCCCACTGGTTTCTTTGTCAGTGGGCATACATACAAAATCAGCAAGAAATCAAATACTTTTTTCCCTTACTGTATCTGTCGGGGGCTCCCTTTATAACTACCTGCACCTGATTCAGGTAAGCATTCCAGCCGGTTTCAGTAACATTACTGACACAGGCAACAAATTCAAACTGCTTTTACTATTGTCCCTTTAAGAGCCTGTCGCTATAAAAGAAACAGATTCCTAAACAATTACTGCCAGTTTGCGGATTAGGAAACTGGCAGTAACTAGGATCAGCTCTGAGCTAGGATACAGTGGGATGCCAGTGCTCAGAGGGGGGGGATATCTGTACATGAAAGCTTTCATGAATGTGCTTCCTGCACAGGGTTTCATCCCAGACCCCATTTAGCTGTCACCAGGAGATTCCTTGTCTGAAAGCTAAATTTAAATAAAGGAGATATCGTTACCCAAATATGGCAATGCCCATATTTGGGAAATTAAAACTCACAGGAGAGGCAGACCTATTTGGCCCTGTACACACGAGCAGACATGTCCGATGAAAACGGTCCGCGGACCATTTTCATCGGACATGTCTGCTGGGAGCTTTTGGTCTGATGTGTGTACACACCATCAGACCAAAATCCCCGCGGACAGAGAACGCAGTGACGTAGAAGACACCGATGTTCTCTAACACGGAAGTTCAATGCTTCCACGCATGCGTCGAATCAATTCAACGCATGCGCGGGATTTTGGGCCGCTGGTTATACGTCATAACCAGCGGACATGTCCGATGAGTCGTACTAACCAGCAGACATGTCCGATGAGTCGTACTAACCAGCGGACATGTCCAATGAGTCGTACTAACCATCGGACATGTCCGACGGACATGTTTCCATCGGACATGTCCGATGGACATGTTTCCAGCGGACAAGTTTCTTAGCATGCTAAGAAACTTTTGTCCGCTGGAAACCTGTCCGCTAGGCCGGAAAAATGTCCGCTAGGCCCTACACACGACCGAACATGTCCGCGGAAACTGGTCCGCGGACCAGTTTCAGCGGACATGTTTGGTCGTGTGTACGGGGCCTTAGAGAACTAGTAGTCTTATGCCCACAACTTTATCCCTGACCTGTCTGGTATGTCCCTTGGTCTTCATGATGCTGTTTATTCACTAAGGCTCTCTAACAAACCTCTGAGGGCTTCACAGAAAAGCTGTCTTTATACAGAGATTAAAATTACACACAAATTTACTAATTAGGTGACTCCATTTGATTCCACTAGATTTTAATTAGAGGTATCAGAGTAAAGGGGGCTGAATACAAATGCACACCACACTTTTCAGATATTTATTTGTAAACAATTTGGATAAACAATTATCATTTTTATTCCACTTCACAATTATGTGCCACTTTGTGGTGATCTGTCACATAAAATACATTTACGTTTTTGGTTGTAACATGACAAAATGTTTAAAATTTCAAGGGGTATGAATACTTTTTCAAGGCACTGTATTCTTTTCCTATTTTTGGCCACCCTCCCTGACCACCATTCTCACCTAGGGAAAAATAACAACTGCATTGTTTTAAAGCCTCTTGAGATATATATATATATATCTCAAGAGGCTTTAAAACAATGCAGTTGTTATATAACATATATATATATATACACATATATATAAATATATATATATGTTGCATATCTCAGGATGCTTCATACTCCATTTAGGGAATTCGGGGGGAAGAAGGGCCTGATATATGTAATTTCCCCCTTCCCATCCTCACCAAACACCAATGTTTTTTATCCCCCCCACTGGGCACTTATGCTTCATTACCACTGACTCACCCCCGAACTCTGATTATTACCAATCATTTATCCCCTCTTCCCCCTCTGCTGAGCGCCAGTGCAATGTCCATATATACAGAATATGAACAGATATTGAGAATTGCATGCTTCATACAGAACAAGAGAAGCAGTACTGAGTGGTATCCATTCATACAGAACTAAAAGAGATACTGAGAATTACACCCCACATACAGAACAAGATGAGTGCTACTATACATTGACCATACATACAGAACAAGACCAGATATCGAGAATTACACCTAGCATACAAGGCCAGAGAAGTAGTACTGTGCTGTGTTCATACATACGGCACAAGACCAGATATTGAGTATTACAGCCATAAGACCCCATTCACACCTGAGCGACAGCCGCGTTCGGCGGTAGCGGCGTATTTTGCCGCGGGTGTGAAACTTTCAATTTTTTTTTTTTTTTTTTAAAGTCTTCCCATTGCTGTCAATGGGAAAACGCCACTGTCGCCTGAAAAAAAGGGTCCGGGACTTTTTTTCAGGCGACAGGCGTTCGGCGTCTATGAGATGTGAACCATCTCCATAGACAGCAATGGGAATTCTCCCCTCTAGCGTCAGAAGCGTCCGGCATCGGGCGTTTTGTCACTCAGGTGTGAATGCAGCCTTACTGAAAGCTCCTGGTCATTGTTTGCAATTGGGAGTCAATGGGACAAGCTCCCAATCATGGGATCACTGTGACAGCAATCATGTGATTTCAAAGCCGCTTCCTGGCATTAACACGTGTTTAAAAGACCTCTGGGACTCCATACAGAAATTGTTCTGTAATAAAGGTATTGTAGGTGACAATCGTGAATTTATGAAAGACCATTCTTGTCAGATCAACCTGTCATCATTCTATGAGGATGAATGTAATAAATTGGATGGTAGCAATCCAGCAGACGTAACTGATCTAGATTTTGCTAAGGCATAATTGTTTATAAAACTGTCTATAAAATAAGGTCTGTTGGACCTAATGGATAGGAAACTGTTTACATGAACGAGTCCAGAGAGTAGGGATGAATGACTTATGCCTTATACACACGATCGGAATTTCCATCGGAAAAAAATAAAACATGTTCTATTTCTAAACTCTGACGGAAAAAAGCCAGGTGGGGCCCACACACGGTCGGAATATTCGATGAAAAAATTCCGTCTGACTTTTTTCATCGGAAATTTCGATCGTGTGTACAAGGCATTATTCTCTGAATAGCCTAAATGTGTGAGTGGTGTGCTGTTTGGAATGACATACATTCCAGAGATATACAGTTGTGCCCAGAAGTTTGCATACCCTGGGAGAATTGGTAATATACACCATGAACAATTTTTAAAGAAAACATGAGTGAGCAGGCAAAACACATTTCTTTTATTTCTTATGGAATTAATATCTAACTGTAGGTCATAACAGAATGGCACAATCCTAAAACAAAACATGACAACAAGTAAACACCTGTTCAAAAGTCTGCATACCCTTAGTTCTTAATACTGTGTATTGCCCTCTTTAGCATCAATGACAGCGTGCAGTCTTTTGTATTAGTTGTCTATGATGCCCCAAATTCTTGCAGGTGCTATAGTTGGCCATTTGTCTTGGTAAAATGCCTCCAGGTCATGCAAAGTGACTCAATGATATTAACGTCAGGAGACTCCAGAACCTTCACCTTTTTCTGCTGTAACCACTGGAGCAGTGTTTCTCAACCGGCGATCCCCAGGAGTTCCACCACAATCTACCGTTTATCACAAGCAAGTGAATGGTAGATCACATCCCCAAAGATCTAACAGGCTGCAGCGCGCAGAGGAAAACAACTGTCATCACTGTCCTGCACCTATCCTAGTCAACCCTCCCCCTCCTGTCCATCCCAGGAGCCTGTGTATGTGTGTCATCACTCGGGAGGGATAGGAGAGGAGGGCGGAAATCAGTGTGCGAGATACTATCGTGATCCAGCAGCTTCCCTAAGCTATTCTGCATGAATTAAACCACTAGAGATCCCAGTATTGTGCCCTCCAGTTTCCTCCTGCCACCCCTGAACTATACATTTCCTCCCCCCCCCCCTATATTTTATCTCCTGTCCCCCTGTATTATACAGTTCCTTCCTGACCCCCCTATACTTTTCTCTCCTGGCCCTCCTGTACTATACTGACCCCACTTTACTCGCCCCCCCCCCCTTGTACAGTTTCCTCATGGCCACCTATACTTTTCTCTCCTGGTCCCCCTATACTTTTCTCTCCTTGCCCCTCCCCCCCCCCACAGTTTCCTCATGCCCCACAGTGGTGCATTTAGGTTTTTTGCTGCCCTAGGCCTGACTAATTTTGTGGAACCCCTAATTTAAATATGATCCACCCCTTCCTGTCAAGGTCACACCCCTTCCTGTTTAAGACCTGCCCTGAAATTTTCCAGTGGGAACACTAGTTCTGAGGGCTTTGGTGGGGGAGGTATTACCTTAATCTGCAGAGATTTCCTCTCACTTCCTGTTTGGCTATGGGGCAGGAAATGAACGAATGGCAATCAACAGAAATAAAATTAAGATTCGTTAATATGTACAACTGACACAAGCAAAGGATTGCAGGAGAGTCCTACTACCTACCTGCCAGGTATATGTGACCATGTCTGTGTCACTTGTGTCTGCGCCACCCCTATCATACCGGCAGCAGTGTGGCAGCTTTATGGGGGCTCAAGACTGATTTGTCTTGTGGCCCTGTCCACCTCATAAGACTGGCACTGCACTAAAAGTGTAGCACAAGCCGGCGGTAACTCTTTTCATGCTGCCCCCCTACAAAGTGCTGCCCTAGGCCTGGGCCTTGTTGACTTGGCCAAGATACAGCATTGTGCCCCCCCCTATACTTTTCCCTGCTGGCTCCCCTATACAGTTCCCTCCCTTGATGTATGCGATTTGAAAAAACACATGTCAGTTCAGACTGGATTTTGAAGGGCATGGCAGCCCACTTTTATTTAAAGGAAGCAAAAAGTTCAAATCAAAATTCCCTCGCAGGGGGTTTCACCATTATTGCATCATGGTTATTCAGCCTCATGGCTTACTTACAGACACAGCTGCTTCAGGCCTCATGCCTAGGCCATAGGTCTGTTCCTCAGACCTGTATGCTTGGGTCAAGCCCTCTCCTAGCTTGGGCAGACGGACGGAATGAGACTTCCTGTCTCCAAGTGGAAGCCCTGAGCTCTATCTCTGGGATGTTTATGAACCCAGCCCACACGTGTGCAATCAGCATTCCACTGTTTACAAGAACCAGGGTGAAAGTGCTAATCCACACTGTGAAATGGGGTTGCCTCTCCACACAAGTTACAAGCTGCATCTGGTGACAGGTGAGCGCTGCATCTCTGGTGACAAGTAACAAGCTGCATCTTGGTGACAAGTGTGCGCTGTATCTGGTGGCAAGTGACACCTGGTGGCAGGCGACGTGCCAAGTGACACGCTCAGGACTCCCACTGATTCTGCATTATGGTGAGATTAACTATTTAATTTTATATTGAAATGTATACTTGCCAATAGTCCCGATTTATTTAAGGGAAAATCGGGAATGTTTTAACAAAACGGCTGGCAGGGGCTACAAAAAGATGTCCGCCGCCACCATGAGGACTAATCCCCATGTGTTCAGTGAAGAAGGGAGGGGCAGCCAATCGCTTCTCTCTTCAGTGTACAAGTAGACAATTCTCTTGTACACTCAAGGGGATTGGTTGCATGGCCCGAAGGCCCCTCTCCACTGAACACACGGAAAAAGCCATGAACTGACTAGCTGCCGCTGAAAGGGACAGATGCAGCATTAAAGGAAGGCTCCGCTGCTGGGGGACACACAGATGGAGGGGCTCCGCTGCTGGGGGACGTTGATGTAAGGAGGGGCTCCGCTGCTGGGGGACACACAGATGGAGGGGCTCTGCTGCTAGGGGACACTGATGTAAGGGGGGGCTCCGTTGCTGGGGAACACACAGATGGAGGAGCTCTGCTGCTGGGGGACACTGATGTAAGGGGGGGCTCCGTTGCTGGGGGACACACAGATGGAGGGGCTCCGCTGCTGGGGGACATTGATGTAAGGAGGGGCTCTGCTGCTGGGGGACACTGATGTAAGGGGGGGCTCCGTTGCTGGGGAACACACAGATGGAGGAGCTCTGCTGCTGGGGGACACACAGATGGAGGGGCTCTGCTGCTGGGGGACACTGATGTAAGGGGGGGCTCCGTTGCTGGGGAACACACAGATGGAGGAGCTCTGCTGCTGGGGGACACACAGATGGAGGGGCTCTGCTGCTGGGGGACACACAGATGGAGGGGCTCTGCTGCCTGGTCATCAGGAGCAGGGCGCTACATAATAATGAGCTGAAAATGCAAGCCTACCACACACTACGTGGATGTGGTACCTTTTTTGATCTCTCACTGTCCTGCCCCAGCCAAAATAAAAAACTGATTAGGTAAATCCACAAGGACTTTTTTTTTTTTTACCACTACTATTCCTTTTCATTGACTTTTAAAATTTACAAATGCACAATTTAGAAAATGGATGGAAGGTTTAGCACTGGAAAACACCTTTTGAAAGATAAATAGTGCATTTTATATACAACACCATAGATCAGACCAAAATGAGGGACAAATGAGGAGAACAGAGGGACTTTGCACTAAATCAGGGACAGTTGGGAGCTATGTAGAGGGTGTGCTTCGACTAGACTGTCTAGTGCCTCTATATGTATTTATATTGTTGTGTTCACCTATAGATATTTAATATAATGTATTATTAAACCTCACATTGTGGCGCCTTTGCTTTTCTTCATGCCAGAGCAGAACAGCTCAGACTTCTGACAACCATAGAGAGGACACTGGATGGGTGGAGCGGCCAAACAGAGGAGGGGTATATGCGCTTTCCGGGAAGACGGCTCTATTGTATACTACTTCCGTTTCCTTTGGACTGTACACACGGGAAATCCAGTATGGCGACCGGTGGAGTGGAAGTTCGTTCAGCTGATGTGGAGGAGGACGCATCCCAGTTACTGTTCCCCAAAGGTGAGAAGTGACGGTGGGGGTCACAGGAAGGTGTGTTGTCTCTGTGTGACTGGAAACTCCTGTCTATATGGCGCCTGGCTGTGCTGTTCTCGGTAGTGCGGGTTCCTGGACTCCTCACAGCTCATCTATTTATCGAGTCTGAGCCAAGTTCTATCACCTAGAGCCGCCCATACAACCTAATTGTACGATCTTTTATAGAGATACCAACAAGCTGTACACAAAGGAGGACTACCTGATCGCCTACCGATAAAGAGAATAGATTGTACAAAACTCTTCTATAAACAATCTGATTGTAACGTGTGTAGTCATCAGCTCCAGGATTCCCCTCCATTCTGCCACCACAACACCACCTCATGTTAGTGTCCCCTTACACATTACATTCTTTGTACAATCAGTTTTAGATTTACCAAAGCTATGTAACACAAGGGCTTAGTTCATCTATCCAGTTAGACCCATGCACTACATCGGCCCTTTTCAATCGGGGTGCAATGGCAAAATGCCTAGAAATTGCCCAAAAACTGGATACAAGCCAGTGGGTGGATCAGGCCTGCCTATTGGTTACACAAGGTTTTCGTTGTGCACCATTACAGCCTTCCAGCCGCCAGTGTCCTAACAACCAATGATGTGATCGGTTGATGAGGATAATTGCCCTGGGGTCACATTAGCTGAGTGAGGGAGAGAAACATTGGAATAGTGTTACCAGTGTGCAAAGATGTATTTGCTATGGAAGAATATATCTCCGCTAATGTTGGGTGTCCTATGCATGTGGATGTTGCTACAATATGCAAAACTATTAGTTTCGTGTTGTGTTTTTTTTTTTTTTTTTTTTTAGAATGGGGTGCCTCGATATTGTGAGGCATTTTAACCACTTAAGGACCGGACCAATATGCAGCTAAATGACCCAAGGGGTTTTTACAATTCGGCACTGCGTCGCTTTAACAGACAATTGCACGGTCGTGCGACGTGGCTCCCAAACAAAATTGGCGTCCTTTTTTCCCCACAAATAGAGTTTTCTTTTGGTGGTATTTGATCACCTCTGCGGTTTTTATTTTTTGCACTATAAACAAAAATAGAGCTACAATTTTGAAAAAAATGCAATATTTTTTATTTTTTGCTATAATAAATATCCCCCAAAAACATATCTAAAAAAAAAAATTTTCCTCAGTTTAGGCCGATACGTATTCGTTTACCTATTTTTGGTAAAAAAAAAATCGCAATAAGCGTTTATCGATTGGTTTGCGCAAAATTTATAGCGTTTACAAAATAGGGGATAGTTTTATTGCATTTTCATTAATTTTTTTTTTTTTTTTTTTTTTTTTTTTTTTTACTACTAATGGCGGCGATCAGCGATTATTTTTTTTATTTTTTTCGTGACTGCGACATTATGGTGGACACTTCGGACAATTTTGACACATTTTTGGGACCACTGTCATTTTCACAGCAAAAAATGCATTTAAATTGCATTGTTTATTGTGAAAATGACAGTTGCAGTTTGGGAGTTAACCACAGGGGGCGCTGTAGGAGTTAGGGTTCACCTAGTGTGTGTTTACAACTGTAGGAGGGTGTGGCTGTAGGACTGACGTCATCGATCGAGTCTCCCTTATATAAGGGATCACTCGATCGATACGCCGCCACAGTGAAGCACGGGGAAGCCGTGTTTACATACGGCTCTCCCCGTTCTTCAGCTCCGGGGAGTGATCGCGAATAGCCGCGTCGTCGTCCCGGATCCCTCCCCGAGGGGATCCGACCGTCGCATGTAGCGGGGGGGGAGGGGGGGGGTCCGATCAGACCCCCGACCCACGTCTAGGCAGGCACGTACAGGTATGTTGATGTGCCTGTCCGTGCCATTCTGCCAACGTATATCTACATGAGGCAGTCGGGAAGTGGTTAAAGGGTGCCTTGACTGAAAAAAGGGTGAGTACACCCCTCCACATTTTTGTAAATATTTTATTGTAAATATTTTATTGTATCTTTTCATGTGTCAACCCTGAGGCTACTTTCACACTGTGGCAGTTTTCAGGTGTTTTAGCGCTAAAAATGGTGCCTGAAAACTGCCTCTCATGCAACCCCAGTATGAAAGCCAGAGTGCGCTTGCGGGACAGGAAAAAAAGTCCTGCAAGCAGCATCAGCTCTCCTAAAATGCTCCTGCCCATTGGAATGAATAGGCAGCGCTCTGGAAGCACTGCAACACAGGCGCTATTAACCCCTTTTTTGGCCGCTAGCAAGGATTACAATTTCCCCCGCTAGCAGCCGAAAAGCACAGCTAAAAAAACGGTAAAGCACAGCTAAAACTAGCGGCGCTTTACCGCTAATGGACCCAGTGTGAAAGCAGCCTGAAGAAATTGCTACAATGTAAAGTAGTGAGTGTACAGCTTGTATAACAGTGTAAACTTGCTGTCCCCCTCAAAATAACTCAACACACAGCCATTAATGTCTAAACCACTGGCAACAAAAGTGAGTACACCCCTAAGTGAAAATGTCCAAATTGGGCCCAATTAACCATTTTCCCTCCCTGGTGTCATTTGACTTGTTAGTGTTACAAGGTCTCAGGCTGGGTTCACACTACTACACTACTTTGATCCTACTTTGCTCTGCTACATTGGTCCTACATTTATCCTACATTGGTCCTACATCCATCCTACTTTCATGAACAGGATACTACTTTGGTCCGACTTCAATGATATTCAATGGGCCTGAAGTAGGATCAATGTAGGACCAAAAGTAGTACAGGGAGCATTTTCAAAGTCGGACCGACTTGTGTAGGACGCTACAAGACGCTCTCATAGGGAAACATTGAACACAGAGCAAAGTAGGATGAAAGTAGTGTGAACCCAGCCTTATACTGGGTGTTTAACATGGCACCTCATGGCAAAGAAGAACTCTGAGGATCTGAAAAATAATTGTTGCTCTACATAAAGATGGCCTAGGCCAGTGATGGAGAACCTTGGCACTCCAGATGTTTTGGAACTACATTTCCCATGATGCCCATGCACTCTGCAGTGTAGTTGAGCATCATGGGAAATGTAGTTCAAAAACATCTGGAGTGCCAAGGTTCGCCAACACTGGCCTAGGCTATAACAAGATTACCAAGACCCTGAAACTGAGCTGCAGCACAGTGGCCAAGGCCATACAGCAGTATAACAGGACAGGTTCCACTCAGAACAGGCCTCGCCATGGTTGGTCAAAGAAGTTTAGTGCACATGCTCAGCGTCCTATGCAGAGGTTGTCTTTGGGAAATAGACGTATGAGTGCTGCCAGCATTGTTGAAGGGGTCGGGGGTCAGCCTGTCAGTGTTTAGACAATACGCAGCACACTGCATCAAATTGATCTGCATGGCTGTTGTCCCAGAAGGAAGCCACTTCTAAAGATGATGCACAAGAATGTTCGCAAACAGTTTGCTGAAGACAAGCAGACTAAGGACATGGATTACTGGAACCATGTCCTGTGGTCTGATGAGACCAAGATAAACTTATTTGGTGTCATGCATGTGTGGCAGCAACCAGGTGAGGAGTACAAAGACACGTGTGTCTTGCCTACAGTAAAGCATGGTGGTGAGAATGTCATAGTCTGGGGCTGCATGAGTGCTGCCCGCACTGGTGAGCTACAGTTCATTGAGGGAACCATGAATGCCAACATGTACTGTGACATACTGAAGTAGAGCATGATCCCCTCCCTTCGGTGACTGGCCCGCAAGGCAGTATTCCAACATAACAACCCCAACACACCTCCAAGACGACCTCTGCATTGCTAAAGAAGCTGAGGGTAAAGGTGATGGACTGGCCAAGTATGTCTCTAGACCTAAACCCTATTGAGCATCTCTGGGTCATCCTCAAACAGAAGGTGGAGGAGCGCAAGGTCTCCATAATCCACCAGCTCTGTGACGTCATCATGGAGGAGTGGAAGAGGACCCCAGTGGCAACCTGTGAAGCTCTGGTGAACTCCATGCCCAAGAGTATTAAGGCAGTGCTGGGAAATAATGGTGGGGACACAAAATATTGACACTATCTTAATGCATTCTATGCAAATAAGATAAAAACCTTCTGTGTAGCAGCAACCCCTGCCCCCAATTACCCCCCCCCCCCACTACTCTCTCCAGCGATGTCCACGGTCCCCTCAGTCATCCAGGGCATTCCTCCTAATTGGCTGAGACAGAGCATTCTCTCCCGAGGCAATCAGCCAGCCAATCATGGGAGAGAGGGGGCTAGGCCAGCTTCTGGCTGAGGGGTGCTCAGAGGGAGGGGCTAGGAGCAGCGAAGAGGGGCCCAAGAAGAAGAGGATCCGGGGTGCTCTGAGCAAGAACGAACTGCACAAAGGAGGTAAGTGTAACATGTTTGTTATTTTAAAAAAAACAAGCCTTTACGATCAGTTCAAGGCAGTGCTGGAAAATAATGGTGGCCACACAAAATATTGACACTTTGGCCCCAATTTGGATATTTTCACTTAGGGGTGTACTTACTTTTGTTGCCAGCAGTTTAGACATTAATGGCTGTGTGTTGAGTTATTATGAGGGGGCAGCAAATTTACACTGTTATACAAGCTGTACACTCACTAATTTACATTGTAGCAAAGTATAATTTCTTTAGTGTTGTCACATGAAAAGATAGAATAAAATATATTTACAAAAAAAGTTTTGCCAGTCAAGACCCCCTTTAAAATTCTGCACAATGCTGAGGCACCGCATTCTAAAATGTACAAAATGAAACTAATAGTTTTACGTATTGCAGCAACATCCACACATGTAGGATTCCCAACGTGATCTTTTTCCAACCCAAAAACACCTTTGCACTCGGGTTCTGACTAGTACTCCAGTGTTTCTTCTCTCCCTCACTCCACCAATGTGACCCCAGTGCTGAGGGGGAGGGGCAATCGTGGATGATCATGCTGTGCAGACGCCAGATGTCTTCCTTATCAACCAATGACGTAATTGGTTGTTAGGATGCTGCTGGCTGAAAGGTTGTAATGTTGCACAGTAAAGTGCATATGGATATTGTGACGAGATCCTTCCTCGCCCAGGTCCTGCTCTCCCGACACTCCTCTGCTACCAGTGAGTCAGCTTTCAGATTGCAGCGTTTGATGGTCCAGTCATCCAAGGTTCCGGGGTCCGAACTACAGCTATGTGCCATTCAGACCCATTAAGAACAAACACCAGGCAGGCTGTATGTAAGTTCAAGCAGGACTCTTTATTTTCAAGTACACAGCACACTTTTATACAGAATTTTGGAACATCCCACTCCCAACAACCGCTTTCCTATTGGTCAATTGTAAAGTATATCCAGTCTTCACTCAAGTCCTCCTTGACCATGCAAATGAGGACTTGAAATTGTCAACAGGGATTGGTCCAATAGCTTGGATAGAAAGACTTGTGTATGGAGACAGAAGCCCCAGGGGGTAATCAATGTACACAATAACCCGGTCTACTTAATTACTACCTCTGAGAGGTTACATTGCTTTAGACAATAGAATGCTAATTCAATACAGCTGACAGGAGGCTTCTGACCTTTAGAACAATAAACACATACATCTTCACACATACATTCTAGATTCAATTAACCTTCAATCCATAGTTTTTTAGCCAGACGAAGTGTCTCCGACACCCGCTCTTAGCCTGCAGAGCACAATAAAAGGTATTTCTCTAGCTGGTTCCACTTAGCATTTCAATAGCCGGTGTCCTTGCATTGAATGTCCCTCTCCTGTGTAACAGATGTCAAGTAGAAACACTTTAATATCTTAAGATCCATGACATTACTTCCCCTGGGAAACAGTCCAACAGCCGCAGTGGGACCCAAACGGGTCAACTCGAGGATGTTGGAAAAGTAGTCTTAAGGTTCCAGGACTGTCCGCTGGGATGACCCATCTGCCTTCCTGTTTTGAGGTCCTGGCCCATAATCGGATGGCAAGAGGCTCACATTCAGTCCTCTCCAAAAGCCCCTGTCCCGGCTAGGTCTGTCACACATCTCCCCCTTTGGCAGGAGACTAACACTGGGAGAGATCCCAATTCCGGTACCCACCCAGTACCCCAGATACCTTGTCCCAAACAGAGCATTACTCACCCAGCCAATCTCTGCCTCTCTCAGAGAACACGCCTGCCGCTGCGGGGAGGCCTGGACTGGCCCTTCTCCCTGGAGTCCTTTCAGCCGCTGGAGAGAAGACAGGGTGGCTGGGCTCAGTTCATCATGCCGTTGGGAATCTGGGCCAACTGGCCACCATTCCTGGGGTATACCAGTGGAGACTGCAGTCCCATCCACTGAGGCTAGGTAAAAATCCCCCGGTGCTTGCAAAGCAAAGCCGACATCCTCCTGTCTCAGTGCCGCACCATGTTCTGGGGTTGTGTCCGTGGAGATCGGAGTCCCATCCACTACCACCGGAACCCCCTCTTCTGTTAGTTGAGAGCAGAGGCCCGGGGCACTCTGCTCTGTTGCCAGCTCTTCCGCTGGGCTGCTGTGAGTGGAGACCACAGTCCCATCCACCGATATCTGCTCAAGCTGTACTGGTGTGCAGCAGCCAGTAGCATCCTGCCCTGCTGCCAGTGATTCAGCTGGGAGTAACAGCTTCACTACCTCAGCTTGTTGCTGGGGAGGGGGGCCAACCGCCCCGGCTCCCTGGAACTCCACAGTTGGTCCCGGTGCTGGGCAGAGATGGCTAGCACTCTGCCCTGTTGCCAGCACTTCTGCTGGGGGGATGAACATTGGGGTAGTGTCCAATTGCTGGGGAGGGAGAATTGCTTCCTCTACTCCCGGTGGGGATATCTGCTGTTGGGACAACAGCTCACGCAGATCCTCTCTCAGACTCTCCGTATCCCCCTCTTTTTCTGATGCTGGGCAGATGCCAGAGGCATTCTGCCCTGTAGCCAGCGCTTCTGCTGGGGCAACCGATGAGATACTCTGGACTTGCTGCTGATCATCATTTCCCAGCCTTCCAGCGCCTGTCTCAACTCCCCTTTCTGAGACCTTCATGCTATTAGCTTGTCTCGCTGCCTGGGGGACCTCCGGTGCGTTCTTGCATTCTAGCGCTCGCAGTGCCCTCTGTATCATCGCTGCTTCTTCCAGTGCGGTTAGAACGGGAAAACGTAGGGTCACCCCTGGCCCCATTTGCTCCTCATCTTTTTGACTGTCTGCTATTTCTCCCAGACAGTCCCAGGCAACGGGAGCCCCACCCTGCTGCTGAGCAGAGTCTAGCAGCTGTCTGTAGGCGGTCTCCAGCTCCTCTTGCCGCTCTCGTTCTCTCTGTTGCCGCTCTCGTGCTCTCTGTTGCCACTCTCGTTCTCTCTCATCCTGCCGCTGGAGGTCTCTAATGGTATTCTGTATGGCGGTCTCTGATGGGTTCGCACCATATAATGCCAACCGCTGTTGAACTCGCTGCTGGAACAAGTCTTCAACTGACCGGGGTCCTGCATCACCATCCCTCTGATCCATCTCGGCTAGCGCAATGATCAGGGTGGCCTTGTTCTTCCCACCGGTCCCTCCACAGCTCTCAAGCAAGTCTTTTAGCATGGTTCTCCTCCAGGCTGCATAGCTGGTCATTCATGGTGGTGGTTTGGAGTTGTCCCAGTAACTGGAGAGCAAATCCCACCGCTGCCAACCAATGTGACGAGATCCTTCCTCGCCCAGGTCCTGCTCTCCCGACACTCCTCTGCTACCAGTGAGTCAGCTTTCAGATTGCAGCGTTTGATGGTCCAGTCATCCAAGGTTCCGGGGTCCGAACTACAGCTATGTGCCATTCAGACCCATTAAGAACAAACACCAGGCAGGCTGTATGTAAGTTCAAGCAGGACTCTTTATTTTCAAGTACACAGCACACTTTTATACAGAATTTTGGAACATCCCACTCCCAACAACCGCTTTCCTATTGGTCAATTGTAAAGTATATCCAGTCTTCACTCAAGTCCTCCTTGACCATGCAAATGAGGACTTGAAATTGTCAACAGGGATTGGTCCAATAGCTTGGATAGAAAGACTTGTGTATGGAGACAGAAGCCCCAGGGGGTAATCAATGTACACAATAACCCGGTCTACTTAATTACTACCTCTGAGAGGTTACATTGCTTTAGACAATAGAATGCTAATTCAATACAGCTGACAGGAGGCTTCTGACCTTTAGAACAATAAACACATACATCTTCACACATACATTCTAGATTCAATTAACCTTCAATCCATAGTTTTTTAGCCAGACGGAGTGTCTCCGACACCCGCTCTTAGCCTGCAGAGCACAATAAAAGGTATTTCTCTAGCTGGTTCCACTTAGCATTTCAATAGCCGGTGTCCTTGCATTGAATGTCCCTCTCCTGTGTAACAGATGTCAAGTAGAAACACTTTAATATCTTAAGATCCATGACAGATATGTTTTATAGCAGAAAATAAAAAATATATTTTTTTTTCCTCCAAACGTTTTGGTCGTTTTCTTGAAAAAAAAAAAAAAAAAATATATATATATATATATATATATATAAAAAAAAAAAAAAAAAACAGTGGCAATCTTATAACCCCAAAGAAATATGTATTTGTGTGAAAAGATATGATATAAATTTAATTTGTGTAGTGTTGCATGACCATGCAATTTCCAGTTAAAGTAGCACTGTGCTGAATAGCATAAAATGGCCTGGTCATCAAGGGGGTAAAACAATTTGGAGCTGAGGTGGTTAAAATAAATGTGTCTTTCTTCTGTTTGATGCCTTCCATTGGGAACTGTTTCCAGTCCATTTTGGAGCCAGGTGCCTTTTCATAGTGACCCTGGAGCTGTAGGGGGTAAATGGGAGATCTCTGTGGGCTCACACTGGGTAATGGGATGGGGGTAGACCAGGGGCGGACTGACCATTCGGTCAGTCGGGCACTGCCCGAGGGCCCCGTGGTGGGGGGGGCCCGGGCTGGCTCAGTCAGCCCCTGGAGGTGCCCGCAGCAGCGTCGGCTTCTACACAGTAAAAAAAAGTCTGTCTGTACCCCGAGATGGCTGTACCATTAAATCCCGGGCAGCTAGCTGGGTCATGTCTTGGCGTGGATGGATGGCTCAGACAGAGCCGCGCGGGGATGTACAGTGCAGTCACTATGACAGGCGCTCCGGCCACCTCTCCCCCTGTGAAATTCAGCTGAGGGGGCGGGGCCATAAGTCACTGCCGCGGAGGACTGTTTGAAGGAGCTGCTGGACTCGGAGGCAGAGCAGACATAATTGCAGTACAGACACAGCCAGGAACGAACGGCATCCACACTGACCTGCCATGTGTGAAGAAGCAGGTCAGTGTCGTAAATAATGAAAGCATTGTGGCTGCAGTGCAGTTACTTTGACAGTCTAATCTGTACTACACTGACACAACTAGAAACATATCTGTAGTCTAGAGGCACATCTAGTACCACACTCACACCTTCAAGAAACATGTCCGCAGTGGCAACAGTCGCCATAAATACACCTGCATAAACATAATGAGTACTGCACTGACACCACCATGCTAGAGGGTACTCCTCTGTGAGGTGAGAAGAACTCCTACCTGTTAGATATACAGTATATCTGCTTTAAAGGTAGCTCTGAAACTAGCAGCTCTATCCTTTGTAGCACTATGGATCTTCAAAATTCTCAGTTACAGATCCTTATCAGTTTGAGATCTATTAGGGACCCACCTGTAGCAGATTTAACCAGCCAGTAACCAGTCTAAGCTTCACCCTGAGTCAAAGTGATGTTTAAGTATTGAATTTAGTTGTCACATACCTTGTAGCAGCTGAGCTAATGAGAGGGCTTCCTTTATTTCTCCTGTCCAATGCCCCTTGAAGGTAATGACAGGGTGCAGCAGGACAAAGAGTGACATGGTCCTGACACTGGGTGGTCAAACAACATTCTAGAGCCTACTTGGATGTTATGGATGCTCAGACTGTAAATGGTGCAGAATACTGGCACACAGGTGGAGCACAGGGACGTGTAGATGCACAAAGCAAATAAGTAGTTAAGAGGAGCCAGAGTCACCAATCAACGACCAAATTGGAAGGCAGGAGCAGTGTCAGAGTCCAGACTGGAGTTAGCAGAAGTACCAAAACAGCAGAGGACAAAGTCAAGACAAGAGCCAAAGTCAGCAATGGGGGATCAATATATTAGATATCAAGATCAAGCAGCGTCAGTAGACAAGATGGGTCAAATGCCCTGCTTTGTGCCCCTATGCCCTGCGCTGTGCCCCTATGCCCTGCTGTCTGCCCCATGTGCTGCTCCGTGCCCCCATGCCCTGCGCCCCCATGCCCTAATGTCTACCTCATGCCCTGCTCTGTGCCCCCTGCTCTGTGCCCCCATGCCCTTCTGTCTGCCCCATGCCCTTCTGTCTGCCCCATGCCCTGATGTCTGCCCCATGCCCTTCTGTGTGTCCCCATGCCCCAATGTCTGCCCCTGTCTGTCCCAATGTCTGCCCCTGTCTGTCCCAATGTCTGCCCCTTACCCTTTTCTGTGCCCCATGGCCTGCTGTCTGCCCCATATCCAGCTGTCTGGTGTGTCCTACTGTGTGCCTCACTGTGTGCCCAATTCCCTCATGTGGGCCTTGTGATCTGTCCTGAGCCCTACATAATGCCCCATGATGTGCCCTGTACCCTGCTGTGTGCCATATGATGTACCCTGCTGTGTGCCCTGTGATGCATCATTCAGTGCCCCATAATGTGCTCTGCTGTGTGCGCCATACTGTGCCCTATATATGCCCTCTTGCTCCATGTAATATCCCCTGCTGTGCCCCATAATATATCCTCTTGCCCCCCATGTAATATGCCCTGCTATGCCTCATAATGTGCCTGCTGTGCCCCATAATATAAGATTTTATCCTTCCTAATGTGCTCTGCTGTGCCCCTTAATGTGCCCTCATGCCCCCCATGTAATATGCCCTGCTGTATCCCATTATGTGCTCTCTGTGCCCCATAATGTGCCCTCATGCCCCTATGTAATATACTCTGCTGTACCCCATAATGTGCCCTCCTGCCCCATATAATGTTTACATGCTGTGCCCCATGATGTGCCCCTATGCCTCCCCCCATGTAATTGGCACTATAATGTTCCCTGCTGCCCCCCCATGTAATGTGTCCTACTGTGCCCCCCCAACCTGTAATGTGCCCTTGTGTGCCCCTTAATGCGCCCTGCTGCTCCCCATGTAGTGTGCCCTCTTGCCCTCCACACATACATATTGTGCCTTCCTGTGCTATGACCTGCTGACTTCTATACTTTGCCATGGTTCCCCCATGCTTTGCCCTGGTGCCCCCTGTGTACTGTTTATCTCAGGTTCGACCCAGAATTGAGGCGTGCACGCAGTGCAAGATGGGGGTGGGACTTTGTGTGGGTGTGGCTTGACTGTGGGCGGGAACATAGGGGGCCCCATGATCTCCTGTTGCCCGGGGGCCCCATGAGTTGTCAGTCCGCCCCTGGGGTAGACATTGCCAAACTTCCTATTAAATCAGAAGGAAAGCCATGACAATAACTTTCCAGGTGAATAGTGGGAGGGGACTCGTCTCCCAGCTGACAAGGTGTTGGACACTGGTGGGAATACATCACAGCTCCCTGATATATCACTATTGTTACTCTCTGCATAACCAACTTCACAGCGGAGGTAAGTGTGACGGTATGATATCCCCGTCAACGTTCCCTTCTTCCCATAACGAAAATCACCCCAATATTCCACGAGGAGGGATATCCCTGGAATCGCCCAGAAAGCCACACATGAGACAAGCTTACTGCTTGAACAACACAGACTTTAATGTTATAACACACAGCTTATATGTCATTTCCAAAACTGTTACAATGACAAATCTCCGCCCCCCTCACACTGGGGCTTCCATACAGATAGAGAGTAGGTAGACACGACGGGGCCGATGCTGAAACACATTTTCTTTAGACAATGACATCAATGACGCTGAGCACTAGCTGTACTGAATACATCAACCAGACCGCTCGACCCCGCATATAGAGAGATAATTACCACAATGAAGCAATCAGAATAATTAACACAAGCCACTTAAACCCAGCTCTCCTTCACACAACACAATAGATCAATTAACCTTTAGAAATAGTGAGGGGACATTAGCACATCAATAACCTGGCTAGCAGGGAGCAGTAAACTGAGACATATAGGCACATGTATCACAGTAAGTATGACATGAGGTTTTTTTTTTTTAAACCCTGAGCCTTGACAACCCCTAATAACTGATTAGTTATTGCAATACCTTTTCCTTCTACTGTAACATCTTTTCTCCTCCAGCTGTATCTATAACAGCAGGGTAGTAAGTGGCTCCAAACAAGCGCACATTCACAATAGCAGCGATCGGCTCTTTTTCACTTCACTGTCTTATAGCATGTCCCCCTGGGCACTGTGGTACATTGTTTCTGGTGCTATGGCTCTACTGTGCCCTTTAGTAATGTGGCAGCTGACGAGAGGAACCGCAGTACGTACCTGGCAGAATGTGTGTATGGGGTAGGTTTAAAAATAAAATAAAAAAATAAAACATTTTGCTTTCATTTTTCTTTTAAATGATTGTTTTAGAATTTTACCAGGTGTATGTGAATGTGGGTAGAAGAGAGGATTTGTGTGTGGGTGAGAACATGTTAACCTGTCCTGGGTATGGTTGCATCTGCCAGCACATCAAAGTGCTCAACTTTTTATGTGACTCATGCCTGTCCATTTTTTTTTTTTTCCCCCTGCAGAGTTCGAAAGTGCAGAAACACTGCTGAATTCAGAAGTGCACATGTTGTTGGAGCATCGGAAACAACAAAATGAGAGCGCAGAAGAGGAACAAGAGTTGTCCGAAGTATTTATGAAAACTCTTAACTACACAGCAAGGTTTAGTCGGTTCAAGAATAGAGAAACCATTGCCAGTGTCAGAAGGTACATGCAAAATATGTTTTTAAACCTACCCAATACACAACCATACCAATCAAGAATATCCTGGTAGTTTTTCCTTTCTCTGTAATGGTTATGGAGTCTAGTTGAGCCTGTGATGGGAAAAGAAAACTGTAAAGCGGTATGTAGACACTAGAGCAGGGATCTTCAAACTACGGCCCTCCAGCTGTTGTGGAGCTACACATCCCATGAGGCATTGCAAAACTCTGACATTCACAGACATGACTAGGCATGATGGGAATTGTAGTTCCTGAACAACTGGGGGGCCATAGTTTGAAGACCCCTGCACTAGAGGGTGATCAAACTGCCTTCAGGCATCTGTGCTAAGCAGAAAATCCTACAAACAAATTACTGCATCAACCAACCCCTTGGGGTAATTGGCAAAGCTTTATAATGGCCAGAAAAATTGGCACGATGGGCACCACATTAAAAAAAAAAAGCAGACATGTTTCAGGTCTTTCTGGGCCGCCCATGCCAGTTTCTATTTTAAAGTGAAATGGATTACAGGAGTTTTCAGTATAGAAGATTGGACCTGGTCATTTGGGGTGTGCCTCTTGGTAACCTTTTAGAAGAATGGTGCAGGATTTATGCTTTTGCCCCCTCTTGTTGGGCAATGCATTAAGGCACTGTTGACATATGGTGCTGATTTCAGAGAGAAACCGCTAACTTTATGACAAGTTTTCAGACCTTTCCAATTGCTATTCCTTGAAATGAGCCTAGTGGATAGATTGCTCTGTAGACCTTAAACCATTGCATAAGTTGCAAAATTGTTTGAGTATAGCCTCAGATCAGATTGTTTAAATAATCATATAACGTACCATCATCCAGGGTTTAATAGAAAGAGGGGCACCGGAGGATAGTATGGTCACGGCTGCTAGTACCGCAAACCAAAATTAAACTATCACCCAAATCTGTATGGTATCTAATGTTGTGAGGTGAAGAAAAAAGGAGGTCTCCTTTTGACTTCACCTCACAACATTAGATACCATACGGATTTCCGTTTATATTCCACTGCTGTAACTAGTATGAGGTTGATTGTCATAAGTTCTGTTTTTAAATGTATATATTTTTTATTTTATGTACAATAAATTAATTTTTACTGTATCTACTTGTGTCATCAGTACCGAGAAAGTCCATATATACAAAATCCTTTTCTGGGTGATGGTTTCATTTTGGTTTGCGATACTAGCAGCCAAGACCATTCTATCCTCCGGTGCCCCTCTTTCAATTGCATAAGTTGGTGAGCATCTATTGATTATGGGCTCGTTAACATTTACAGGGCCCGCACTGGATATGTAATTTTATTTAAACCAGCTTTCTTGTGAAGTACACAGTGATTTGTTATACAGAATGTTTATTTTGTTTACATCATTGTTGGACATTTACTGGGCCTGCTTCAATTGTGAACTGTAAAAATGTATAAAGAAATCATGCTTTTGAATGACAGTTTCGTAGCCTTTGGGGTACAGTACACCAAGTTTGAACAGATGTCCTGGCCACCAGACTACTTTGGTAATCTATGATAATGCCCAGAATCACTGATAGCATGGTTTATGCATTTATTATATCTGTGTTGACTTGCATCTTCTATGTATCAAGGAACAGATGCTTAAAATCTATGTATGTTGTAAATCTGCAGATGTGATTTTAGAGTCTGCATATTTCAAAATGCTTTCATTGTAGAATTGAACATTCAAATGTTGACTGCTTGCCAGTACACCTGTATTCATTGTCTTTTTATGTGTTTGAGAAAAAGATGTGCAGAACTAATATGTTGTTTTGAACACCATTATAGGACTAACTGATTTAGTGTTGTAACGTGTAATTTTCTTTTCCCACACAGCTTGCTGTTACAGAAAAAGCTGCACAGATTTGAGTTGGCCTGTTTAGCCAACTTGTGTCCAGAAACAGCAGATGAGGCAAAAGCACTGATTCCCAGGTATGTATCTTTATAAAATTACTAGTCTGTCTCTCACAGCTCACAGCCACTTCTCAGTCACATTGCCTCTAGCCTTCTGTAGTATAAGTGGTGGTGGGGAGATTGTGCAGTTGCCTTTCTTTTTAGGCTGGGTTCACACTATCTTCGCATGCGGCTCACAGCAGGGGTCCAGTGCATCCCTGTTTTTTTTTTTAACAGAAATGTTTTTATTGATACAAAAGGAAGCATTTGAAACGGGACAATGCAGAGTTTCAGATTAACAGCTTAACAGAACTGTGGTACAGCGAGGTTCAGCATTTCAGGAAGTACAATACAGTATGATTACTAATGTAGGTACAGGGTATGACACTGGAATGAGACCCATCCGGGTCTAGGTCGGGAGGCCGGATAAAGTGAAGATTGCTCATGTGTAGTTCAGGGTAATAAGCATTTTCCCCCCGAGGCGGGGGGGGGGGGGCGAGGTGCAAGTCTCTATGGTGGTACAGAGGAGACAGCTCGTGGCAGTATTTCATTGTGGATCAATGGCACTTAGCGGTTCTTGGCCCCGGGGTCTCCGTCCAAGGGCAGAGCATTTTCAGCATGTAGGGGGTAGTGCGTAGGGCTAGGCACAGCAGTAAGGCCAGGCATTTGGTCATGTAGGGCGTCACAGGTCTAAGGATGTCGTCCGCCACATTACCGCACAGAGGTTGTGCCAGCCGCCACCCACGAACCCCAGACCTTGTCAAATTTCTGAGGGCACTTCCGCCCCATGTATGTCAGCTTGAAGAGAGGTAACACGGAGTCGACCAGTGCAAGCCATTGAGCCACCGTAGGGGGGGCCGTCAGTCTCCACTGGCGCAAAAGTGCCTTCCTGGCGTAGAAACTAAGGTAGAACAGTTGTAGACCAGCATGTGTAGATTGTGTCACCTTTTCCGTGATACCCAGGAGAAGAACCCTAGGGTCCAGTGGCACTCGGAGGCCAGTGGCGGCAGCAATTTTGGCCACCACCTCCTCCCAGTAACCCCGGATGACCGGGCAATCCCACACTACATGGTAAAACGTTCCCGCAGTGCATCCCTGTTTACTGTTTCAGGTCCGATTTATTTTTGGCTGAATACGGATCAAGACTCACAGGGCTCCTGTGCAAATTCACACCGGAGCTGCAGCAGAGATATGTTAACTGGCTCCATAGAGAGGCAGTCAAAATCTCCTGCTATTGCGAATCTGATGCAGAGACCCGCATCCAATTTGTGTCAACCCAGCCTTGACTAAGCACTGACGCCAGTGCGAAACGTTGGCCATACTGATTTTTGTGGGCTTGCAGTGACTGTATGCACAGTTGAAAATAAAGACATCTCTTTTAAAGAAAATTTTGGAGTGCGGCTGTCCAGCTTTTGTTCTTTTGTTTTTTTGCAGCCTTAATGTTTCCCATCTTTCCTAAGGTATAAGCTTGAATATTTACAATGAAGTTCACTTTCTCTCCCCTAATACGATGAGTGTGTTTAATTCACCATCCTCTGTTGACAGAAGCAGAAGGCACAGTCACATCTGCATGTATATCTTACCATGATCTTCATCAGATTGTACTGAGAAATGGGAAAGAGGTTGGCTCTCATGATTAGGCACTTTCAACATGTTGAGAGAATTCGGGGGCCTACTATAATTACACAAACAGTGCTGCATGTCACTGGGAGTGCAAAGGTTACCTAAAACGAAACTTTGTGCAGATGTCTTGAAGAGATTGATCATTATCATGTTTACTTGTAATATGTCTTCATGGTATCCAGACTAAAAAAGGGGTGGGGGGGTTAGTCAGTTATAGGAGCAAGGTATTAATCCCAGGATAACACCACCCGCTACCAGCGTGCTTCAGTTTTTAGTTTTGCTTTTCTATATTGCTGCTGAAGCTTTGTCTCTTTGACTGCAGCTTTCTGGTGTAGTTATTTTTAGCTTGGCCTTTGGAGTACCGCGTCTGGACCTCACTGGACTGAAATTGTGGGTATCGTCAGTAGGGGCTTTCAGGCAGAGTGAGTGTTTTGCATAAGGTGCTTTCCCAACCCTGTTCTGGTGAGTTAGTTGCAAAGGAGTTTTCAGATCTGTTAGTCCTGTCCTTGAAGTGATTGTAAATGCGCTATATATATAATTTTTTTTTTTTTTTTTTAAACAAAACTGGTATACTTGCCTTCTCTGTGCAATGATTTTGTACAGAGCAACCCAAATTCTCATCTTGGGTTCCCCACTAGAGCACCTGACTCCTTTTCTTAGTGTGCCACCTTAGGAAGCCGCATCCTTTAGAGGCACACCCGCGGGCTCCATCCACTGTCTGTGTCCAGTGACACACAGTGTGGCTTGACCCTGCCCCCTCATAACAGTATTTGACAGCAGCAGGAGCCATTGTCTGCACTGTGAGGAGAGAGATGCTGCTCTCAAGAAGGATGCCAAAATCCTTATTGGGGTGATCAACAAAAACATATACAGCACACTGAGCACCAGGAGATAAAAATGTTAACGCGAACAGCCAGGCTGTTTATGGTTTTATTTGTTGATCACCCTAATAAAGATTTTGTCTTCCTTCCGGAGTGTGCAGCCATTCATCCATTTTCCCCAATGTGCTTCTAACCTCAGCTTTGGCAATAAAATCTGGAAGCTGATTGGTTTCTATGCAAAAGTGAATGCAGTAAATCCAGTAAATGTACTCTGGCTTCTCATTCCACTGTCTCTAGGTGGCCTAGACAGAGCATCGTTTAAAAGGGGTGAAAAACCTTCTGTAATGCAACAGCCCCCCTTTTACTTGCATGAACCTGATTGTTCCAGAGACAAGGATGAGCCCAGCAGCTCCAGCCACTGTCTCGGGTCCTCATTGGATAGATTGATAGCCGCAGGAGTCATTCGCTCACATGTTTGTTTAAAAAAAAAAAAAAAAAAAGAGCCTTAACATCCACAGTATTAATAAAAACCTTGATTTTTGTTAATCCTTGTAGGTGCAGATCAGTTTTCTCTATGGCTACAGCTAACATGGGTAAAGGAGCAGGGTGTCATTTTCAATTTCCAATAGCTGATATATATATATCAATACAACAAAGCCCGCTGACTCCAGAGAATAGGAAGACTCCTCTGCATAGTGATATGAATGCAAAGGTCCTGACTAATATCACGCAGGACCTGGGATGAGCTCTGTGTATGTAACTGATTGGAACAGGCCTTGGTGACACTTCCTAATGGCTGCACAGTATGACATCATGAAAAGGTGACTGGGTGATGTGGGCACACTCTGAAATGCTAGATCAACTGGTTGAAAGGACAGAGGTGAGGGACCGGGATGGTAGTTACATGAGAGACAGTTTTTTTTCCCCTAAAGATGGGATTTAATGGCTTATATATTTTGATTTGTTCAAACACTGGACTGTGAGATGAGGGGGCCCCCAACCAAATTGTCTCCCTTTTATAAAAGAGCTTGTTTACACCTGCATTTGGCTTCCAGGGATCATCTGATGTGCATTATTCTTTATTCAGGAGGTGGTCCTTCCTTTGTTAAAATGAAAAAATAAAGTCTTAATCTGACAGCTAATTTAGTGTTTTTCTTTTTCCTTTTACCCATTATGTGGATTCCTTTAAAACCTTGTTTTTCTTTCTGCAGTCTTGAAGGACGATTTGAAGATGAGGAGTTACAGCAGATCTTGGATGATATTCAGACAAAGAGAAGCTTCCAGTACTAAAGATGGAAATCTCTTGTAAAGATGGGACTACATCCACTTTTCTGTGGCTTGTGCTGGTCATCTCCAGTGTTCACCTTTGCCCCTCCATTCTTTGGACTCTACTTGCAGAAGTTGTTGATGCATTTTATTCTGTATGATAGTCTTTCCCGCCTATGAAAATATTTTTTACATAATTCCTTCTACAATGCTGAATTTTGTCAGTAGGTAAACTGTTCATCTGAACATGGACATTCTGATATTGGACATCAAACCAAGCGACTTCTTGTATTTAGATACTGGCTATTATGTTTTCATTAATAGGTGTGGTTATTTTACGTTGTACAGGAAGCTGATGGGTTGTGTGCCTACCTAATGTGTTTTTTTTTTTTTTTTTTTTTTTTTGTGAGATTTTCACAGCTAAACTGAGTGACTATGAATGGTGGTTGATTACATATCCCTCTTCTCAAAGGCAATAAGTAAATAAAAGGCATATTAAGGTACCCTCTTACATTAAGATGGTTTAGATTTGTGGTAACTTTCTACATAAGAAAGTTCCTGATATGTCAGCCTCTAGCTGTAGTTTAGGTACACAAACAAATGGCAATTTCTTATTTCTTTTATTATAATGTAGTCTGAGATCCGGTCAAGCTATGAGGATCACCTTAAGGGAATGTCATCCGTTTGCGGCAATCTGGGTGAAGAAAGTAAATCCTACATCTCTACACTGCAAGTTTATTACTTTGGCGCTGTTATAGTAAAATGCATGCAGCACCAATATGGATAGTTTGAAGGAAAGGGGGGTGACCTGTGGCAGGCATCATGTGTTCACATAAGCCACGAACCTAGACATGTAAAATCCCAGTTTGCATTATTATTTCACATCTGAGATCGTGGATCCCAGATGCTGACTTTGCAATGCCTAAATGAAGATGACAGAGAAGAGATATAAAATTAAGCTTATGGTAAAGTGAATTCTTTTTGGGACTAGTAAATGTTGTGTTTAACCTTCCAGGCTACTTGGCATGCAAATGATTTGATAAGAAGAAATATTTCTACGGATGGAACCATCTTTGCCTGCACAGGGCTTTAGTTTTTCATTCAGTCATTTGCTGCAGTGCTATACTAAAATGGCATCCCCCTGAATTTCTAACAACTTTTAAAATCAGGTGCTCATTGAAGGGCTTGGCACAGCACAAACCAGTTTTCCCAGCAAACTTACAAGCTAGCCTGAAAAAAATAAAAAAAGACAGTGTCTAACAATTTTCTTTGATAACAGGGGTTCTGGTTGCACAGCATTTGCATATGTATTTGGGAGCCACACTGTCTCATCTGGGCCCCTCTCTCTGTGAAGTGTAGTCCTAACTCAAATGTTTGGGAATCTCCACATTGGAGCATATACAACAATAGATGAGGACTGGTAATTCACAATTTGATTTTAGTGTCAGTCACTTTAAAAGCTGAATGCATAATTGTTTATACTCTATGTGCGGAAGATCAAGCACCTCTGGTAGTGTTGTGCTTTGTCCTATCCCCTGTCACTTTTTTTCTTGACAGCTTGATCTGCTTGTAAGTGCATTATAAATAAAGGCTTGTGAAATAAAAAAAAATTGGATATGACAGACTGTGAGTACATGCATATAGATCCCAAAATACAAAGTTTTTGCATTAGTAGACCCTTCATATATTAATAAAAATGTACTAATATATGGAAAGTATATAAAAAGCTGTTATTTCAATATAGATAGTGTGACGAGATCCTTCCTCGCCCAGGTCCTGCTCTCCCGACACTCCTCTGCTACCAGTGAGTCAGCTTGCAGATTGCAACGTCTGATGGTCCAGTCATCCAAGGTTCCGGGATCCGAATTACCGCTATGTGCCATTCGGACCCATTAAGAACAAACACCAGGCAGGCTGTATGTAAGTTCCAACAGGACTCTTTATTTCAAGTACACAGCACACTTTTATACAGAATTTTGGAACATCCCACTCCCAACAACCGCTTTCCTATTGGTCAATTGTAAAGTATATCCAGTCTTCACTCAGGTCCCCCTTGACCATGCAAATGAGGACTTGAAATTGTCAACAGGGATTGGTCCAATAGCTTGGATAGAAAGACTTGTGTATTGAGACAGAAGCCCCAGGGGGTAATCAATGTACACAATAACCTGGTTCCAGCTAGACGGCCTGACTCCGACACCCGCTCTTAACCTGCAGAACACAATAAAAGGTATTTCGCAAGCTGGTTCCACTTAGCATTTCAAAAGCCTTGCATTGAATGTCCCTCTCCTGTGTAACATATGTCAAGTAGAAACACTTTAATATCTCAAGGTCCATGACATTACTTCCCCTGGGAACCAGTCCAACAGCCGCAGTGGGACCCAAACGGGTCAACTCGAGGATGTTGGAAAAGTAGTCTTAAAGTTCCAGGACTGTGCTGGGATGACCCATCTGCCTTCCTGTTTTGAGGTCCTGGCCCATAATCGGACGGCAAGAGGCTCACATTCAGTCCTCTCCAAAAGCCCCTGTCCCGGCTAGGTCTGTCACACATCTCCCCCTTTGGCAGGAGACTAACACTGGGAGAGACCCCAATTTCGGTACCCACCCAGTACCCCAGATACCTTGTCCCAAAGAGAGCATTACTCACCCAGCCAATCTCTGCCTCTCTCAGAGAACACGCCTGCCGCTGGGGAGAGGCCTGGACTGGCCCTTCTCCCTGGAGTCCTTTCAGCCGCTGGAGAGAAGACAGGGTGGCTGGGCTCAGTTCATCATGCCATTGGGAATCTGGGCCAACTGGCCACCATTCCTGGGGTATACCAGTGGAGACTGCAGTCCCATCCACTGATGCTAGGTAAAAATCCCCCGGTGCTTGCAAAGCAAAGCCGACATCCTCCTGTCTCAGTGCCGCACCATTTTCTGGGGTTGTGTCTGTGGAGATCGGAGTCCCATCCACTACCACAGGAACCCCCTCTTCTGTTAGTTGAGAGCAGAGGCCCGGGGCACTCTGCTCTGTTGCCAGCTCTTCCGCTGGGTTGCTGTGAGTGGGGACCACAGTCCCATCCACCGATATCCGCTCAAGCTGTAGTTGTGTGCAGCAGCCAGTAGCATCCTGCCCTGCTGCCAGTGATTCAGCTGGGAGTAACAGCTTTACTACCTCAGCTTGTTGCTGGGGAGGGGGGCCAACCGCCCCGGCTCCCTGGAACTCCACAGTTGGTCCCAGTGCTGGGCAGAGATGGCTAGCATTCTGCCCTGTTGCCAGCACTTCTGCTGGGGGTGCATAATCCATAACATCCTCTGAACAGTCCATACATTCTGTAATCTGTGGCTGGGGAGTGATTGCCATCTTCTCACCCTGAGCCTCCGGAACTGCCACGGGGGTGGGGCAGAGGTCTTGATCCCTCTGTCCTGTGACCAGCGCTTCAGCTGGGGAAGTTCCTTGTAACTCCACAAATACTGCCCTTGGTGCTGGGCAGAGCACAGTGAAGTTTGGCCCTGATACCAGCTCTTCTGCTGGAGGCTCCCCAGGTTGTTCTTCCTCAGCAGAAAAGTCTATCAAATCCCCTGTCTCTACAACTGGTGTCTGGGGATAGAGGTTCACCATCTCCTGTCCATGGAACCCAGAAGATGCTATGGGTACTGAGCAGAGGTTAGCAGAGCTCGGCCGTGCGGTCAGCACTTCAGCTTTGGGAATGGCAAGCTCCCGATTTTCCACTGCTGATTCATCAGCCAGGATTTCATCACTGTCAGCTGATATTTCCTCATAGTCCCAGGTAAAGGGAACCTCACCCTGCTGCTGAGCGGAGTCTAGCAGCTGTTTGTAGGTGATTTCCAGTTCCCATTCTTGAGCGGCCAGGAATTCCAAATCTTCCTGTAACCAGTGCACTTCCGGGACATTCAGTCTTCGCTCTCTGTGCTCCATTATTTCCTCCCAACGCCACTCCCGATCGCTCCCAAAGTTGGGATCCCTGGACATCCTCCAATACAACAATCCCAGGCCATCATAGTCAAAGCCTTCCGTGGGGCTGTCATCCGCTGACCACGGGCACTCTTGGACTACATACCACCGGAGGGCTCTGTAGCTCTCGTCCAACCGCATCTCTTCCCGGATCAGCCTGCTTAACTCTGCTGTCCACTCCTGCTTTGGTTGTTCCCCCAATAACAGCATCCGTACTTCATACTGTGACCAGTACCTTACATGGATGGAGGGGAGAGCTTTTCCCTGGTGTCGCTGCTCGCGGGCTAGCGCTTCTTTCCAGAGTTCGCAGCGGATCGAATCAGACCATCCAAGCAGGACCTCCTCTGATACTGGTCCTCTGCGCTGTATCTGCTTCTCTCGCAACCTCCTGCTGAATTCCTCTTCCATGGTTACTGATATCTGTACCTCTCCTCTTCTTTCATTTGGTGCTGCTTCTTTAGGCGTTGTCACCGATCGCCGTATTTCTGCAATTCTCAGCTCCTGTTGCCGCTCTCGTTCTCTCTGTTGTCGCTCTCGTTCTCTCTCATCCTGCCGCTGGAGGTCTCTAATGGTATTCTGTATGGCGGTCTCTGATGGGTCACCATGATCACCATATAATGCCAACCGCTGTTGAACTCGCTGCTGGAACAAGTCTTCAACTGACCGGGGTCCTGCATCACCATCCCTCTGATCCATCTTGGCTAGCGCAATGATCAGGGTGGCCTTGTTCTTCCCACCGGTCCCTCCACGGCTCTCAAGCAAGTCTTTTAGCATGGTTCTCCTCCAGGCTGCATAGCTGGTCATTCATGGTGGTGGTTTGGAGTTGTCCCAGTAACTGGAGAGCAAATCCCACCGCTGCCAACCAATGTGACGAGATCCTTCCTCGCCCAGGTCCTGCTCTCCCGACACTCCTCTGCTACCAGTGAGTCAGCTTGCAGATTGCAACGTCTGATGGTCCAGTCATCCAAGGTTCCGGGATCCGAATTACCGCTATGTGCCATTCGGACCCATTAAGAACAAACACCAGGCAGGCTGTATGTAAGTTCCAACAGGACTCTTTATTTCAAGTACACAGCACACTTTTATACAGAATTTTGGAACATCCCACTCCCAACAACCGCTTTCCTATTGGTCAATTGTAAAGTATATCCAGTCTTCACTCAGGTCCCCCTTGACCATGCAAATGAGGACTTGAAATTGTCAACAGGGATTGGTCCAATAGCTTGGATAGAAAGACTTGTGTATTGAGACAGAAGCCCCAGGGGGTAATCAATGTACACAATAACCTGGTTCCAGCTAGACGGCCTGACTCCGACACCCGCTCTTAACCTGCAGAACACAATAAAAGGTATTTCGCAAGCTGGTTCCACTTAGCATTTCAAAAGCCTTGCATTGAATGTCCCTCTCCTGTGTAACATATGTCAAGTAGAAACACTTTAATATCTCAAGGTCCATGACAGATAGATACTATCTAGTCCTGCAGTCTATACCAATGGACACAGCAACATGACTCGGGAGAGCGCCTGCACGAGTTCCCCCATGGAATGCGGCTCTCCGTGGGGGCACTCGATGCGGAGGAGGAGCCAGGAGCACTGCTGAGGGGCCCCAGAAAAAGAAGGATCAGGGCCACTCTGCAAAACCCTTACACAGAGCAGGTAAGTATAACATGTTTGTTCATTTTTTTTTTCTTTCTTGTTTTTAAAAACAAACTTTTACAATCACTTTTCACAATTGAAACAGAAGAGTGACTGCCCTTTAACTAGTAAATGACATACTCTATTAACAACATTTGGTGAGGTTCCTTTTTGCACTATATTATGCATCAATTCTATTCTGCTGTTGATGGTAGCACCCTTATCTGCAAAGTGTGGATGCTGCTGCAGTTTAAAGCGGAGCTCCACCCAGAAGTAGGACTTCCGCGGATCGGATCCCCCCCCCCCCCTCCGGTGCCACATTTGGCACCTTTTCAGGGGGGCGCAGATACCTGTCAAATCCAGCTATCTACTTCCACTTCCGGGCATAGATCGTCCGGCCGCTCCATGTGGTGGACCCTAGATCACGTAAATTGATAACGTTTACTGAACCCCAGGAAAAATTTTACTTGCCTCTCCAGGTGTTTTTTGGATATCTGCAAATACGCCACTATGCTCATTCCTTTGCCCCAAACCTCTAATTTTCAGCACCATCCCCCTTCACAGAGGGTTCCGATCTCCGACATTTACCAGCTACTTAATTCCTACACTATACCAAATCTAAGTAAACATGCCTACATGCTCTGCTGGGAAAATATATTGGGAGATGAAATCCATGAGATGACGTGGTGGACCATCTGGTCCCAGGCTGTTAAAAGCTCCTTCTGTACGCTCTACAAAGAGAATGCTTATAAAATTCTTTACTTTTGGTACCTGACGCCAGACGTACTCCACGTTATCTACCCTTCTAGCTCGGATTGCTGCTGTCAGGGGATAAAGGTGACCCTGAACCAATTGCTGCTACATTGTACTGGCTATTTTCTGGTTCTAGTGTTACCTGGAACTTACTGTATTCTGTCTATGTTCTTTTATATGCTGATATAGCTAATAATCCCCCTTCAAGAGCTTAATATTAGAGGGAGCTGATTTCTGACATATACCAGCTACTTATTTCCTACTCTATACAAAATCAGGGTAAACATGCCTACATGCTCCACTGGGAAAATAAATCCGAGATGACGTGGTGGACGATCTGGTCCCAGGCTGCTAAAAGCTCCTTCTGTACGCTCTACAAAGAGAATGCTTAAAAAATTCTTTACTTTTGGTACCTGACACCGGACGTACGCCGTGTTATCTACCCCTCTAGCTCGCATCAGTGCTGGCGCTGTCAGGGGGATAAAGGTACCCTCTACCATATTGGAGTTGCCCCATGATAGTGCCCTTCTGGATGAAGACACAGAGCTTGCTATTCCACCTCTTTGGGGTACAGGTCCTCATGTTGCCAACATTTTTCATACTTCGTGTGTCATCATTACTAATTACCAAAACATCCAAGAAACTACTTGGACATATCCTGACAGCTGCACGTTGTCTGGTTGCCCTCAACTGGAAGAGGCACACCCCACCCTCCCCAAGAAGCTCTGTATGCCAGAATAAAAGATGTAGAGCTAATGGAAAAAATGTCAGCTAGGTTACAGGATAGATTAGAAATTCACGATAAGGTCTGGGAGGAGTGACATCGCCGGGAGACTGAGATAACTAATAAAACTTATCTGAAAAAACAATTTTTTTTACTGTATTTTCTCTTGAAAATATGTATTTGATAAATAACTGCAAATATTGTTATATAAAAAAATGCAACTACCACCATTTTATTCTCCAGAATCTCCGCTTTCAGAAAATACATAGGGCTGGATTCAGTAAGAAGTTACGTCGGCGTATCTGTTGATACGCCGCGTAACTTCTAGGATGCGCCAGCGTATCTTTTTTCTGTATTCAGAAAGCAAGATACGCCGGAATTTTTCTAAGATATGACCGACGTAAGTTTCTTACGCCGTCGTATCTTAGGGTGCATATTTACGCTGGCCGCTAGGTGGCGCTTCCGTTGATTTCGGCGTACAATATGCAAATGAGCTAGATACGCCGATTCAGAAACGTACGTGCGCCCGGCGGATTTTTTTACGTCGTTTACGTAAGGCTTTTTCCGGCGTAAGGTTACCCCTGCTATATGAGGCGTATCCAATGTTAAGTATGGACGTCGGGACAGCGTCGAATTTTGCGTAAGTCGTTCGCGAATAGGGCTTTGCGTAAATTACATTCACGTAGAAAGCATTGACTATTTGAGACGTGATTAGGAGCATGCGCACTGGGATACGTTCATTTACGTGGGGTCATGTTTTATTTACCTAAAACACGCCCACCTCTTCACAATTTGAATTTGGCGCGCTTACGCCGGCAGATTTACGCTACGCTGCCGTAACTTAGGGCGCAGGTTCTTTGTGAATCCAGCCTCACTAAGTTACGGCGGCATAGCGTATCTGAGATACGCTACGCCCGCACAAAGTTACGGCGGGCTATCTGAATCTAGCCCATAGTTTTTGGGGAGTTTACACAAATTTGTAGTAAATAATGCAGATTTTAAAGTGTGCAAAAAAAGGAGAAAATTCCCCCAGTAAACAAGTAGTTAAAGCACATAGCCTGAGTTTATGTGGACGAGTACTACTGCTTATTCTTAACATTTCTTACATCCATATCTATTCTGTCAAAAACTGAAAGTTGTACCGAAAGAGTAATAAGCAGTACAAACATTTAGTTATAACTATATTGCTATTCCTCTATTTATTTTGTTCTTCCTGTGAAAACACATTAAAAAAAAAAAAATCCAGTCACCAGCTTTTCTACAAAAGGACGCCCATAAAGGGTGATTTATACCAAAAAAGAAGTGAAGGGCAAGGGATTTGAACTACATTTCCTTAAATGGTTGCAAGGATCGGTGTTATTTAAATGTTTATGCTGCCTTCTATATCCAATAGTTTCACAAGCAATAGCTGCAGCATTTTAAACCATTCCATGACAACAACAAAAAAACCTGAGAATACACATTGGGCCTGATTTACCAAGCCTTTACTCCATGACTCATGGAGTAAAAGCAGGAGTAGCAGCCGTTTGGCCATTTACTAAAGAAATACGCTGCTAGTGCAGTGTATTTCCCTAGTTACTAATGTGCTCCGTGCGCCCAGGAGAGGGTGCATTGTGCACCAGTACAGACCTGGCGCACGGCACATTAAACTGTAAATTGCGGGGGTTTGGGCGGGAGTTTATTAGGGGGGGAGGTGGGGGGATGCAGGGGAAGTGAAGTGACATGTGTTTTAAAGTGTTTGGCGGGCCGAATTGAAAGGGAAAGTGTTTTTTGAAAACAGATCCCCGTACGCTTGCACAGTGCGCCTGAACTTTACATTTCCCCCATGTGAATGGGTAGAGGTACGATGTACCCCATACTCATTCACATAGGGTGGGGGGCCGGAATCTGGGGACCCCTTTATTAAAGGGGTCTCTCAGATTCTGATAAGCTCTCCGCCCGCATACCCCGACAACCAACGGCCAGGGTTGTCGGGAAGAGGCTCTTGTCCCTATCGACATGGGGGCAAGAGTGCTTTGGGGTGGGGGGGGCAGTGCCCCCCTCCCCCACAGCACACACTCCCCCATGTTGAGGGCATGTGGTCTGGTATGGCTCAGGAGGGAGGGGGGCGCTCGCTCGTCCCAACCCCCATTCCTGTCTGACCAGACTGCGTGCCTGGGATAAGGGCTTGGTTTGGATCTTGGGGGGGACCCCACGCTATTTTTTTTGCGCGGGTTTAACCCCTTATGTTCCAGACCAAGCCTAAGAGCCTGGTATGCACCTGGAGGGAACCCACCTTATTTTTTTTTTGGGGGGTCTGGAGTTCCCCTTCATGAACAGCGATCTGTCATTTACACATGTCAGTCCCCCCCCCCTACAGTTAGAACACACCCAGGGAACATATTTAACCCCTCCCTCGCACCTAGTGTTAACCCCTTCCCTGCCAGTGGCATTTTTTGAGTAAGCAATGCATTTTTTACAGCACTGATCGCTAGAAAAATGCCAATGGTTCCAAAAAAGTGTTCGATGTGTCCGCCATAATGTCGCAGTACCGATAAAAATCGCTGATCGCCCCAATAACTAGTTAAAACAACAAAAAAAAAAAATTTGTAGATGCTATAACTTTTGCAAAAACCAAACACTAAACGCTATTTGCGATTTTTTGGAACCAAAAAGATGTAGAATACGTATCGGCCTAAACTGAGGGGTTTTTTAGTTTTTTGAATATATATTTTTGGGGATATTTATTATAGCAAAAAGTAAAAATAATTTTTACATATGTGGGCGGGACTTACGCAAGTCCCGCCCACATATATAAACATCGTTCAAACCACACATGTGAGGTATTGACGTGTGCGTTAGAGCGAGAGCAATACTTTTACCACTAGACCTTCTTTGTAACTATAAACTGGTAACCTGGAAAAAAATGAAAAAGGTCGCCTATGGGGATATTCACGGAATTCATTTTGGCCCCATTTCAGGAGTGTTTCCAATAGTAAAGCGTGACATGTAAGGTATCTATTTACTCAGTGTAACATCATCTTTCACATTATCCCCAAAAATTGGGCTCACTTTTGTGTTTTGTTAATTTTTAACCACTTGAGCCCGGACCATATTTCTGGTCAATGACCGGGCAAGTTTTTGTGATTCGGCGCGGCGTCGCTTTAACTGACAATTGCGCAGTCGTGCGACGTGGCTCCCAAACAAAATTGGCAACCTTTTTTTTCACACAAATAGATTATTAAATGTGCGTGTTTACTTCTGTCTTTAACACCTCCCCTTCAGGCTGGAAAGCATCAGATCAGGGGAAACAAAAAAAAAAAAGCTCTCATTCCATTGCAGCTTGGTTCCTACATGTGTGATGAACTGAGCATGCTCAAACACTTAGAAAAAAAATATCCTTTCTTTTTAAAAGGTGAAAAACACTCATTGGATGCTCATAGAGCGTTGTTTGGATTAATTGCAGGTGTGCCCAATTACAAGCTCACCCAAACTAGAGACTGCAATTTGTTCATGTGATTTCAATTGCTTCATTACTAGCACTGTTATAAAAAGCTTGGATCGATCAGTCCTCAGCTGCCCTCAGAAGGGGCAGGCTGGCAGAAATGCTGTTGCTAAACACAAATGTGGTTTGTTGCATGGGTTTTGTTTTATTTTGCCAATGGTTTTGGTTTATTTTTAAATGATGTTCACTTTGATGTATTTGTCTATGTGGCCTTATTTTATGAAAAATGTGTAAAGCTATGGTTATTTAGAATTTTGAAATGTATTTTTGTTTGTTTGTCTTTTTTTGCTTTCCTTGTTTTGTTGACCAATAAAAATTACTTTAAAATTGTTAAGTTTGTCTTTTGTTACTTTTTCATGCTACATATGTTGACAGCTGCAGCTGAACTAGGTTTGGGCCTAACAAATTATGTGTGATTTTTGTCTAAGCTTCTTTCCTGGTGTGTAATCATGAAATGTTTGCCATGTTTATTCCCCATGACTTTAAAGACAAAAACTGGTAAGTATTTTATTTATTCTGCAGTGGTCCTCAGCCCTCAAGTACCCCCGACAGGACATGTTTTGGGGATTTCTCTTATCAAGAATTGCTGTCCAGACTGTATTTTAAAGCACATGTGCAAGATGAAGGAAAACCTGCAAACATGGCCTGTGGGGGGGGGTTTGCTATTGGTGGACAGGCTTGACGTGCTGATTTACAGCACTGTGCTTAAATCTAGCGCAAGGCAATCCTATTCAAATTGTGGGTGTTTGAGGGAAGCCAAGTGAGTGTTAGAACCCCTGCTTTGTGTTTTTTTATTTTTGTGTTGAGCTTTGTGTCCCTTTTCTTAAAATTGGCTTCACTTCCTGTCACACAGCTGAACAGGAAGTGAGGTTAAAACCCTACCAGTGTCATTTCTTGGGGACACAGGTCAATCTAACTAGTGTCCCCATTAAGCAAATTGCACTCCAGCACTGCTGTGTACACCCCAAATCATGGGTCTTCAAACTACGGCCCTCCAGTTGTTCAGGAACTACAATTCCCATCATGCCTAGTCATGTCTGTGAATGTCAGTGCATTACAAGGCCTCATGGGATGTGTAGTTCTAAAACAGCTGGAGGGCCGTAGTTTGAGGATCCCTGCCCCAAATGATTATTTAGTTTGGGGTTTAGTAAAGGCAAAGCCACTCTGCAGTACAAGCATAGTTGCTGAAAATCAGAGAGGAAGCACTGATGGTTTTAACATCCAATCCTGTAGAAGCAAAGTTGTTTTGTTTTCTTCCTTGCTTTGCACTTGTAGTGCAAAGTGGATTTGCCTTTAGTCAATGGACCCCAAAGTCCAAGATCCCTAATAATTTGGGGTGTACACAGCAAAATGCTAGAGTGCAATTTACATAATGGGAAACTATTTAGATTGATCTCTGTGTCCCCAAGAAAAGATATTAGTAAGGTTTTACCCTCACTTCCTGTTTGGCTATGTGACAGGAAGTGAATGAATTAGAAAGGGTGAAGACACCTCACAAATGTTGTCACTATCAGGGGTGCAGACATCCCCAAAAAATGAGCAGATAATACTTATTTGCAAATTAATAATTTTTTAGTTAACATTGGGTGGGGTGCTCTAACGCACACATTCCTACATATTAGCAACGCTCTATCCTGGCCTATTGGCATGGTTATATTTTCTTAGGGCTCTCAATAAAACTCTATGAAATTTGTGCTTAAACTAGAACCAGGGGCGGACTGACAACTCATGTGGCCCCTGGGCAATAGAAGATTATGGGGCCCCTCTGGCTTACAGATGGCCACCACGCCAGGAGGTAGTGCAGAGGCGGGCAGCTAAAATCTTGGGATATTCACATTAAAAGCATGTCATTTTCGGACATATCAGGGACAGATCTAAAAAAAACACAGATTTTTACATACTGTCCCTGGTTTTACTGAGCCTGGCAACCCGGATGGGGCCCCCTAGTGGCATGGGGCCCTCGGGCAGTGCCCGAGTGACTCAATGGTCAGTCCGCCCCTGACAAGAACTATAATCAACAAGTTTTATTTTCTTTAATTTTGGATAGAGTGAGGGAGGGTTATAGGCCCTGTCAGTTTATTTTGTATTATCTGTGTCCAATTGGGGAGATTTGCCTTCACTTCCTGCCCCATAGCCAAACAGGAAGTGAGAGAAAAACTATGCAAATTAACCACTTCCCGCCCAGCCTATGGCCGATTTACGTCCGGGAAGTGGTTACACAATCCTGACAGGACGTCCTGCAGGATTTCATGCCGCACGCGCCTGTGGGGGCACGCAGCGCGGCGATCGGTGATGCGGGGTGTCAGTCTGACACCCTGCATCTCCGATCTCGGTAAAGAGTCTCTCACGGAGACGGAGACTCTTTACCACGTGATCAGCCGTGTCCAATCACGGCTGATCACGATGTAAACAGGAAGAGCCATCGATGGCTCTTCCTCACTCGCGTCTGACAGACGCGAGTATAGGAGAGCCGATCGGCGGCTCTCCTGACAGGGGGCGTTCGCGCTGATTGTTTATCAGCGCAGCCCCCCCTCGGATCACCACACTGGACCACCAGGGATGCCCACCCTGGACCACCAGGGTGTGCAAAAACAAAAAAAATATAGAACAAAAAAACAAAAAGCAATAAAAAATAAGAAAAAAGATGCCAATCAGTGCCCACAAATGGGCACTGACTGGGAAAATCAGTGCCACCCCACAGTGTCCATCAGTGCCACCCCACAGTGCCCATCCATGCACAGTGCCCACCTGTGCCACCCATAAGTATCCATCAGTGCCACCCATAAGTGCCGCCCATCTGTGCCGCCCATGAGTGCCCATCAGTGCCGCCTATGAGTGCCCATCAGTGCCGCATAGCAGTGCCGCCAATCAATGCCACCTCATCTGTGCCCGTCAGTACTACCTCATCGATGTCCATCAGTGCCATCTCATCGGTGCCCATCAGTGCCGCCATATCAGTGCCCGTAATTGAAAGAGAAAAACTTATTTACAAAAAAATTAACCTAAAAAAATAAAAACGTTTTTTTGTTTTAAAATTTGCAGTATTTTTTTAGTTGTTGCGCAAAAAAAAAAAACGCAGAGGTGATCAAATAACAAAAAAAGAAAGCTCTATTTGTGGGGGAAAAAGGACGCCAATTTTGTTTGGGTACAGTGTTGTATGACCGCGCAATTGCCATTCAAAGTGCGACAGTGTTGAAAGCTGAAAATTGGCTTGGGCGGGAAGGTGCGTAAGTGCCTGGTACGGAAGTGGTTAAGGGAATCCAGTGCCCCCCAGAACTAGTGTGTGGGTCCCCTGAAAATTACTGGGCGGGTCATACAAAAACAGGGTGTGGCTTTGACAGGAAGGGGTGGGTCATTTTTCTATTAGGAGGTGCAGATATGTAGTCAGGCCTAGGGCAGAACAAAACCTAAATATACTACTGCATATTAGGGCTTATTTAGACCGGATCCGATTTACAGCGTGATTTTATATTGTGGGAGGAAATCCACGCAGGCACAGGGAGAACATGCAAACTCCATGCAGATGCTGTCACGGGCGGGATTCGAACCAACGACTCTTTTGCTGCTAGGTCAAAGTGCTATACACTACATCACTGTGCTGAACGAACATGATTGCAGCTGAAAGCATGAGAACTTTTTTTTTTTTTTTCAATACCATGCTTTCCAGCCTTATTGACCCCGCCTCTCTCCATAAAGAGGACCTGTCACACACTAGTCCTATTACAAGGGATGTTTACATTACTTGTAATAGGAAGAAAAGTGATCCAAAATCAAAAAAAGTGTCAAAAAAGTGCAAGAATAAAAATATGAGGTAAAAAAAAAAAAAAAAAAAAAAAAAAATAACGCCCCTGTCCCTAGAAGCTCGCACTCAGAAGCAAATATGCATGTAAGTCCCGCCCACATATGTAAACACCATTCAAACCACACATGTGAGGTATTAACAAGTTAGGTATCTATTTACTCGGTGTAACATCATCTTTAACATTATCCATAAAAATTGGGCTAACTTTACTTTTTTTTTTTAATTCATGAACCGTGTTTTTTTTTTGGGCCAAAAAAAAGTCGTTTGAAAAATTATTGCGCAAATACCGTTGGAAATCAAATAAAAAATGACCGCTAACTTTATTCCCTAGGGTGTCTGCTAAAAAATTATATATAATGTTTGGGGGTCCTGATTAATTTCCCAGGAACAAAATATAATTTTTACATGAAGGAGAGAAGTGCCAGAATAGGCGCGGTATGGAAGTGGTTAAAGTGAAATAATAAAAGTGAAATATTCCTTTAAATTTCATACAGGGGGGGGGAGGGGGGGTACACGCATGTTTCCCGTGCTTAGAACTGTCCCTGTACAAGATGTCATTTCTGAAGTGAAACAAAAAAAAGGAAGTTTAAAGTACTCATGGCTATAAAGAATACAGTCATTGCTCATTAAAAAAAAAAAAAAAAAAGGGGGTCCCTCCAAATTAAATTACCAGGCCCTTCAGGGATGGATATTAAGGGGAACCCCGCCGTAAAAACCCCCCCAAAAAATGGCGTGGGGTCCCCCCAAATATCCATACCAGACCCTTCAGGTCTGGTGTGGATTTTAAGGGGAACTCCACCCCAAATTGAAAAAAAAAATGGCGTGGGGTCCCCCCAAATATCCATACCAGACCCTTCAGGTCTGGTGTGGATTTTAAGGGGAACTCCACCCCAAATTGAGAAAAAAAATGGCGTGGAGTCCCCCTAAAAATCCACACCAGACCCTTATCCGAGCACGTTGACCTGGCCGGCCGCAGAAAAGAGGGGGGGACAGAGTGCGGCCCCCCCTCTCTCCTGAACCGCACCAGGCCACATGCCCTCAACATGGGGAGGATGTCCCCATGTTGATGGGGACAAGGGTCTCATCCCCACAACCCTTGCCCGGTGGTTGTGGGGGTATGCGGGCGGGAGGTTTATCAGAATCTGGAAGACCCCTTTAACAAAGGGGACCCCCAGATCCTGACCCCCCCCCGGTGTGAAATGGTAACGGGTACATTGTACCTCTACCATTTCACCCCAAAAAAAATGTCAAAGTGTTAAAAATGACAGTAGCCGGTTTTTGACAAATCTTTTAATAAAATCTTCTTTTCTTCTTTCCTTCGGGTTTCTTCCGCTGCTTCTTTCTTCTCGTCCACATCTTGCCCGACGTGTTCTTCTATCTTCTCCGTCCGTCCTTCAGCCTTCTGGTCCCGCATCTTGTGTCTTCTGCGGTCTTCTTCTCGGTCCGCCAGCCTTCTCGTCCGCATCTTGTGTCTTCTCCGGACCCAGCGTTTGAATTTGAATTGGCCGTCGTCTTCCCGCTCCTGGGACCCGCCCCCCTCTGACGCCACAAGTAAACTCCTTAGAAGGTCATGTGCGTCAGAGGGGGGCGGGGTCACATGAGTGTGACACGGCGGGAACTTCTTCTCCGGGCGGCGCGATTGAAATTGAATTCCCCCGCTGTGTGACGCTCTGTGACCCCGCCCCCCTCTGACGCACATGACCTTCTAAGGAGTTTACTTGTGGCGTCAGAGGGGGGCGGGGTCACAGAGCGGGAAAACGGCGGGGGAATTCAATTTCAATCGCGCCGCCCGGAGAAGAAGTTCCCGCCGTGTCACACTCATGTGACCCCGCCCCCCTCTGACGCACATGACCTTCTAAGGAGTTTACTTGTGGCGTCAGAGGGGGGCGGGTCCCAGGAGCGGGAAGACGACGGCCAATTCAAATTCAAACGCTGGGTCCGGAGAAGACACAAGATGCGGACGAGAAGGCTGGCGGACCGAGAAGAAGACCGCAGAAGACACAAGATGCGGGACCAGAAGGCTGAAGGACGGACGGAGAAGATAGAAGAAGACGTCGGGCAAGATGTGGACGAGAAGAAAGAAGCAGCGGAAGAAACCCGAAGGAAAGAAGAAAAGAAGATTTTATTAAAAGATTTGTCAAAAACCGGCTACTGTCATTTTTAACACTTTGACATTTTTTTTGGGGTGAAATGGTAGAGGTACAATGTACCCCGTTACCATTTCACACAGGGGGGGGGTCAGGATCTGGGGGTCCCCTTTGTTAAAGGGGTCTTCCAGATTCTGATAAACCTCCCGCCCGCATACCCCCACAACCACCGGGCAAGGGTTGTGGGGATGAGACCCTTGTCCCCATCAACATGGGGACATCCTCCCCATGTTGAGGGCATGTGGCCTGGTGCGGTTCAGGAGAGAGGGGGGGCCGCACTCTGTCCCCCCCTCTTTTCTGCGGCCGGCCAGGTCAACGTGCTCGGATAAGGGTCTGGTGTGGATTTTTAGGGGGACTCCACGCCATTTTTTTTTTCAATTTGGGGTGGAGTTCCCCTTAAAATCCACACCAGACCTGAAGGGCCTGGAATGGATATTTGCCGGGAACCGCACGTCTTTTTTTTTTTTTTTTTTTTTACGGCGGGGTTCCCCTTAATATCCATTCCAGACCTGAAGGGCCTGGTAATTTAATTTGGGGGAACCCCTACACATTTTTTTGTTTGTTTTATGAATGAATCCCTTTAGAATTGTCAGAGCCGACAATTCATTATAGCCGCGTGTGAATTTTTAAATGACTTTTTTCCTTCTGAATGTCGTTTTGTGCAGGGGGAGTTCTAAGTGCGGGAAAAATGCGCTATTTCACATGCTGACATTACACCCCCCCTAGGTACGAAATTTAAAGGAATATTTCACATTTATTGTTTCACTTTAAGAATTATTAATTTCACTGCTCCCGAAAAAACGGCCGTTTTAAAAAATAAAAAAAGCATTGATACATGTTCCCTGGGACAGGACTGAGGTCCCCAAACACTTTTTAGGACAAAACTAGCAGATTAGCCTTTAAAATGAACACTTTTGATTTCTCCCATAGACTTCTATAGGGAGTTCGGCGCGGCTTAACATATTACTTTCAATTCGCCGGCTGCTACGCTGGTTCATGCGCCCAATTAAGCCTCCACCCGGAGTACTAATTAACGCATGAACCAGCGCAGCGCACAGAGCATAGTAAATTAGGCCCATTGTCTGCTGAGGAGAAAATAGTTCTGGTGGACTGAATTAGTTATAAAGTAGAGATCTGCCACATTGCATTTTGTAAGTAATAAATTCCATGCAGAATTTTTTTTTTTTTCTGGTTTGTGGCATCAATCTGCCACCAGTTGTTAACTGAATTGGGTCATGGGGATAAATATGTAATAAGCAGGAGTTCCCTCTACTAGACCTTTTCTATGTAAATTTCAGGGATATTGGTTAAGACGGTGATAAGTAAAGGTGTGATGTTGCATTGAGTGCCTTACGCTGACCCATTGCATGCCCATACACAGAGATGGGCATATCTAATAATTTTTTATTATATAGTGATAAACCGTTAGGTTTCCTGCTCTTGAGAAGCTGGAACTGAGTCCCGATCTTTGAGCCTTAGGCATCGTACACACGGCCGAGGAACTCGACGAGACAAACACATCGAGTTCCTCGTCGAGTTCAGTGTGGAAGCCGCCGAGGAGCTCGGCGGGCCGACTTTCCTCATTGAACAACGAGGAAATAGAGAACATGTTCTCTTTTCGGCTCGACGGGTTCCTCGCTGAAAAGTGTACACACGACCGAGTTTCTCGCCAGAATCCAGCTCCGACCGAGTTTCTGGCTGAATTCTGCCGAGAAACGTGTGTACGGGGCCATAGAGATTCATTGTATGAAAAGCAGGGGTAAGTAATCCTTAGATTTACTTATGGCAGTTCTTCAGATTCCAGCTGTATTTAATACAAACAGGTGTGACACATATAAGAATCCCATATAATAGAAACACTCCTAACTTATTTTGTTTAAAGCTAAACGAAAACTGAACCCAAGAACACAAATTTAATAAATTGAAGCTTACAGTGCTTAGATGTGGTAAAAAATAAACATACTTACCTGCCCTGTGCAGTGGTTTTGCACAGAGCTGCCCCGCTCCTCTTCTTGGGTCCACTACCGGCGATCTCCATTCCTCTGTCATGCCAAGTGCCCCCATAGCAAACAGCTTGCTATGGGGGCACTCGTGCAGGCTTGATTCCAAGCTGCGGTCTGTGTGCCCATTGACACACAGACCGCAGCTTTGCCCCGCCCTCTGCTCTTTACTCACTTGCTCACATTGCTCCACTGCTGCCTCTCTGTCCAGTGCTGTGTAAGAGAGCTGAGAGAGCCACTGTTCTCCTCCACAGCGCTGGATCGAGATTGGGTTCAGGTAAGTCTAAAGCCCCGTACACACAATCGGATATTCCGACAACAATTGTCCGATGGACACGTTTTGTCGGATGGACATGTTTTGTCGGATAATCCGACCGTCTGTATGCTCCATCGGACAATTGTCGGAATTTCCGACAACAAGTGTTGGCTATTCATGCTCACCAACTGTCTGACAATAAATCTGTTCCATCGGATTATCTGATCTTTTGTACACAAGTCCGTCAGACTAAAATCCAAAGTACGAACACGCATGCTCCGAACCAATGCTAACCGTCAGACAACATTAACAGAAGTTGCCCAAAAGGTGGCGCTAAAGAGCAGACAAACCACATAGTTTTGTGAATGTTGGTTGAAAATGTTCTGCCGTCTGTATGCAGAACAAGTTCACGGACAACGCCCTTCGGACAAAAATCCACGGATTTGTCTGATGGAAGTCCGATCGTGTGTATGAGGCTTAAGGATCGGGGAGGAAGCTGCACAGATACATTTATTTTACCTTAATGCATTAATGCAAAGTCCTGAAGCCTAAACATTTTTAACCTTAATGCAATCCTTGCATTAAGGTAAAAAAATGTTTAGGCACCCCCCTCCCTCTTTTTAGTTACCTTATCTCATTTGATCCAGCGCTGTGCATGTCTCTTCTCTCCCCTCCTGGCTTTGCTGGGGCTCCCACTGCTGTCAATCAAAGCCAGGGGCAGGGCCGAATCCCACTGCCTGTGTCAATAGACACAGCAGTGGGGCTTGGGAGTGAGAACGCACAAGTTCCCCCATAGGAAGTGGCTTCCCATGGGGGCACTGGACAGAGAAGAGGGGGTCATGATGCATTTCGGTGCATGCGACTCAGCCGCCTGACAAGTCGCGTCCCATTCTATTCAATAGAACCGTTCTAATAGGAGCGACGCAAGTCTCTCCGACTTACAAAAAGGTTCTTGTACGACTTTGGGGGCGACTTGCATTGACTTCTATACAGAAGTAATTTTGCAAGTCGTCTTCAGAATGCCTTGCCGAGTCGCCCCTGAAGTCGTCTTAATGGTTGCCTTGCCAAGTCGCCCCTGAAGTCGTCTTCATGGTTGCCTTGCCGAGTCGCCCCGGAAGTCGTGCCGCCCCAGTGTGAATGGGCTCTTACTGAGACTTTTTCTTTAAGAAATGTATGGGAAACTAACATCCAAAGTGAATGGTATTGTTCTGAGTTGAAAATAAAGGAACTCGGGAGTCGCTTCAGCAGTGAGCAATACTTTCCAAGACAACACTGCCTTAACTTTATGAAAAACATCCAACTGTAGATGTAAAAATATCCAGCAAACTATTCCCTTGGTAATATCTGGCACATGTAGAGGAAGTTCAATTCCGGCTCTTCACTCCTGCTGATTTCCATCCTGATTAGTCAACTCCTGCTGGCATTGAACTGTGTTACTAAATAATACACATCATTCAAGTGGCTGCTTTAGTCAGATGATAGTTTAAGGGCCTGTTCACACTGCCCTGCAGCTCCAAACGCTGCTGCCCACACAGTGTATGGACTGCAGAGCCGCGTGGCAGGGGGTGATGTGATGCACATTTTATCACATAACACAGAGTCCTTTTTTTTTTCTTTATTGTTATAGAAGTTTATATGAAATGTGCAGACCAGTGGTGGCCCGTCCATAGAGGGCACATGGGCGCTACCTCCCCTATCCATGCGTCCGGCCCCCTGATCCCCATGTCGGTGGCACGTCAGGCGATCCTATTGGATGCCTAGCGCTTTGGCGGAAGAAGACACACACGGCGGAGGAAGCCGCTGGATTAGTGGACACCGGAGCCGCTGCCCGCACTCCAGGAGATGAGGAGAGGACACCACAGCCCCGCGAGTAAGTGGCAGACTGCCCGTGGGGGGGGGGGGGGGGGCGGGGGGTGTCATTCATTCACAGAGTTCTGTGAACGAATGAACTACAAGTACCATCAGCTAGTTCTCAACGAACTACGAGGGCGCTGGTGAGCATCCTCATAGTTCATTGATTCTTCCTGCCATTTAGTAACTGTCTGCCTGTATGAGGTACGGGCAGACAGCTGTGCTAATTGTCTGCAGGATCCTGGCATTGCACCCGTGATCTGTTGGTCATGAGTCCATTGCCTTACAGGCTACAGAGAAAAAAAAAAAGTAAAAATGCACGTTTTTACCAGCAAAAAAAAAAGATGTGCATTTATTATATATATATATATATATATATATATATATATATATATATATATATATATATATAAAAAAAGATGAATGTAGTCTTTAAGATTATTTATTTTATTTAAACTTCATGTATATGTATGAGGCAATAAAAGTACATACAGTATATGTAAACTTGTGTTAATGTTTATATTTCTGGGGAGGGGGTCCATAGCTTCCATTCGATTTTTAAATATGGCAAAAATAAGAACTACTTGAATCTGAACTTCATGAATTAGGAGCAGGACATTTTAACAAGGACTATACCACCAGAAAAGCGTCGCAATCGCTTTATTGACTCACCCGCACTGTATTTTTCCAAACAGTCATTCATTTATTCAGACTATCACAATGAATCATATACACTAGAACTGTCAAAGCAAAAAATCCTATTGAACGGTCTATACAGCTTCACTGTGTGCTACATTACTAAATTCCACCAGCAATCCACTAGAGGGAGCCACAGATACATTTTTTTCCATGATGTAATTGCTATGGGATTATCATCACATTTCCCCCTTGTCTGATTTCATGTGGTGCAGACGGAAATAGAAGGAAGTTACACTTTTGTTCCAACCAACATGCTCTTCCTAGAAAATGATTATTAATAGTACAGAGGCCTCTGAAAAGGGCAGACTGACCTTAATCATCATACAAAGCTTTAACCCACAAATGTGCTTTGTAAAAACACTGGAATGCATTAAAATTCTCCCCATTCATAAAAAGCATTTTCTGCTGAATGCCCAGTTGTGTGGCAGACTCCATTCAACTGACAATAATGGTGCAATGTAAACTGAATTACAAATCTGATACCCCCGACAGCTTAGTATGTCCACATGAGCCGTATTTTGTATAGTAAAGGGACCAGTGAATGGAGTCCCACAAGACACTGGCTAGTACCATAGTCCATTCAGAGGAAACTGGCAGGTCATTGTGTTTCAGACAAGGAGGTCTTGTTGGGACCATGATGTGCAGAATCTGTAGTAGAGCTGTGTTCTTTGGCCTGGGCATCTGCAGCTTCCTCCTGTCTGCGTGTTGTTGTGTCACCATCATGTGCTGGATGCTCCTGGCCAGGCGCCGTGGGAAAGGGGAAGCGAAGCCTGAAGTAGTCGATTCCCTGGAGGTCAGCTGAAAGAAATATAGAAATATGAGGATGTGTGGGTGTACCTAGACATGTCCTGCCTACTGTATCTGAAAGTAAACTTTGCATTGTACACTAAAAGTATTAGGTTTGGAGATTCTTCTCGTCAGTTGTGTATGAGGACAGATAGGCCACCGAGGTCTACATTCTACACTCTCCATGCCTCCTGTGCAAGCAGAACTGCTAAATTACACATAATAAACCTCCCTGTTTATCCTCCTTTAGCACACATTTTAACTTGGAAACTATCAGGGGCCTTGTGAGGCCTTAGGCAAAACTTGACATGGGGCCCCACTCACACCCATGATGGGAAAAACAATTCAAGGACAAGAGCCTCTTCCCCACAAACCTGGCCGGTGGTTGTGGGGGTCTGAGGGCAGGGGGCTTATCGGAATCTGGAAGCCCCCTTTAACAAGGTGGCCCCCAGATCCTGCTCTTTAATAACTAAGGGGCAGGGGCCACCCGGTGATGTCACCGGGTGAACCGCCCCCCTTGTGATGTCATTGACTGAGGGCATGCTGGGTCATTGATGTCACAAAGAGTAGGCGTTCCTATGAAGAGGGGTAGATGATTGACGTGAGGGTAAGGTACGTCACGCGTTCTGAAAATAGACGAACTAGGACTCGGCGCTATACGGCGCCTGCCGTGTAGAGCTGACTGAGCAGATCGTCTATTATCGGAACACGTGACGCGCCTTACCCTCACGTCAATCATCTACGCATCTTAATAGAAACGCCTACTCCCCGGGACAGTGAGAACCCGGAAGCCGGGTGAAAGGAACTAGAAGAAGGTATGCAGCGCGAAAAAAAAAAAATACCAGCATACTGTAGATGTCAGCAGTATGCTGGTGGTAACGGTATATAATTGTTTTAGGGTGAACCTCCGCTTTAAGGTCCCCTGTCCCTCAAAACTGGGGTAATGCATTGGGTAAGTTAGGCGGCCACGAGGCCCCTGCGAGTGTGAGGCCTTAGGCGACTGCTTAATTTGACTAATTAAAGAGCCGCCTCTGATCAGGGGCCATGTGGGCTGTGAAAGGACTCCACCACAGGGATTGTTTTTACTTAATCAATTCTACTGCCATAATGTACAAATGTAACACACGGTATAGGTTCCAGCTCCTGGTTCCTGTATTTGGACTTCTAGCAAAGCATCTCAGGAACAGATGAAAGACAGATGGTAGAAACGCTGCACACCGGAACCGAGCCAATATATAAAGTTAAAGATATGGCTTCAGCCTGAACTCCTCCTGTTTATGCTCCTCTGACATGTTTCGCCCTGTCTATGGAGCTTAATACCTATGAATAACCCCCGTAGGTGGGGCAAATCATGTCAGAGGAGGAGTTTGGGTTGATGTCGTATCTTCAGCTCTATATAGGCTCTTATTTGATACCCTATCAATAAATTTATACTTTTTTTACCTACTTGTACATTATTTATATCGTGCTGCAACACAAAGCCCCTAGGGGTAAATTTCCTTTTCTTCAGCTCTATATAGTGGCTGGATTCCGATGTACAGCATTTCTACCTTCTGTCTTTCATGCTTCAGCTAGTTTCAATGTCGGCACCAGATCTGTGATTTTTACTGCATGGAGTAGTGCTCTGAGCGGCACTCCAAGTTTTTTGTACATGGGTCACAAAGCACCCCAGGAACCTACAAACACCATGTGCTCTCATGTACAGCAGTGACTTCCTCACAAGGTTGCTTTATCTGGTCCATAGACCCTGCACCTCAATTCTGGTTGATGAGGGTGGCCGGAATGAAAAGAATCCCATAATTGCATCCACCTGGCCTCCATTCATAGAGCGTTTTTAATTGTGTGAAACAATAGTAAGGTTTCAGTGAATGGAGAATAGGGGCGTAAAGGGCGAGCATAGTTGGCAGTTGATGATTGCCAGTCAAAGCTGAAGCCACTCATATAAACCCCCACAGCCTGCAAGATCACTGCTAAGGGGGGGGGGGGGGATCAGGGCACAGAGGATTTCATCTGAACACAGCATCCATAAGCACACGGGACACTCTTCATTCATGCCAAGTACCATCCCTTCAGCTTTAAAGTGGACTTTGTGCTCCATACAAGGTCTAATTTTTTTATGTGATCCTTCTATCTTGCCAAAGCACTAAAAAAACATACAAAAACATGGTGCAGGGGTGACATCATAATCCTGCTGAAGTGTTTCTGGGGAATGCTGAGCATGCCAAACATCACGAGAAGATGCAGCACAGTGCAGGATTGTTTTATCGGGAGATTTGGACTACGCCACCTTCTCCAGGGACGCAAGAGAGATGACTGGGGAAAGTAACTATTACATCCACAGGAGTTTCTCTATGATTTGTTTCATTTTTCTGCAAGGGAGAGGAGGGCCAAGTTTAACCGCTTCAGCCCCGGACCATTTTGGTTGTCAAAGACCAGGCGACTTATTGCGATTCGCCACTGCGTCAGTTTAACTGACAATTGCGCGGTCGTGCGACGTGGCTCCCAAACAAAATTGGCGTCCTTTTTTTCCCACAAATAGAGATTTTTTTTGGTGGTATTTGATCACCTCTGCGACTTTTATTTTTTTGCGCTATAAACAAAAAAAAAGTGTCAATTTTGAAAAAAATGCAATATTTTTTACTTTTCGCTATAATAAATATCCCCCAAAAATATATAAAAAACATTTTTTTCCACAGTTTAGGCCGATACGTATTCTTCTACATATTTTTGGTAAAAAAATCGCAATAAGCGTTTATTGATTGGTTTGCGCAAAAGTTAACCCCTTCCCGACCGCCGCATGTACATATACGTCGGCAGAATGGCACGTACAGGCACATTGGCGTACATGTACGTCCCTGCCTAGACGTGGGTCGGGGGTCCCCTCGGGGAGCGATCCGGGACGACGGCGCGGCTATTTGTTTATAGCCGCTCTGTCACGATCGCTCCCCGGAGCTGAAGAACGGGGAGAGCCTTGTGTAAACACGGCTTCCCCGTGCTTCACTATGGTGCTGCATCGATCGAGTGATCCCTTGTATAGGGATACTCGATCGATGACGTCATTCCTACAGCCACACCCCCCTACAGTTGTAAACACACACACAGTGTACACCAAATCCTCCAGCGCCACCTGTGGTTAACTCCCAAACTGCAACTGTCATTTTCACAATAAAGAATGCAATTTAAATGCATTTTTTGCTGTGAAAATTACAAAAATCCCAAAAATGTGTCAAAATTGTCCGAAGTGTCCGCCATAATGTCGCAGTCACGAAAAAAAATCGCTGATCGCCGCCATTAGTATTAAAAAAAAAAGAATTAATAAAAATGCAATAAAACTATCCCCTATTTTGTAAACGCTATAAATTTTGCGCAAACCAATCGATAAACGCTTATTGCGATTTTTTTTACCAAAAATAGGTAGAAGAATACGTATCGCCCTAAACTGAGGGGAAAAAAAATGGTTATATATGTTTTTGGGGGATATTTATTATAGCAAAAAGTAAAAAATATAGCATTTTTTTCAAAATTGTCGCTCTATTTTTGTTTATAGCGCAAAGAATAAAAACCGCAGAGGTGATCAAATACCACCAAAAGAAAGCTCTATTTGTGGGGAAAAAGGGACGCCAATTTTGTTTGGGAGCCACATCGCACAACCGCGCAATTGTCTGTTAAAGCGACGCAGTCCCAAACTGTAAAAACACCTTGGGTCTTTAGGCAGCAATATGGTCCGGGGCTTAAGTGGTTAAAGCGTCTACAAAATAGGGGACTGTTTTATGGTATTTTTATCGGGACTGCAACATTATGGCGGACACATCGAACACTTTTGACACCATTTTGGGACCATTGTCATTTTTACAGCGACCAGTGCTATAAAAATGCACTGATTACTGTAAAAATGCCACCGGCAGTGAATGGGTTAACTGCTAGGTGGCGCTGCAGGGGTTAAGTGTTCCCTAGGAAGTGATTCTTACTGTTAGGGGGCGTGGCTACACATGACACGTCACTGATGACCGTTCCCGATCACGGGGAACGGTCATCAGTGACAGTGTCACTAGGCAGAATAGGGGAATGCCTTGTTTACAAAGGCATTCCCCTGTTCTGCCCTTGCCGACCGCAATCGCGGGACTCCCGCGGCCGCACTCGGGAGGCACGCGGCGGGCGCACGCCCGCTGGGCGGCAGATTTAAAGGGACGCACCTGTACGCCAATCTGTCTGCCCGTGCCATTCTGTCGACGTCGTGCGGAGGTCGGCAAGTGGTTAAACGCAGATCTTCTTAGACTCAAGTTCTGCTTTAAATCTGCAGTTTAGATATTCATTTATTGCATTATAATGGACCAATGTAAGTATGCATATGTCATACCTGAGTGATTGTTGTGGAAGCTGCAAATCACTGTAGTAGTCACTGTTACTACAAACATAGCCACAATCTTCTGGGTCCAGCATATATTTACATAATTCTATAAGTAACTATGCAGTAAAATTCATACCTAAACGTCAGCTCTAAGAATCAAGAATTGCCCCCCCCCCCCCCCCACGGGCCTTTTATTATTATTATTTATAAGACAGTGATGTTTTCCATCTCCTCTAACATTCCAATCTCTACTAACCAGGAGTGACCAGAGGGCTTAGTGGATCCTCACACTGCTGAAAAGCATCGCTGGGTTCCAGCTCAGTAATGTCCAGTGGTTCTGACAGCTCCATAGAATCGATATTCACCTCCATTGATGACACGCTATCCAGGGGGGCTGCAAAACAGAAATACACTGATGAAATATGTGCAATGTTTTCCGGCACCTACTCAAGTCACACCATCTTTACTAATATCTGAACAGGATGATTTCTTTGGCTTTCTGACTCATTTTACATTCCTAACCAGCCTACTTGTGGTGATTTCAGGCTGCTGGTTCTGAGAACAGGCTGGGCCCCCAACATCCTCTTCCCTTTTTTGGTTGCTAAAAGCTGCCGCCACTGGTGTTATTTATTATTGAGGAGTATTCTGAAACTGTGTTTTATATTTCAAATAGAAAAAAAATAAAATAAAAATTGTGCCAGAAAGCAGTTTAGGATATTTAAGAATTTGTGATTCTGCTCAGGCAGTTCAGTCTAAAGTGTACCTAAAACAAACATAGAAAAATCAGCACAAGGGACAATACTCAGGGACATGTGTCCCTTGTGCTCCCATGTCCTCCATTCAGTTAGACCTTCCTAATTTTATACCCTTACATCCACCCCACTTCCATAACCCTTCAGTGCATTGGGGGTTTGCAGAGACACAGGATCCATGCTTTCCCACCTGTCAGAACGGCGATCTGCCTTGTTTACATAGACAGACTGCTGTGCTGTGTCTCTGCAGGATGATTGGCAGATGCTGGCGGGCATCAAGTCCACAGTCCCTGATGATGGGCTCCCGCTGTGTATAATCACAACGTGAGCGAGCCGCGGCTGGCGCACATTCTTGCCCGCTACCCAGAAGAGCTGGATCATGTATATGTATATGGATGTGATCCGGCTCACAGCTACAGCCCTGTAGCAGTAAAACTGCTATAGGGCGGTCAGCAAGTAGTTAATAAAACAATGTTTTAGCCGACTTCCACCAGCCTTCTTTCCTATTTTTTTTGCACGGATTGCACATGGAGGTTTAAAGAGACTTCCCAGGCTGAGTGCTGTGCTCTTGAGGCTGTCCAGGCATTACATAGGAAGTAGTAGCTCTGATACACCGGTTCCCATGCAATAGACGGTTTAATGCTCCACATATAACACAAACTGAAATGTCGGGTGGACTGAGCTTTTAGGAAGGCAAAGATTAGAGTACAGTAACCCTAAAGTGAGCTGTGTTTTTTGTTTTAACTTGATTTCTTGTTATCTGCTTTTAGCAGCTCATTGAAACCTGCACCATAACGATTTGCATTTTTAGTTGTACAAAAAAACCCCCACAAAATAATGAGTTCAAAATTATAAAGTGCATTGATGAGTACTGTAACCCAAAAAATTATCTGAAATCGGATTGGATTGGTTGTTATGGGTTACCACTGAGCTCTTAGCACATGGAACTGTGTTACTATTCTACCACTGAGACGACTGGCCATTCGGGCACTGCCCGGGGGCCCCATGCCACTAGGGGGGCCCCATCAGGGTTGCCAGCCTCAGGAAAACCTGGGACAGTATGTAAAAATCTGTGTTTTTTTTTTTTAAATCCCAAGATTATAGTTCCCCCGCCTCTCCAATATCTTTTCAGTGTGTGTAAGTGTATTCTGTGTGTATGTATACTGTATGTGTGTATACTGTGTGTGTGTATATTGTGTGTGTGTATATTGTGTGTGTGTGTATATTGTGTGTGTGTGTGTATATACTGTGTACGTATGTGTGTGTGTGTGTACTGTGTGGCCCCATAATCTCCTATTGCCCGGGGGCCCCATAATCTCCTATTGCCCGGGGGCCTCATAATCTCCTATTGCCCGGGGGGGGAGGGCCCATAATCTCCTATTGCCCGGGGGGCCCCATAATCTCCTATTGCCCGGGGGCCTCATAATCTCCTATTGCCCGGGGGGGGAGGGCCCATAATCTCCTATTGCCCGGGGGCCCCATAATCTCCTATTGCCTGGGGTCCCCATAATCTCCTATTGCCCGGGGGCCCCATGAGTTGTCAGTCCACCCCTGCTCTGGAGATCAACGCTGTCCTCCAAATGAGGGCTGCCATGGGCTCCCACATATAATATGTGTAATATTTTGGAACACGGAAACTATGAGAGAAAATGTATGCGAAAGCACTCCTTAAAAAAAATTGCTTACACGTAATCCTTTGTTAAAATATTTCCACATTTCCCTGGGGCAGTAGTGGTCATCTGCACCAAAAATAGTACTTTTTTTCCGACAGATGTTGGCTCAAACTTGTCTTGCATACACACGGTTACACAAATGTTGTCGGAAATTCCGAACATCAAGAACGTGGTGACGTACGACGGCACTAGAAAAGGGAAGTTCAATACCAGTCGTGTTGGGAAAAGTTTGGTGAGAGACGATTCGCGCTTTTCAGCCTCGTGCTTTTCAGTCCGTTACAGCGTGATGAGTGTGCTACCTACATTATAAACTCTAGTTTTACCAGACTAATCGCTTCCGTCTCGTACTTGATTCAGAACATGCGTGGAATTGTGTGCGTCGGAATTGTCCACACATGATCGAAATTTATGAGAACAGATTTTCTTGTCGGAAAATTTGAGAACCAGCTCTCAAATTTTTGTTATCAGAAATTCCGATAGCACATGTCCGATGGAGCCTACACACGGTCGGAATTTCTCCCACCAAACATTTGTTGTCGGAAATTCCGTTCGTGTGTACGCGGCATTAGGGGGATGGGAAGACATATATATATATATATATGATTCAACCTCACTGAATCCAACCAAAGTGATAAGGTTAGATGTGGTTTGAGGTGGTTGGTGTTGTAATCCTCTAAACCAGCCATTCTCAACCAGGGTTCCTTCAGAGACCTTAAGACCCCCATTTACATTGAAGGCGTATTTCAGGCGTTTTAGCGTTAAAAATAGCGCCTGCAATCCACTCTTAAAAAGCTGCTCCATTGTATTCAGTGCGAAAGCCCGAGGGCTTTCACACTGGAGCTTTGCGCTAGCAGGACGGTAAAAAAAGTAGTTGGAGCGGTGAAGGAGCGGAGCTCCTCCACCGCTGCTGCCCATTGAAATCAATAGGACAGCACGGCTATACCGCCCGCAATGCGCTGCTTCAGCAGCACACTGCGGGCGGTTTTAACCCTTTTTCGGCCGCTATCGGGGGTTAAATGCATCCTAGCGGCCAAAATCCACCCATAGCGTCAATGGTAAAAATAGCGGCGTTTTACTGATGACACTATGTGTGAAAGGGGTCCCTTAAAACGATGGTTGATTGACCACCCATTTGATGATACCTGCATAGTTCCCTGTGTAACGGCATTTGGCAAAGCCAGCTAAATGACACCAATGATCTTATTTAGCTGTCAATATGGGTGGCATTCTGATCATTGCTGTAAATGGGGCATTCTTCCCACTGACCACCAATGAATGATTTTCTCAGAAGTTCTCTGAGACCTGAAAACTATTTCGAGGGTTCCTAAAAGGTTGAAAAAGGCTTCTCTAAACTCTGGAAAACAGTGTGATCACTGACACTTATGCCTAGTACACACGATCGGTTTTCGGGAAGCGGCTTGTCCCTTTTCTCCTGTACACAAGGTCGGTTTTCCCGACAGGAAATCTGCCAGGAGAACTTTGGTCGGGAAAACCAGCCTTGTGTATGCTCCCTCGCAGTGTTTCCCATAGGAAAACTGCGTGGAAAAAAACGACGAGATTCGCGGCGAGAAAAAGAGAACATGTTCTCATTTTTTAACCCACAGTTTTCCTGTCGGGAAAACTGCTAAGGAGCATACACACGGCCGGTTTTCCCGGCCAAAGGAAAACACGGCAGTTTTCCAGACGGGAAAAACGATCGTGTGTACTAGGCATTAGACTGAAGTGTTCAGACTCATTATACTAATTATAAATAAGCCTACCTACTTTACTATGATTAAAGAGTGAGGGCTAGCGGTGAGACGGCGAATAATCTTTTTTCCTTTTTTTTTTTTTTCTTTTTTTGTTGTCTCCCTACCCTGCGGGCACCGGAGGGAGAGGAGGTGAGAGGGGGGAGGCGCGCCCCCCCCTCCTAATTCTCACCTTTTTTTTTTTTTTTCTTTTTTTTTCCCCCTCCTCTTTTTCACAACACTAATTTGGATCACTAAAGAGGAGGAAATAATTAATCAATTAAGTCAACATAGGAGGATAAGTATAGAGGCTCCCCTTAAGGAATTTTATTTGGGAGTCATAAGAATGGGAACGGGGGTTTTAAAGGAAGGTTATAGTCACAAAAGAAAGATCACTAATAAGGGAAAGGAGAAGAACACACCCAATATTGTGGTTTTTTTTTTTTTTTTTTTTTTTATTTATGTATTTATTTTTTTTCCACTCCTTTTTTTTGAGGTGGTTATGAAACTTCTCCCCTTCGCATGGTAGGGGGGGGGGGGGGAGATAAGGTGATGGGGAGTTAAAGAGGCACGAAATAAAGAAAACAACTTATTTTTTTTTTCACTAAAGTCACGAAATTAAGGACTATTAAGCCCTGCACAAAATCCCTTTTGCCTTTTTTTTTTTTTTTTTATTATTAGGGTGGTATTGAGCTCCTCCTTTTTGTGCCGTAGGGAGGTCATAAGGTGATGGGGTTTAGGGGGTCACGTGGGAGGGGGGGGGGTCTCGTCTCTCCTTTCTCCTCCTCCTCTTTCTCTCTCTCCCTGGCGTCCCTCCCGCCTCTTGTAGGTGGGGAGTGGGACGGGGGATTGGAGGAGAGGGAGGGGGAGGCCTCATGGTGCCCATGGGGGGGATAAGGTAATGTAGGAAAGTATTTTTATTTGAATATGTACGGAGATATCCTTTTTTTTTTTTTTTTGTTTTGTTTTGTTTTGTTATTGTTATTTGTTTATTGTATGTGATGTAATTTGGAAAATAAAGAAAATGAGTAATTATAAAAAATAAAAAAAAGAGTGAGGGCTAGATTCACATAGAACCGCATATCTTTGCGGTGGCGTAACGTATCCGATTTACGTTACGCCTCCGCAACTTAGACGGGCAAGTGCTGTATTCTCAAAGCACTTGCTCCGTAAGTTGCGGCGGCGTAGCGTAAATCGGCCGGCGTAAGCCCGCCTAATTCAAATTTGGATCAGGGGGGCGTGTTTTATGTAAATGTACTGTGACCCGACGTGATTGACGTTTTTCCTGAACGGCGCATGCACCGTCCGTGGAATTTCGCAGTGTTCATTGCTCCAAAGTACGCCGCAAGGACGTCATTGGTTTCGACGTGAACGTAAATGACGTCCAGCCCCATTAACAGACGAGTTACGCAAACGACGTAACTTTTTCAAATTTCGACGTGGGAACGACGGCCATACTTAACATTGGTACGCCGCACTTACGCCACCATATAGCAGGGGTAACTATACGCCGGGAAAAGCCTAACGTAAACGGCGTAAATGTACTGCGTCGGCCGGGCGTACGTTCGGGAATTTGCGTATCTAGCTAATTTGCATACTCGACGCGGAATTCGATGGAAGCGCCACCTAGCGGCCAGCGTAAATATGCAGTTACGATACGACGGTGTAACACAGTTACGCCAGTCGGATCTACGGGAAATCAATGCGTAACTGATTCTAAGAACCAGGCGCATAGATACGACCGCGCAACTTAGAGATACGACGGCGTATCTGGAGATACGCCGTCGTATCTCGTTTGAGAATCTTGCCCTGAATATTCAGATTCCTGGAAAAGCCTGATTGTGACACGTTTTCTTCACATAGCATGCCAGTTATGTCTTATGTCGGAAAGAGTTGGTACTTGGTACTTATCCCACTGACATGTCTATCCTCAATAAAGCGAGGCAAAAGCTAATTGATTCTTGAAGTAAATCCTTCCACACGCAATGATGAATGGCACCGCTGGGTTGAGATGGCCACTTCACAATGAGATGTTCTGCTATACATTAGACAGGTTGAGAAGCTGTCATAGACAACGTCACGCAGACTGTAAGTCATATGTGACTCACCAACAAAACTGGGGACCACAAAGGATTTACAGAAGTGAAAGCAAAGAAAGCCACATCTACCAATCTAAGAAACTTGGCCTACTTGGCTGCCTACGCCTGGATTTTATAGAAGATCAGCGTGTTCCTGCCAGCAGGAGTCCTGTGTTGCATACCCCATAATCCACCTTACTGAATGACACAACAGCAGCCAGCCCCACACTTACTCAGTTTACAGCGCTGTACCTGCTATGAAAATCCCTGGTCATTATCAGCTCAATTGTAAGTAAAGAGCATGGCCTATTTAATGCATTTCAGTTTCAAAGACTTAAAAGATGTCTGATATCTGCTGAAAAAGAGTACTCACATATGCATCGGTTCTATTAAAGTGGTTCTAAAGGTTGTTTACCTTAATGCGTTCAATGCATTAAAGTGAAAAACCTATTGTGCTGCAGCCCCCCCATATACTTACCGGAGCCCGATATGACCCAGCAATGTGCATGAGAGCAGCAGCTCTTGCCGCTGGCTCCTTCCTCACTGGGCAGATTGGTAGCAGTGGGGACCATTGGCTCCCGCTGCTATAAATCAAATGCTGTGATGAGAAAGGGGGTGGCGGGGTCGAGTTGCCAGACTAACAGGACGACTTGGGAGAAAGCCTCCTTTGAAGCGGCTTTCCATGGGGGGCACTTGCCAAAGAGTAGGGGCCTGGAGCGCCGTGGGGGACCCCAGAAAAGGAGGATCGGGGCTGCTCTGTGCAAAACCACTGCACAGAGCAGGTTTGCTATTTTAATGAAAAAAAATAAACAAAGGTTTAATGTTACTTTACGTAAAAAGGCCCAGATTCTGAAAGAGCTTACGACGGCGCAACGCAAGTCCTAACCTGGGCCGTCGTATCAATGCGACTGATTCTTAGAATCAGTTACGCATAGATATCCATTAGATCCGACAGGCGTAAGGCTCTTACGCTGTCGGATCTTAAATGCAATTTTTTTTTGCCGCTAGGTGTCGCCTCCGTCGTTTTCACCGTCGAGTATGCAAATTAGCAAAATACGCAAATTCCCGAACGTACGCGGGGTCGACGCAGTGAAGTTACAACGTTTACGTTAGATTTGCGACGCGTAAAGTTGCCCCTGCTATATGAGGGGCAACCAATGTTAAGTATGGCCGTCGTTCCCTCGTCGAAATTTAAAAAGTTACGTTGTTTGCGTAAGTCGTCCGTGAATGGGGCTGGACGCCATTTACGTTCACGTCGAAACCAATGATGTCCTTTCGACGTCATTTGGAGCAATGCACCCTGGGATATTTTCCGGACGGCGCATGCGCAGTATGTTCGGCGCGGGAACGCGCCTAATTTAAATGCTCCACGCCCCCTACCCTGCTCATTTGAATTAGGCGGGCTTGCGCCGGGTTATTTACGCTACGCCGCCGCAACTTTACAGGCAAGTTCTTTGTGAATAAAGCACTTGCCTGTAAAACTTGCGGCGGCGTAACGTAAACCAGATACGTTACGCCCGCACAGTTTTACGCCCATGTACGAGAATCTGGGCCATAGTGTTTTAGTTAAAGCGGAGCTCCACCCTAAAGTGGAACTTCCGCTCATCGGAACCCTCCCCCCCTCCGGTGTCACATTCTGCACCTTTCAAGGGGGAGGGGGGTGCAGATACCTGTCTTAGACAGGTATTTGCACCCACTTCCGGGAGTCAACTCTGTGGGGACCTGCGGGTAGTGTGTCACCCCCCCCCCCCCATTGTGTTCTGGGAAACACACGGCTCCCAGAACACAGCGGGGACCAGTGAGCACGGCACAGCGCGACTCGCACATGCGCTGTAGGGAACGCAGGGCAGTGAAGCCGCAATGCTTCACTTCCTGGTTCCCTCACCGAGGATGGCGGTGGGGGCAGCCGAGTGACGAGCGATCTTCTGCTGCCGATGTCGCTTTACTCCAGGACAGGTAAGTGTCCATATAGTAAAAGTCAGCAGCTGCAGTATTTGTAGCTGCTGGCTTTTAATATTTTTTTTTACAGCGGAGCTCCGCTTTAATGCCTAGTACACACAATGAGAAAATCGGATGAAAAATACAGCTTTCAAAGCGATCGTACGATAATCTGATTGCTAGTATACAGCCTTTGAGAGCCGATCAGGACAGTTCATGTAAAATTATCCGAAGGGACAAACAAAAAAGTTTTCTTGCACAATAACAAAATGAACGATTTTTATTTATTCAGAAGAATATTCAACTGTTTGCCCAACAAATATCAGAAGACCAAGACCACGCATGCTTGGAAATGAAAGAATACAATACAATACAATACATCACTCTGAAGTTGTATTCTGTCATCCGGGAATTGTCGGAACTTTAGTAACCTATTGGTTTCCCGTATGAGACTAACATGCAAAAAAAAGGAACGATCATTCGCCAGATATTCTCATGGTGTGTATGAGGCTTTAGCCTATCAGCATTCAGAATACGGTATGTGCGCAGTATCATGAGCTCAGACATTTGTACAATCATTTGCAGCGTGATTACGCAGAGAAGCAGCAATGGCTCCAAACTCCCTGTAGCTATCGGATCGAAAGTCAGACTTTTCAAGGATCAATTCTACTTAGAAGTAACATTTGGGTTATATGTGGAATCTGATGAGTAAGTCACACGCTGACTTTTTGTACATCTCCATCCCACTCTGGGGGTTTTCCCTGTTAGATTCCCCACACTATAGAGAAATAACAGCCAACTAACAGGTTTTCTGGATTCTCACCCTTCCAATTGTGTTGTATATTGTGTGGGCACGCACATGCGTAGGTGTGAATGGGCCTATATTTTCTCTCACATTAAACTGCAGCATAATGATGTGAAAGAACGCAGATTCCATTTGTAATGCATGCTCATATAGTTAGATACATGAGGTTTTCTGCATGAAAATGCAAGCGTGAATAAGTCCTTAATGACTAAGTGAGGTAAAAAAAAAAAAAATGTATTATTTTTTTTTATTTTTTTTAAAGTGTCGCTTGCGCTGCCGGCTGTTAGTTGAAATTCAAAGTCCCTTGCCTTTCTCTTGTATTCCCCCACAACCATAATCATTTTCTGGTGCTGTGGGAGTTAATACCAGCTCTGGACCTGCCCACCAAGAGTGCCAATAGCAGCTTTACCATCAATGAAAAGTGCTCTGTGAATGGTGAGGTGAACCTTTTGTTCATTTTGCCCGTCCACCATTCATAGTTCACATTCAGCACTGTTATTAAGCCCGAGAGCATGGCTGTGGGGCCACGTAGGATGGCAGAGGCCTTCAGATTTCAACGAACTGACTAGCTAACAGCACAAGGGACACTTTGGGGGTTATTTACTAAAGGCAAATCCACTTTGCACTACAAGTGCAAACTACAAGTTCAAAGTGCACTTGAAATTGCACAGAAAGTGCACTTGGAAGTGCAGTCTCTGTAGATCCGAGGGGGACATGCAAGGAAAATAAAAAACAGCATTCTAGCTTGCACATGATTGGATAATAAAATCAGCAGAGCATCCCCACATTTCAGATCTACCCCTCAGATCTACAGCGACTGCACTTCCAAGTGCACTTTCATTGCAATTTCAAGTGAACTTTGCACTAGTAGTGGATTTGCCTTTCGTAAATAACCCCCTATGTATTGAACATAAGCACCATCCTTGGCGCTGATTAACAAAAAAAATAATAATAATTTAATCTTAGACTTTAAATGTATGTCTGGGCAAAGAAATTACAAAAAAACATTTAGAACTCCTCTCTATTAGCCATAAGGGGGTTATTTACGAAAGGCAAATACACTTTTCACTATAAGTGCAAACTACAAGTGCAAAGTGCAGTCGCTGTAAATCTGAGGGGTAGATCTGAAATGAGAGGAAGTAGAGGTCGACCGATATATCGGCCGTTTTAGAGAAATCGGCTAGTGGTGCAACGGATCACCGTTGATCCGTGATCCGAAGGATTGCCGCCGCGGCCATTGCATCAGGAAAGGCCGCTGCTTCGGCCTAGCTCCGGAGCCGTGGCCATCTTGGTACACCCAGCGCGGCGGCCCTCCTCTCTGTTTACACCCACAGAGGAGGAGGGGCTGCGCTCGTGGGACACACACACCGCTGCTCTCTGGTGTCTGTACTGAGGGAGGGGGGGGTGTCTGTACTGAGGAGGGGGGTGTGTCTGTACTGAGGAGGGGGGGTGGTCTGTACTGAGGAAGGGGGGGTCTGCACCGAGGGGGGGGTGTCTATACTGGAGGGAGAGGGGGTCTGTACTGAGGGGGGGTGACACAATTTTTTTTGCACCAGTGCCACCTGCCAGTGCCAATTAGTGCCACCTGCCATTCAGTGCCATCTGCCAATGCCACCGCCACCATCCAGTGCCAACTAAAGCCATCTAGTGCCACCTGACAATGCCATCCAGTGCCACCTGACAATGCCAATTAGTGCCACCTGCCAGTCAGTGCCAACCAGTGCCACCTGCCAATCAGTGCCATCTGCCAATCAGTGCCACCTGCCAGTGTCAATTAGTGCCACCTGCCAGTGCCAATTAGTGCTACCTGCCAATCAGTGCCACCTGTCAGTACCATCTTTCAGTGCCATCCAGTGCAACCTGCCAGTGCTAATAAGTGCCACCTGCCAATCAGTGCCATCTGCTAGTGCCATCCAGTGCAACCTGCCAATCAGTGCCACGAGCTAGTGCCACCTGCAAAAAAAAATAAAAAAATCGGCCTAAAATATTGGCCGCAAAAATCGGCATCATATATCGGCCCCCCCCAATTTCTAAATATCGGCATCGGACAGAGAAAAACCCATATCGGTCGACCTCTAAGAGGAAGCTCATCCAATCATGTGCAAGCTAAAATGCTGTTTTTTATTTTCCTTGCATGCCCCCTTTGGATCTACAGCGTCTGCACTTCCAAGTGCACTTTCAGTGCAATTTCAAGTGCACTTTGTACTTGTAGTTTGCACTTGTAGTACAAAGTGGATTTAGCTTTTGTAAATAACCCCCATTGTTTTTTTTTTTCTATTTTAGGACAGATCTACATCTATGTATTGTGATAACGCAATCATTAACACACGCATTACCACAATGCACATTACATTCGTTGGTGCATTGCGGTGTCATTCATTTTAGATAGCACCCCAATGCACTAAGGCAGGGGTCTCCAAACTTTCTAAACAAAGGGCTGGATTACTGTCCTCCAGACTTTAAGGGGGCCGGAATGTGGCCATCAGGAGTACAAAATCCCCCATAATTGGTTTCATTGGACCCCATCATTGGTGTCATTGGGAGAAATTCTGCCCCATCACTGGGAGGAATTCTGCCCCATCACTGGGAGGAATTCTGCCCTATCATTGGGAGGAATGCTGCCCCATAATTGGGAGGAATGGTGCCCCATAATTGGTGTCATTGGGAGGAATTCTGCCCCATCATTGGGGTCATTGGGAGGAATTCTGGCCCATCATTGGTGCCAATGAATAAAAAAGCACCCCAAGGGCCTGGATAAAATCAAGCAAAGGGCCACATCTGGCCCCCGGGCCGCAGTTTGGAGACCACTGCACTAAGGCAACACGAGTATTGCAACGCGCTGCATTGCATGCCAACACACCATTGTGCCAAAAAGTTTAGTGACACGTGCGATTCTTGGGACGTTTTGGTGCATCGAAAGCCCATTGATTACAATAGGCTTCCTTAATGCCACACACATTAACATGTGACATAGCGCACATTAACACACATGCACTAACACAATGAACAAATCTAAATGGACCCTTAAAATGTAACACTACCTTGAATTAATTACTGAATAAATATACATCTCCCTGTCAAATACCCCTGAAGAAAGGTGTTTAAACCAGAAACGCGTCGGGTAGACTGGAGACAGCATGAATATATTGTATGTAAATTCATCAACAATACGTATGTACAGTGAATCGTGTACTTTTATTATTTAAGTACAGACACTATGCTACATATGCATTTTTCTCTTTTAATATGTATCAAATAAAATACGTTTTTAATGAATGAATTTTGGTGACCTGGTTGCCTATAAAGTCCCGTGGGGGATACTTTGTTTTCTTCAATATAATTGGGATGTTGGCAACAAGACAAGGGGTCTTGTATAAGTAGAGATCTCTTTCTTTTAGTTTTCAGTCTTAGACCGGACAGGGGACAGATGCAGTGGCGGCTGGTGAAGTTTTAGGATGGGGGGGCGCAAGACCCCGCCCCTCCCACTTCTTGTAAACCACACCCCTTATATAATCCACCTACTTTGTCCCCTGTATTCCACTTTCTTCCACCCATAGTTTCAGGAGTATACAGCTCAGCATCAAAGGTGACCTTTGAGAAAGTCACATGACGAAACGCGTCAGTGACCGCTACGCAAGCACGTCCGTACGTACACACGCTCGCTCGCCAACCATCCCAGCTGCCAACGGCTGACACGAACGCCCTCGGAGGAGCCCATCGGCGGAGTCGGTAGCTATCGTTTGCAGCTCACACAGGACAGGCGGCCAGCTCAGCAAACCATTTTTTTGCTCATTGTTTGTTCATTTTGTTTTTTAACTTCTTGGGAGGGACCCAATTATCCCTGGGACCTGCCGTGGAGTTACCTCCACTATGATATATTAATATTTTTCTTTAAATAAAAAAAATTCTGGAGCATTTTTAAAAAAACATATTACGCTATGTGGATCTCCTTTCTTCCATTTTGAGTGACAAAATACATCATTGCCGCCCAAGACATACCCACCCCTTTTTAACATCTCTGAAAAGCGGCACGGAACACAGACATCGCTCAGGATACAACAGAGAGCACTGTGCAACAGAAGGGAGTAAGGTACCATCACCAACCGCCTGGGTACCGACATCTGGTGAGTGGGGTCTTAAGCGGGGGAGCACAACAGTCACCTATTATTGGACTGCAAGGGATCGGCACTTGAAGTCACATCTATAGTTGTCACATATTTACCAGGGATTGCATATGTGGTTTGAACTTTGACACAATTACCCCTATCAGGAACAGTGGAACCCATAGGGGCAGATCCACAAAAGGATTACGCCGGCGTATCTACGGATACGCCGGCGTAATTTTAAATTTCCCGTGTCGTATCTTTGTTTTCAATCCTCAAAACAAGATACGACGGCATCTGGGATCGATCCGACAGGCGTACGTCTTCGTACGTCTTCGGATCTAAGATGCAATTTTTCGGTGGCCGCTAGGTGGCATTCCCGTCGTAATCCGCGTTGAGTATGCAAATGAGCTATTTACGGCGATCCACGAACGTACCCTGGCCCGTCGCTTTTTTTTCCGTCGTTTGCGTTCGGCTTTTTCCGGCGTATAGTTAAAGCTGCTATACTGAGGCGTACTCAATGTTAAGTATAGCCGTCCTTCCCGCGTACAATTTCTTGAATTTTTTACGTCGTTTGCGTAAGTCGTTTGCGAATAGGAATTTGCGTAGAATGACGTCACCGTCGTAAGCATTGGCGGGTTCCGGTTTAATTTCGAGCATGCGCACTGGGATACCCCCAGGGACGGCGCATGCACAGTTAAAAAAGAACGTTGTTTACGCCGGGTCACGACGTATTAACATAAAACACGCCCCCATTACTCCTATTTGAATTCCTCGCCCTTACGCCGCAACAGATACACTACGCCGCCGTAACTTACGGCGCAAATTCGTTGAGGATTCGAAACAAAGCCAAGTAAGTTACAGCAGCGTAGTGTATCATATTGTTGTTACCACTGTGGACTCTAGAAGGGCGGATCCAGAGTCTAGTCTCGGGAGGGGCACTGCCAGAAAATAAGGTGTTGCTTACAGAACTCAATTAGGTGTCCGGTGTGTCCGCTGCAATGTTGCAGTACCGCTAAAAAATCAATGATCGCCGCCATTACTAGTAAAAAATATTTAAATATAAATGCCATAAATCTATCCCATAGTTTGTAGACGATTGTCAGGGACTGCAGACGTGGTACAAGAGATGGTCAGAGAATGCAGACGTGATACAAGAGATGGTCAGAGACTGCAGACAGGATACAAGAGATAATCAGAGACTGCAAACATAGTACAGGAGATGGTCAGAGACTGTAGACATGGTACAAGAGATGGTCAGAGACTGCAGACATGTACAAGGGATGGTCAGAGACTACAGACATGTACAAGGGATGGTCAGAGACTGCAGACATGGTACAAGAGATGGTCAGAGACTGCAGACATGGTACAAGGGATGGTCAGAGACTGCAGACGTGGTACACGAGATGGTCAGAGACTGCAGACATGGTACAAGAGATGGTCAGAGACTGCAGACATGGTACAAGGGATGGTCAGAGACTGGAGACATGGTACAAGAGATCAATGCAGCCTCACTGTACATATGAATGCAGCCCCACTGTATATATGAACGCAGCCCCACTTTTGTATATAAATGCAGCCCCACTTTTGAATATAAATGCAGCCCCACTTTTGTATATAAATGCAGTCCCACTTTTGTATATAAATGCAGTCCCACTTTTGTATATAAATGCAGTCCCACTTTTGTATATAAATGCAGTCCCACTTTTGTATATAAATGCAGTCCCACTTTTGTAAACAAAGTCAGTCCCACTTTTGTAAATAAATTCCGTCCCACTTTTGTAAATAAATTCTGTCCCACTTCTGTATATAAATGCAGTCCCACTTTTGTCTATTAATGCAGCTCCACTTTTGTCTATAAATGCAGCCCCACTTTTGTCTATTAATGCAGCCCCACTTTTGTCTATTAATGCAGCCCCACTTTGTATATGAATGCAGCACAACTGTGCATGGCACTCACCATGGCATTGCCTCGATCACACACAGCAGGTATCTCCTCTCCCGACATGTGTCATGGAACAAACAGGAGCTGTAGGTCTGTGTTTGGCAGGGCAGTGTGCTCTAGCAAGGTCCCTCCCTAGACAGGCTTGTGTGATAGACAAAACACTGATTCAATCAGTGTTCCATCTACTATCACACAAGCAGGTCTAGCACAGGCAGCACAGCCAAACACAGACCCAGCTCTCACACACACAGCAAGAGATGCCCGGTGTCATACACGCAGGAGAGAGGGGGAGCGCTGCAGTCAGCTACAGCTCAAAGCAGCCTCAGGACAGGCAGCCTACCGGGCTGGGCCAGTCCGGCCCTGGTGATGAGAGAGAGAGAGTGAGAGACTCGGCAGCAGTAGCTGCAGGCACCGCAAAGCAGTTTAAAAAAAAAAATCATAAAAAAAAGATTTTTTTTTTTTTTTTTTTAAAAGCCAATGTGAAATGATTGTCTTGGGGGGGGGGGGCAATTTCCCTGTTGCCCCCCCCCCCCTGGATCCACCATTGGGACTCTAGCACTCCTAGGTGGCAACTTTATCCTTTCACCCTTATTGGAGATTCTATATCTGGTTAATTGACTGATCTGATTAAGTCTAGTTTTTAGTTCTTCTTTTTATATATTTTTTGTCTATACCTCCTAACTGGTCTGCCACCACATATCAGACCTTGGGAATTTGGCAGGTTTGCTTTGGGTTGTCTGGCACCCCGGTTTTACTTTATCTGGTTATAGCCCTATTCAGCTAAACTTGCTGGTTTGCACAGTGTCCTGACCACACACCTGGTATCACTCTGCACACATCACTAATTACATTTTATATCACCTTACCATAATTTTGGGAACCAACGGAGGCCGTTGTCCTCACCCAGCCAGTTCTGATACACCATTCATGAAAGTTTTTTGCCATTTTCTGACATTATAATTCTGGTTATACTGGTGCACTTCAGGATCTGAGAGTTGAATGATAGTATTTAGCTTCTAGATACACTAGGAATTGAGTCACAGCGGTGTACACTTCAGTCACAGCTATATCCAGCATCTGCTGGCCTGCACAGGATCCTGACCATTATTGTTTTTTTCCTTTAAATATTCAATCACTTTTATATATTTTTCCTTTTTCTATTACACGTGATAATTGGATACCAACTTAGGCTGGAGGTCCAAGCTTAGCCATTCACCTGGCAGTTAGCTTTATTTGGTACCATCAACGGGGCAACCTACACACACCTTAATTTCTTCCAGTGTGTGATTCTAGGGTGTCCACAGATCATTGGACTTGGCCCTATTTTAGGTTACTGTAGAATAATTACATTAATTTGGATTTTTATACCAAGATCTTTGGTTTGGAGGTTGTCTTCCTTTAACTTTGGAGATTTACTTGGCCTAGCAAAAGACAGGTCTTGAAATAGGTTAGGCATGAATGAATGGATTTTGGCGCAGTTGTTCTACAGTGTCCAAGTTTGACATGGGTTCAAAAGGTCAGTAGGTTCACAGATAAGAATACACACAGAGTTCAGATGTCATAGAGCTGAAAACAGAAATACTGTCTTCACATGTTTTAAAGCTAAAGCTACTTTTTGATATTGTTGTTTAATTATTTAGAGTTTGTGTGAAGTGATGTGTGTGTATGTGATATATATATATATATATATAGTCATTCAATTATGAGTTGGATATGCATTTGTAAGTTTGGTATAGAACTTCTGTATCTATTGTAAGAATTTGGCATTTAACAGAAAGGTCTATGTTTTTTTATAGGAAACTGTTATGTTGCTGTCAATCAAATCAGCTTGAAAGATAGGTCAGCTCTCAGGAAGATGCAGATATGGGGATAAATAGTAATCTCTATTTCTGAAGTTTGACCATGACAGGATAATGGGTGGAGTTATGTGACTTCGCTTTAGTTTGAAACCATATTAAGCATCCATTCAAGAAAGGGCGTTACCATGTATTTAGCTGACATATAGTTTTGTATAGGATAAAAAGAGAACTGGCATATAGGCACTAGGGTGACCACATTTCCAAACTGCCATTCAGGGACACCCCCCCCCTTCCTAAAAAAATAAATAACTTTTTATAAAAAACAATTGTGACCCCCCCCATGGTTTTCCCCGGTTCATCCTGGGACCTGCAGTTCTTCACTTGTTGGGGGGGGGGGGGGTCGCATCTTCAGCTCTAAGGGGTTCATGGTGGGACCTGTAGTCCTTCACTTTTGGGGGTCACATTCCCCCCAAAAGTGAAGCACTACAAGTCCCAGCACGAACTCCTAATATCTAAAGATGTGCCCCCCCCCCCAATTTGAAGGACTACAACACCCAGCATGAAACTCCTGAGATCTAAGAGTGTGATCCCATAGATTTCACAGGTTTATGCTGGGACCTGTAGTTCTTCACTATTTGGGGGGCAGGGGGTCTCACATCTTCAGCTCTGGGGGGGTTCATGCTGGCACCTGTAGTCCTTAACTTTGGGGAGGTCACACCCCCCCCAAAGTAAAGGACTACAAATCCCAGCATGAACCGATATCTAAAGATGTGACCCCCATCCCCCCCAATTTTGAAACTCCCAGCATGAATCCATGAGATCTAAGGGTGTGACCCCATAGATTTCACAGATCTATGCTGGGACCTGTAGTTCACTAGTTTGGGGGGTGTCACATCTTAAGCTCTGAGGGGTTCATGCTGGGACCTGTGTCAGTTTCATTCCGGGACACTGTATTGTCCCAGAGTGAAGGTGCCCGGGACAGGCCTGCAGAATGCGGGACTGTCCTGGGCAATCCGGGACACGTGGTCACCCTAATAGGCACACACACACTTACACACTCATACACCATATGATTCTTTCTACACATACACTTAAAAAGGAATCTCACCAAGGACACTTTATTTACGTTAGGCCTACACAAAAGCTTACCTCACACCTAGCTGTTCTAAGCTGACACTTTTCACTACAGAAGCAAGACGTTCCTGTACTTTCTTTTAAGCTTATACCTAACTATCTTTTGTTTTTACTAGAACAAGCTGTATGAAGATTTGAACTTTGTGTGTATTTACAAGCTGATGCCAAGAGAGATACGAATAAACCTCATATTTTGAGTAAGCCTGGCTATTTGAACTTTTGAACGAAACGTCCTGAGAAAAGACGCTATTGACATAACACGTGTCAAAAGTCGCGCCTTTTACAGTTACCCAACACAGACCCATTATTACAGGATACCCATATTCTGTATATACAACCCTGGTTGGTTCTAGCAGCGCCACTACCCCTTTTTTGTTTATCATATACATACAATAAGGCTCTGAGGTGAATGGGTGTGGATTGCATGCACCTGAGCCCCAGGAGAAGATGGGGAACTACAAGTCCCAGCAGGTTATAATATAAGGCTCCGAGGTGGATGGGTGTCCAGACATCCATCCACCTCGGAGCTTTATATTATAACCTGCTGGGACTTATAGTTCTCCATCGTCTCCTGGCCCTCAGGTGCATATGCAATCCACCATCTTTGTCCAGTTTTTTTCACTGCTGTGACTTGTAGTCCCATAGATGGTGGATTGCATGCACCTAAGCCCCAGGAGAAGATGGGGAACTACAAGTCCCAGCAGGTTATAATATAAGGCTCCGAGGTGGATGGATGTCCGGACACCCATCCACCTAGGAGCCTTATATTATAACATGCTGGGACTTGTAGTTCCCCATCTTCTCCTGGGCTCAGGTGCATGCAATCCACACCCATCCACCTCAGAGCCTTATTGTATGTATAACCTGCTGGGACTTGTAGTTCTCCAATCTCCATCTTCTCCATGAGCCCCAGGAGAAGATGGAGAACTACAAGTCCCAGCAGTCTAACTACAATAACAGGCTCCGAGTTGGATGGGTGGGGATCAGGCAGTGCACCTGATTTTCATTCAATAATAAACGAGACGATGGGATGAGGCAATGGCATGGCTAACCTTCCCAGCTCCGCTCGGGCAGTGTAAACGACGGAGCTTTCCCACGTGACGCCACTTCCGGTTTGCACCTGTAAGATGAATCCCGGAAGTAACACAGCAATAGTAAGCTCCCGGCGCCCATAGTGGATACGGATGCACGGGAAGCTATTCAGCGCTGTGCAATGCGCCCATAAGGCGGGATAAAAGCCTGCAAATGAAGCGCCACGTCTGCAATCTAAAGATTGCATTGACGTGGAACTTCATAGGGCAATGGTGGCCGGCGCTCAGTCTAATTGTACTAAAGGAAATTTTTTTTTCTTAACCACTTAATCACCGCCCTATAGACGAAAGACGTCTACAAGGCGGTTCCTTAACTCTGGGAGGACGTCCATGGACGTCCTCCCAGAATCGCACTCCCGCGCGCCCCATGGGGCGCGCACACGGGAATGTCCGTGACCGCCGGGTCCTCCGGACCCGGCAGATCACGGATCGCGGTAAATCGCCACTGATGGCGGCGGTTTACCACGTGATCGCTCCGTCCAATGACGGAGTGATCACTTGTAAACAAACCGGCGTCATGTGATGACGCCGGTTCCTCCCTCCCCTCTCTGTACCAAACGGTACAGTGTGAGAGGAGAGGGGAGAGAGCGGATGCAGCACGAGTGCTGTGGGCTGGATCTGTGACAAATGCAGTCACAGATCCAGCCATCCATCCATCCCTACATGCTCAGCTATCCCTGCCCATACTGTGCAATACACAATACCCTGTACAATACTCTGCAATACCCCACAATACTCTGCAATACCCCACAATACTCTGCAATACCCCACAATACTCTGCAATACCCCACAATACTCTGCAATACCCCACAATACTCTGCAATACCCCACAACGTCGCCTATAGGGATTTTTAAGTAGCGAAGTTTGGCGCCATTCCACGAGCGTGTGCAATTTTGAAGGGTGACATGTTGGGTATCTATTTACTCGGCGTAACTTCATCTTTCACATTATGCAAAAGAATGAAGAAAAAAATACAAAATTTGCTAAATTTTATAACAGAAACAAAGAAAAATTCATTTTTTTTACAGAATTTTCAGTCTTTTTTCTCTTATAGCGCAAAAAATAAAAAACCAACGGTGATTAAATACCACCAAAAGAAAGCTCTATTTGTGTGAAAAAAAGGACGAAAATTTCATTTGGGTACAATGTTGTATGACTGAGTAATTGTCATTCAAATTGTGAGAGCACCGAAAGCTGAAAATTGGTCTGGTTATTAAGTGGGTTTACGTGCCTGGTGGTCAAGTGGTTAAAGGTGCCATTGAAAAAAAAAAAAAAAATTTGTGCCTACAGGAGGGGGGGCGGCGCCCGTGCGTCCCCTATGGGCGGGCCGCCACTGGACAGATGCATGATCGGACTGTTGGCGCATCCACTTAGGTGAGTATCATTTTTTTTATGAATCTCATACTTCTCTATTAAAATCAATGACAGGCTGATGGCTGCCTGGATCATTCCTGATCTTTAGGGTTCATCCAGACGGCAGATTAGTGCCATCCCACGTGCAGAGCCACTGGCAGATGCGAGCTGCGGACAGGCAGCCCATAGAAGTGGATGCATAGGTGGGGTGCCGGGTATGCCTGGGCATACCCCAATCAACCCTTGCACTAGCGCCATCCAGTTTATTATCCAGTGTACAGAAGAATGTGCGGCACACGGGCACAAGGGCGGGGGGGGGGGATCCACTGTGCCCTGTCACACACTACACACCCCGAGTAATCCATTGTGGGTTATTTACTAAAGGAAAACCCACTTTGCACTACAACTGCAAACTACAAGTGCAAAGTACACTTGAAATTGCACTGAAAGTGCACTTGGAAGTGCAGTCGCTGTAGATCTGAGGGGGACATGCAAGGAAAATAAAAAACAGCATTTTAGCTTGCACATGATTGGATAATAAAATCAGCAGAGCTTCCCCTCATTTCCGATCTACCCCTCAGATTTACAGCAAGTGCACTTTGCACCTGTAGTTTGCACTTGAAGTGCAAAGTGGATTTGCCTTTCTTGAATAACCCCCATTGTGTTAATCTGCAGCACTGAATCTGCTGCATCATCTCCCTATACACACACACACACGCATGTGTGTTTGAGTTTTGGGGTGCACACCCTAATGCAATAGGCTGCACACACCTATGAGTGAATGCATATGCAGCGCCAGGAACCGACACAATCCTATGTCAAAGTTTAACTTTCGGGCAGGATTTGTAAGCTGCAGTATAAGCTGAGGATTTGTACATTGCAATATATAACATTTTTGTTCCTAGGTTTTAAAGTTTTTAAAGTGTTACTAAACCCAAAACCGTAAAATCAGTCTGTTTTTGCAGTAAAGCATGCTTGTTATATTCACTGTGGAACCTAAGGGGTTAATTGTGTAAAAAGGCTGTTTGATCCTGTCTCCTCCCCTTCTTTTACTGTCCCCAATCCATCTCCTGATAGCACAGAGCCTTGGAGTCACTCTGCACATGCTCAGTTTGATGTGTAATGCTAGAGAGTTTTATTTTTGAGGGTGTATGTGATCAGCACAAGGCCAATCAGCACTGTCCAGACAGAGGGTTAGGGGTCCTGCATCCTCAAAGACAATCAGGGGAGAATGAAAACTCCTCCTACAAGCTTTAACCAGATACTGATAAAAGTCACAGGACTGCTATAACTGCTGATGAGAAAAAGTATTTAGCAGTTTATATTTACTAAAACCATTGCATTTCCATGTTCTGTGTACTGTGAGAGAACAGATATAATGAATGCAGGGTCCTGGGTTTAGTAACACTTTAAGATAGTTTGCTTGTTGAAATTAGCTGTGAAACAATGTGATTTCTATGTGTCAGATCCACCATAAACCTTCTTATCATTAGCCTGCCTGTGCCTGGAAGGAGGATATGGCCCTATATCCTGTGTTGTATTTACAATGTACTGGCATGTTCCTGTACTTGTGGGGATGTTTTCCTGACAGCTGTGCCATGTGCTTATTTATTCAGCGCTACCAGGAAGGTGTTTTACATCTTTCTCTCTTCTTTTCTTAAAAACAGCGGCGTGCAAGCAGAGATCCGCACAATCCCGATCGGGTGTGTAGCTGCAATATTAAATCGTGTTTTTTTACATGTCTTCACTTCATTTTCCCATGGGGAAAGCTAATCTCCAAAATGGAAACAAATGTCTTTTTAGAGACTTGTTGACAAATATTTTACATGTGTAACTGAAAGTAGCCATTTATTATTAAACAAGTGTGCAGAGTGACACAGGAGAGGTTGGGAGAGAACGTCAGTATTAGGGCTCATTCACACCACAATCAGATCTGTGCAGGATGGAGAGCTCTGTGATCACTTTCCTGATCTTATGTCCAGCCCATAGTACAGGGGCAGGTGCATGGACACTGGCACAAAACCTGTGCACCCAGGTCCGTGTACCCACCCCTGCGTACCTATGTGGATGAGTCTGTCCATTCCATAGTCATACCACTGTATGGGGTGGGGGCATACTTCCCTGACTACCACTGTATAAAGGGCATTCTTCACTGACTACCATTATAGGGGGGGGGGGATTATTCTCTGACTAACATTGTAGGGGGGCATACTTCCCTGACTACCACTGTATGAAGGGCATTCTTCATTGACTAGCATTATAGGGGGGGGGGGGGATTATTGTCTGACTACCATTGCAGGGGGGGGCAGTCTTCACTGACTACCATTATGGGGGGGGGGAATTATTCTCTGACTACCATTGTATGGTGGGCATTCTTCACCGACTACCATTGTATGGGGGCATTATTCCCTGACTACCATTGTATGGGGAGATTATTCACTGGCTACCACTGTATGGGGGCATTATTCCCTGACTACCACTGTATGGGGGGCATTATTCCCTGACTACCACTGTATGGGGGCATACTTGCCTGACTACACTTGTATGGGGGACATCATTCCCTCTCTGCCACTGTATGGGGGCATTATTCCCTCTCTGCCACTGTATGGGCATTATTCCCTGACTACCACTGTAAAAGGTAATTATTCCCTGATTACCACATTATGGGGGGCATTGTTCCCTGACTACCACTGTATGTGGGGCATTGTTCCCTGACTACCACTGTATGTGGGGCATTGTTCCCTGACTACCACTGTATGGGGGCATTGTTCCCTGACTACCACTGTATGTGGGGCATTGTTCCCTGACTACCACTGTATGTGGGGCATTGTTCCCTGACTACCACTGTATGGGGGCATTGTTCCCTGACTACCACTGTATGTGGGGCATTGTTCCCTGACTACCACTGTATGGGGGCATTGTTCCCTGACTACCACTGTATGGGGGCATTGTTCCCTGACCACCACTGTATGGGGGGCATTATTCCCTGACCACCACTGTATGGGGGGCATTATTCCCTGACCACCACTGTATGGGGGGCATTATTCCCTGACCACCACTGTATGGGGGGCATTATTCCCTGACCACCACTGTATGGGGGGCATTATTCCCATTGATGTCCCATTGATGTCCCTGAGACATCAACATCATTGTAAGGGTTCCCCATGGGGTAAAAAAGTTGGAGAAAGTCTACTCTATATTAAAATGTGTGAATGCCGGGTGAAATGTATGCCAAAAATACCCCTCCCCCATGAATATTCAAAATGTGCCATGCCTTGGTAGACACTGCAGATGGGAGAATGAGCAACCAATATTTACCAAGGAGTTCATTTCTCAGCCTTGGACCCACAAACATTCATTCCAAAAAGCTCCCCCCAACTTGTATATACAGCACTATCTATACCTCCTGTGCTCCCTCCATGCCCCCCGTGCCCCTTCCATGTTTCCCCTGTGCTTCCTCCATGCCCCCCCCCCCCTGTGCTCCCTCCATGCTCCCCCTGTGCCCATTCCATGCTCCCTCCATGCCCCCCCCCCCTATGGTGCACTCACGTCTCCAGCGCTCAGGGATGAGGTGCGTGTGCGGGTAGTACAGGTCCACTTCATGCTGAAGGACGTCCTCGAAGAACCTCTGTCGGTCCCGGAGGTGCTGAGTACCGGAGGTCTGACTCTGGTACAGGGGGTGTCCCTGGGGAGACAAGACAACATGACACCACCCGGATCACTCATCTCCGCCATACACAACTACAGGAAAAGTCCCCCCAAGTCAGCGGAGCCCGGTCCTCCCTGTGCAGCGGGACCATAGAGATCTATAGAGGCTTTACCTGTCTCGCTGTCATGTCTAGTCCAGGAGAAGGACGGTGGAGAGTCCAGCAGAGGCGCGGCGGTGTTGTGTAGTCCGGACAGGAGCACAGCACTCGTGTGTGATGAGAGGGGCGGGGCGGGGACACACACGTCTCATTACTCATCCTTAGAGAATGGAGTGTCAGTGCTGGACTGTACAGCCTGTCCTCTCTGCTGATCCCTCTGTTCATTCTTCCATGGAACTTGGTTTATATGTCTGGATATAGTGTGTATATAGTCTGTATACCCTCTACTCTCATCCTAGCAGGGAAGTATATACAAGGATGTCATTACACACAAGGATTGCATACATCCCAACTGATGTCCCCATTTCACATCTGATGGACATGTCTGTAGAAGTAAATATACAATGTAATCGCTGGGGGGGTATCAGCCAGTATATTCTGTACCCCAGACTATTTTTCATATTTCAGTGCTGCAATAGTTTGACTGACAACTACTCCATCATGCAACACTCTACCAAAAATAAAATACCTGAAAATGTGGGTTTGTTACATTTGCCTTCCATTTCTTTCGCTTTAAAAACAAATGACCCCACAATCATTGATGGTCAATGGAACGTTGGAGTGGAGTTCCACCCAAAATTGGAAGTTCTGCTTCAAGCGCTCCTCAACCCCTCCTATGCCACATTTGGCATGTCGTTTTTGGAGGGGAGTGGGTACCTAGTTTTGACAGGTACCCCGCTCCCACTTCCGCCACTAACTCAAGCGCAAGTTCTCCTCTCCCCCTCCCTCCCTGCAATCTTCTGGGACACGTCGCAGGTTCCAGTAGATTGCCCAGCCACTGAGGAGGCGCAGCGTGACTTGCGCAGTGCGCACCCAGCTGTGAAGCCGCAAGCTGTCACACCTGGGTGCCCACGCTTGTAATGCTGGCGCCAGGGAGAGGCGAGGGAGAGAACTGAGGATTCGGGCGGTCGCATCGCTGGATCCTGGAACAGGTGTGTGTTTTCTAGAAGTCGTCAGCTACATTTTTTGGAGCTGCTGAATATTAATAAACACAAAAACGAGTGGAACTCCTCTTTAAAGTGTTCCTAAACCCAGGACCCTGCATTCACTATATCTGGTCTCCCACAGTACACAGAACATGGAAATGTAATTATTTTAGTAAATACCTTTTCTCATCAGCAGTATATAGCAGTCTTGTGACTTCTATCAGTGAATGGTCAAAGCTTGTAGGTGGAGTTTTTATTCTACTCTGATTGTCCTATGAGACTGCATGACCCATGACCCTTTGTCTGGACAGTGCTGATTGGCCCTGTGCTGATCACATGCACCCTCCCAAGATATATAAAAAAAACTCTCCAGCAGTATACACCAAACTGAGCATGTGTAGCTTGTCCCCAAGGGTCTTTTCAATACGGAAATGGTTTGGGGTCTCTGGAAGAAGGGGAGGGTCAGAGAAGACAGGATCAAACAGCCCTTTTACACAATGCAGAGGATTAACCCCTTAGGTTCCACAGTGAGTATTACAAGCATGTTTTACTGCATATACAGACTAATTTTACTGTTGTGGGTTTAGTTACACTTTAAATCCCCCCCCTTTTTTTAAAAAAAAAAACAACTATCTTTGGTAGACAATAGCATTGTAACTCCACCCCCAACCCCCCCCCCCCCCAGAAAAAAACATAATCACTGGTGGTCAGTGGCACTTTAACACCCCCCCCCCCCACACACACACACACACCTGTTTGAAGAACAATCCCACAATAATTGGTTGGTGGTTAGTGAAATTTTAAACCAAACCTTTAAAATGAATCCCATGGTCATTAGTGGTTAGTGGCATTTTGAGCCTCCCTGCCCACCCTTATAAAGTAATCCCACAATCAGAGGTGGCCAATTTAATTTTAAACCTACCCCCCCAAAAACAAACCCACAGTCATTGGTGGCCGGTGGCACTTTAATCTCTCCCCCACCATTATAAAACAAACCCCACAATCGTCGGCAGTCAATGGCATTTTAAAGCGGAGTTCTAGGCAAAAATTTAACTCAGTTTAAAAAAAAATATATAAACTTTCAGGCCTCGTACACACTACCGAGTTTCTCGGCAAAAACCAGCAAGAAACTAGCTGGGGGTTTTTTTTTTGCCGAGGAAACCGGTCGCGTGTACACTTATCGACGAGGAAACTGTCGAGGATCCCGCCGAGCCAAAAAGAGAGCATGTCTTCTTTTTCCTCGACGGGAATGGAGAAATTTGGCTCGCCGAGATCCTCGACAGCCTAACAAGGAACTCGACGAGCAAAACGATGTGTTTCGCCCGTCGAGTTTCTCGGTCGTGTGTACGAGGCTTCATACCTTTTTTGTATGTTTTCCTCAGGACTTCCGTCCCATGTCGCCGCGGCGAGGTACGTCACTTCCGCGTTTTTATTTTTTTGCCCCCCTCCTGCCCCCTGTTGCCTTCTGGGACCTGTGTGTGTCCCAGAAGATGACGGGACCATTGAGAAAGCGCTGTGCCATTCGCGCATGCACAGGAGGAAACAGGCTATGAAGCCGCAAGGCTTCACTTCCTGTTTCCCTTACTAAGGATGCCGGCACCTGCACCCGGAGCCGAAGGACGGGACGGCTTCTGGTGCCAACATCACGGGCTCCCTGGACAGGTAAGTGTCCTTATATTAAATGTCAGCAGCTGCAGTATTTTTTATTTTATTTTTTACCCAGGCTGGAACTCCTCTTTAAGTCCACCCTGACCAAAAAGAATCCCGTTTGCACTCGCTTGTACAAAGTTTTGCTGCTTTCTAAAATGTGTAAAACATTTTACAGTATATATAGAAACAAGTTATGACAGTGCTTATTTTTTTACTTTTTCTTATTTTAAGTTGTATTCTTTTCACAATAGATTTATCTATTAGTAGATGATATTATTTTAGGACTTTAAAAAAAAAAAAAAAAACCTTTTTTGAACTTTGGAGTGCAGTTACAGTATGTCATATCCTTTCCCATGACTTCTGTGTTACTAATTACCATAGTTCCTGTTTCACTGGTTACCATAGCTTTCATTTATTCATTTTCTATAGCTTTTGTGTCCCCTCATTCTGATGATTAGAGTTCTTTGAGAAATAGATACGGTCAACGTCAGGGAGCATGACATCAATTTAAATCTCATGGGATGAATCACTCAACACTGACCACTGTAATGGTACATGCAGACATGTAGGATAGAGAGGCGATTGTTAGCTACAGGCTCAGAAGTACTGTAATCAGTTATCTACATACAGTCACAGCAGGGTTTGCAGCCTACAGGAACCTTACAGACAGCATGAAAACCTGTGGGCTAGTTAGGATTGTTTTACACATTTTAGAAAGCAGCAAAACTTTGTACAAGCGAGGGCAAACGTATTGTCTGTATTTTAGTATCGTTATGATAATAATTAGGGTTGTCCCGATACCAGTATCGGTATCGGGACCGATACCGAGTATTTGCGGGAGTACTTGTACTCCCGCAAGTGCCCCCGATGCCTCATCCGATGCTCGGGATTGGACGGATCTGTCCAATCCCGAGCAAGGGGGAGTGTCTATACGTGGCGCAGCGGGGAACACTAGTTATTCAAATGAAAGCTGTGATGTTCCCCGCGCGCCGATTAACCATGCGGCGGCATCTAAGTAATGGTATGGGGGGGACATGGCTGGATTTATGGGGGACATGGCTGCATATGTGGGGGGACATGGCTGGATATATGGGGGACATTGCTGCATATGTGGGGGGACATGGCTGGATATAGGGGGGACATGGCTGCATATGTGGGGGACATGGCTGCATATGTGGGGGGACATGGCTGCATATGTGGGGGACATTGCTGCATATGTGGGGGGACATTGCTGCATATGTGGGGGGACATTGCTGCATATGTGGGGGGACATTGCTGCATATGTGGGGGGACATGGCTGCATATGTGGGGGGACATTGCTGCATATGTGGGGGGACATGGCTGCATATGTGGGGGGACATGGCTGCATATGTGGGGGGGACATGGCTGCATATGTGGGGGGACATGGCTGCATATGTGGGGGGACATGGCTGCATTTGGGGACACATTTTAAAAAAAGTATCGGTATTCGGTATCGGCGAGTACTTGAAAAAAAGTATCGGTACTTGTACTCGGTCCTAAAAAAGTGGTATCGGGACAACCTTAATAATAATGAATTAATTAATAATCACTATCTGGGTTATACGCCACCTATAGGTGAATGAACACTGGCACATCAAAAGACAGGAAGTTCCCCTCTATATAACGCCTCCCATACGGGAAGTACCTCAGTTTTTTCGGCAGTGTCTTCAAGGTGGCGCATACATTTACAAAATTCGATCAGATAGATGTAAGATGGCAGGAGGAGGCGCCCTGTGCTGCGGGCAGCAATATAGATCCTCTCGCCTGTTGGCGGTCTGCTTTATATGTGTCTCCATCCCCTCAGGGGCATTGCGTTGGGATGTCCCAGATAGTAATTACTATGCTGCTCTGTGTCCCGTGATGTACAATAAAGAAAATAGGATTTTTCCTACAGCTTACCTGTAAAATCCTTTTCTTGGAGTACATCACGGGACACAGAGGTCCCTCCCCTCTTTACTGGGATATTCATTGCTTTTGCTACAAAACTGAGGTACTTCCTGTATGGGAGGGGTTATATAGATCGGGACTTCCTGTCTTTTGATGTGCCAGTGTCAGTTCACCTATAGGTGGCGTATTAGGCCTCGTACACACGAGGGGACATGTCCGATGAAAACGGTCCGTTAGAAACACATATGAGGTCACACATAAACCCTAAAGCGCCCCCTAGTGGTTAACTCCCAAACTGCAATTGTCATTTTCGCAGTAAACAGTGCATTTTTATAGCACGTTTTGCTGTGAAAATGACAATGGTCCCAAAAATGTGTCAAAATTGTCTGATGTGTCCGCTATAATGTCACAGTCATGAAAAAATTCGCTAATCGCCGCCATTAGTAGTAAAAAAAAAATATTAATAAAAATGCAATAAAACTATCCCCTATTTTGTAAACGCTATAAGTTTTGCGCAAACCAATCGATAAACGCTTATTGCAGAAGAAGGCACTGATACCGTTGAAATTTCTTGTGAATGAGATCCATCAGGACCGTACATGTCTAAAACTGCGAGACTGGGACCTATTACATGCTGTTTCTGATCCCCTGTCATAAGGGATCGTGGAAATCTGGTAAGAAGCCAATCTAAAAGTCTGGTGGAGGACATATCACTTTCTTCTTTTGGACACATTTGCAACTAATCTGTAATGTGGCACAGATGCACGGGTGTTTAACATCTCACCTGCTAAACATTTATGGGCTTTTTATTGTCAATAATTTGGACTGTTTATTCATTTTTATTTAGAGCTATAATTTAATTTCAGTTTGTGTTTTCTGATTAAAGTGTTATTTGTTTTTTCCTTTCAATCACCAATTTTACATTATTATTGAGGGGTGTTGAGGTGGCTGCATAGTGCACCCTAGTGGCCACCATATTTCACTGTTTTGATACAGCAGTGAGCTTTCCATATACATCACTAGATATTACTTACTTGTATATGTTTGTGTTTGTTAAGAAGGGTTGTAGAGGTAGCGCGATTTATATTTTTCTCATATGTGCGTCCTAGAAACTTCATAAAAAAAAGAAAGAAAAAAAGTAAGAAACTGACATAAAACTAGTGGAGAGATAGGGCCAGATTCACAGCAGAGATACGACGGAGTACAGTATCTCAGATACTCCGTTGTATCTCTCAGAGTATCTATGCGACTGATTCCTAGAATCAGTTACGCATAGATAGCCCTTAGATCCGACAGGTGTAATTGTTTTACACTGTCGGATCTTAGGATGCAATACCGCGGCCGCCGCTGGGTGGAGTTTGCGTCGTATTCCAGCGTCGGGTATGCAAATGAGGTTTTACGGCGATCCACAATGGTTTTTCGCGTTCGGTACGTCGTCGCTAGTCTAGTTTCCCTGTCGCAATTTTAGTCGTCGTTTTACCTGCCCTAACTTTACACAGCCCACGTATGTGCTGTATAAAGTATGGCCGTCGTTCCCGCGTCGAAATTTTAAAAAAAAAATTTCTTGCGTAAGACGTCCGGGAATACGAAAGTACGCTACGCACGTCGCAGTTCGAAAAAATGACGTCACTTCGTGCAAAGCACGGCGGGAATTTCAAAATGGAGCATGCGCAGTAGGTCCGGCGCGGGAGCGCGCCTAATTTAAATGGCACACGCCCCTTTGAATTACGCGGGCTTACGCCGGAGGCCGCCGGCGTAAGTTTTCATGCAAGTGCTTGGTGAATCAGGCACTTGCGATGAAAACTTGCGGCGGTGTAACGTATCTACTATACGTTACGCTGCCGCAGTTCTATGTGAATCTGGCCCATAGTGTTTTATTTCTTGGCTAAAACTCAGTTTTATTAAATATTTTTCATATATATATAAGTATCTGCACAAATTTTCTATTATATTCAATCATAATATGTTTACTGCTCCTTTACACGCTATTTTCCCTCTCTGTTGACACCTGGAATTTTATCTTGATTTCTTAGCCCACCTACATTGTGTAGCTGCAGAAATTCATACCGGTTTTCGTATTTTCCTCTCTAAAGATCACATATTTCCAGAAGTATTTTACAAACACTACAAAGACTTATCTGATCATTTTACTCACTGTCCCAGATTGTCTATATTGCATGACTGTGCTGCTCTATGGCAGAGGGAGCTATGTGCACTTATATTAACAGGTCACATTGCATCATTCAGATGGTATGTACTGAACTTGTATTCAGCTTGGAGTATAAAGGATTTTTTTTCCCCAACACCCAGCTGAGTCTGGGTGATGTCAGCGTTGGATTGGATACCGAAAAATAAACAGAGAGAGGGAGGAAGCTGGATTTAAAGGCAGACTGCATGTGATGAATTATAGCGGTCCTATCTGTTTAAATATGCTGAAGTGCACAGAACTCAAGCTTTATCCCTCAGTTCTTTGCTCTCACTTCTGCAGCTGTAGGAATCGCGTTGAAGTGATTTCTTACTTATAAGACACATTAAAAATACATAATTACCAAATACCATTTCCACTACATATTATTGCTAACAGCTAAGTCACAGAGTTTGCTTTCTTAAAGGGGTGTTCCAGTCAATTTTTATGTTTATTAAAAGTCAGCAGCTACAAAAAGTGTAGCTGCTGGCTTTTAATAAACAGACACTCACTTGCTCCACGTTCCAGCGACTCGCTGGCCGGGGCTCCGCTCCCCTCCCCCCCTCTCCGGCCGGCGTCTTCATTCCAAGTGTGGGCACCCGGCCGTGACAGCTTTCAGCTTCACGGCCGGGCACCCACTGCGCATGCGCGAGCGTCACTGCGAGCGTCACTGCGCATGCGTGAGCGGCGCCGCGCCATGCAATTGGACAGGCGATCACGTGTCCCAGGCAATCGCCTACAGGGAGGGGCTGCAGAAAGGCGATTAGGCTCATTCGCCTTAGCAGCACCTCGGCGGAAGGAGGAAGTGGGACAGGAAGCCTCCCACTCCTCCTGAAGCCCCCACTCCCCCCCCCCAAAAAAAATTACATGCCAAATGTGGCATGTAAGGGGGCGAGGAGTGGATTAAGCGGAAGTTCCACTTTTGGGTGGAACTCCGCTTTAAAAAAACTATCTTTACTTAGTCTAGCCATACATATACTGTATAGATTCCCTTGTTCAGCCTGCAGGTTGAATGAGAGAAATATAATATATTCCTCCACCCACTCTAAAAAGTGTGGACAAATCTCCCTTACCGATTAATGTATTTTGAAAGCCGACACCCGTGGCTGTCAGAATACTGAAACGGTGACTGCATCTGATTGGTTGCAGTCATTGCTCAGCCAACAGTTTTCCACCTGGCTGCTTTAATTTTTTTAATAGAGTTTTCTCAATATTTTATCTGTTTATGGCACCTTTTATCATACCTCCCAACATTTTGAGATGGGAATGAGGGACACCTACTAACAAATGTATGTAGGCATAGGACACGCCCCCTGCCACACCTCCTTAAAGCGGAGCTCCACCCTAAAGTGGAACTGCCGCTGATTGGAACCCTCCCCCCCTCCGGTGTCACATTTGACACCTTTCAGGGGGGCGAAGGGTGCAGATACCTGTCTAAAGACAGGTATTTGCACCCACTTCCGGCCACACAGTCTCAGGCAGACTGCGGGCATAATGTCACCTCCCCCCCCCCCCCCCGTTGTGTTCTGGGAACACTCGGCTCCCAGTGCACAGCGGGAGCCAATCGGCAGGCGTAGCGCGACTCAAGCATGCGCCGTAGGGAACCGGGAAGTGAAGCCGGAGCGCTTCACTTCCTGGTTCCCTCAGCGTGGATGGCGGGGGGAGCAGCAGAGTGACGAGCGATCGCTCGTCCTCTGCTGCGATCGGCGCTGGACTCCTGGACAGGTAAGTGTCCTAATATTAAAAGTCAGCAGCTGCAGTATTTGTAGCTGCTGGCTTTTAATATTTGTTTTCAGCGCACATCTGCTTTAAAGGAGAATTAACACAAACAAGGTTAATTAAATCCACAAGGACTTTTTTTTAACCACTACTATTGCTTGATATTGGCTTTTAAAATTTCAAATTGCAGCAATTTAGAAATCGGATGAAAGGTTTAGCACTGGGGAACACTTTTTAAAATAAAAAAAGTGCATTTTATATACAATTATATAGATCAGACCAAAATGAGGGACAAATGAGGAGGAATGAGGGACAGAGGGACATTGCTCAAAATCGGGGCAGTCCTTCGAAATCAGGGACAGTTGGGAGCTATGCTTTTATTCCAGAACAAATTTTTTTCTCCACAGGTTGCTGCCTCTTCATTTTACTGACAAAAACCCCTTCAACTCTATAGTAATAATTTTCTTAGGATAGGAAAATTAAGGATATGTGTTTAAAAAAAAAAAAAAAAAGTGCAAGCGTGGTTAAATAATGTTATCTATAAGCTAACATGAGCAGGGCAGTCCTAACCCTCTTATGTTGAATTGTATTGTTACTGTACTGTTTCCCTTTATATTGGAAAGTGCTGTGCAAACCGTTGGTGCTATACAAAATCTTATAATAATAAAAAAGCCAAAGAAGGTGTAAAACTGAATGCCCACAAGAACCAAGAACATTTGCATTGATGTTTTCTCTGTTGCTTTGAAGTTGTTGTGTAAGTAGTTGATTATACAGTACCTTTAGGGCCAATTCACACTAGGAACTGCATGTGCATCGCACATGAACGATGTGCATATTCCTGTGCGATTCACATGCAATTCTCTGCCCTATTCATACCATAGTAGTGCATGCCTTCTTGCACTGCATTCCAGGGTGAACAAGCCCCTATATGTGTACATGATTTTTTTTTTTTGTGGTCAGGATCAGTGTTGTAACTAACGGCGTTTAAATAAACGCCGTTAGGTAACGATGAGCCTCCTGAGGGTAACGAGTAATCTATCAGATTACTTTTTCCCTTTCGGCAACGCCGTTCCCATTACTGGGCGGCGTTACCGCAATTACTCCTACCCGTGTCAGCACTGCAGCCTGCGTCGCCCGTCGGCCATCCATTATTAAAAAGAGCGCGCCTCCTGAGTGTTCCGTGATTGGCGGAACACTAATTTTCCCAGCAGAGCCTCTGTTTAGTGTTCAGCCTATCACGGATGTCCTCTCATTTGAGGCCGAGGATGAGAAGGCATCCGTGATAGGCTGAACACTAAACAGAGGCTCTGCTGGGAAAATTAGTGTTCCGCCAATCACGGAACGCTCAGGAGGCGCGCTTTTTTTTAATAATGGATGGCCGCCGGTGTAGCAGTAATATTACTGCACGAGAACACAGCGGAGTCAGATTAACCCTGCACGCGCCGAGAGCTACTGCCGAGGAACGCATCTAAGTTATATTAACCCTTGACGCGCCGAGAGCTATTGCCGAGGAGCACTGCATCTGGATGACCACGGGGGACACAGGCTTGTATAGGCTACCTACGGGGGGTGGGGGGGTTCAGTCTATATGTCATGGGGGTCAGTCTGGGGGGGTCAGTCTGTATGTCGCAAGGGGGGTCAGTCTGTATGTCGCAAGGGGGGTCAGTCTGTATGTCACGGGGGGTCAGTCTGTATGTCGCAAGGGGGGTCAGTCTGTATGTCATGGGGGGGGGAGGGTCAGACTGTATGTCACAGGGGGGGTCAGTCTGTATGTCATAGGGGGGAGGGTCAGTCTGTATGTCAAGGGGGAGGGTCAGTCTGTATGTCATGGGGGAGGGTCAGACTGTATGTCATGGGGGGGGTGGTCAGACTGTATGTCACAAGGGGGTTCAGTCTGTATATCACAGGGGGGGGCAGTCTGTATGTCACGGGGGGGGGGGGGGCAGTCTGTATGTCGCAAGGGGGGTGAGTCTGTATGTCACGGAGGGGAGGCGGGGTCAGTCTGTATGTCGCAAAGGGGGTCAGTCTGTATGTCACGGGGGGGGGGGGGTCAGTCTGTATGTCGCAAGGGGGGTCAGTCTGTATGTCACGGGGGGGGCAGTCTGTATGGAGATTTTGTAACGGCCTCACTGTGCCTGTAACATGCATGTTACAGGCACAGTGAGGCATGTTTACAGATGGCACAGTGTCATCTTATACGCTGGCAAAAAAAAAAAACAGTTATTTTGCTGAGTAACTAATTACTTTGCCATTGAAGTAACTGAGTCACTAACTCAATTACTTTTTCGGACAAGTAATTTGTAACCGTAACTAATTACCTTTTTAAAGGAAGATGAGCAACACTGGTCAGGATAGCCGCAGTATGCTTCAAAGAAGTAACCCAGGGATATGTATGGGGTGTGAAGGAGTAAGAGAAGGACACTGAATGTGTTGTGCTTGCGGTAAGCAATGGAAGCATGGAAGCAAATCACATATAATTCCTAGATAGATAGAGTTCCTGTTAATCAGATTTCATAGGAGTACTTCAGCAACCAGTGGGAGCAATATTTAGAGTGTCCCCTGAAATGAGAAGGTCAAGTGGTAAGAGTGCATTCCTCTGAAGACCGCTAGGGTTAGGCCTACTACACACGATCAGATTATCGTATACATTTTGGCTGTATTCTGTGATGCATGTCCATTTTTACCAATAAAGACAACTTTTGAAGTTCCTTTAGAGTGCGGCTGTCCATCCCTTTTGAAATTCCACATTTGCCTAGTGCATTGCCTTGGTTTCCTGGGAAGTTCCTAAATTGCTTACAAGACCCACCTGGAGCGGTGACTCCCTTCCTGTGCCCAGAATAGTGATGTCGACACCGAGAAGAGGTGAGGGAGAGAACCGATGGTTTGGGTGGCCGCATCGCTGGATCCTGGGACAGGTGAGTGTGTATTTATTAAAAGTCAGCAGCTACACTTTTTGTAGCTGCTGACTTTTAACCACTTAAGCCCCGGACCGGTTTTTACAGTTCGGGACTGCGTCGCTTTAACAGACAATTGCGCGGTCGTGCGACGTGACTCCCAAACAAAATTGGCGTCCTTTTTTCCCCACAAATAGAGCTTTCTTTTGGTGGTATTTGATCACCTCTGCGGTTTTTATTTTTTGCGCTATAAACAAAAATAGAGCGACAATTTTGAAAAAAATGCAATATTTTTTACTTTTTGCTATAATAAATATCCCCCAAAAACATATATAACATTTTTTTTTCCCTCAGGTTTAGGCCGATACATATTCTTCTACCTATTTTTGGTAAAAAAAAATCATCGATAAGGGAGACGTCATCGATCGAGTCTCCCTTATATAAGGGCTCACTCGATCGATACGCCGCCACAGTGAAGCACGGGGAAGCCGTGTTTACATACGGCTCTCCCCGTTCTTCAGCTCCGGGGAGCGATCGCGAAGGAGCGGCTATAAACAAATCCGGATCGCTCCCCGCAGCTTACCGACCGCCGCATGTACGGGGGGGGGGGTCCCGATCGGACCCCCGACCCACGTCAAGCAGAGGACGTACATGTACGTGCATGTGCCTGTCCGTGCCATTCTGCTGACGTATGTTTACATGAGGCGGTCCTTAAGTGGTTAATAAACACAAAACTGAGTGAAATGCCGCTTTAAAGGATTCTGTTAGGATGAGGAGAAACAATCTGTGTAGTTGGACTGCCTGGCAAATGCACAGTTCAGTACTACTACTCATTGAAAATGCTATTTAATTTCTTTTTTTATATATTCAGAGCAAGCCCACCCATCCATCCATATCTCCATGCTTTATTTTGTTGAGAAATCACTTTGAAAAACACCACCCTGGCATTTCTGGTCGTGGCCATCTTGAGTGTATGAGGGTGTATGACATCATTTTAGCCTAGGACAGGATGCAGAAAGCAACTGAGGAACCGTAATAAAAAAAAAGTTTAAAACATGAAAATATAATACAACTTCCTACCTATTTACTAAAGCTAGAGGCATAACGATTACAAATAGTTAATGTTGATTGAGAGAGTATACTTTCTATTTTAGTTTTCAAAAACAATGACGCCTTGAACTGTCTACATCGAACTTGTTGATCATGGCGTTTTAGTTGCACCTTAAAAAAAAAATGTGTGTTGGATGAACTACAAGGAATTCTTGTAAATAGTTGCTGTGATTCTACCATTCAGCCTAGGTGACCCTTTTGTGATTGTTTTGTAGTAAGAAAATTGTGTCTAGACAGTAGGGAACAGATGAAATTGTGTGGTCATTTTTCATTTTATTTTTAATCCGTCTAAATATCTACTCTAGCTTTGTACAATGACCTGTGAAAAAGCAACCACTGTACAGAATAAGGATTGGAAAATACACGCATTGTTTGAAAAGAAGACCAACCGAGGACAGAGTAAACAAGGATAAAAATGCCAGTGATGGTGCCTGAATGTTTTTTTTTTTTTTCCTTTTTCTTCTTTTCTTTTCCTTTTTTTTTTTAATTGTTTATTTTTTGATAAGTAGTGATGGACGAACATCCGACGGGACGGTTCGCGAACGCTAACCGTGAACTTTCGCAAATGTCCGCGAACCACAAGTTTGCAGTGGGCCCCATTGACTTTAATGGAAGGCGAATATTAGCAGCCACAAAATAATTACTAGCTGTGCACAAATAGTCCCACAACATGGACACTGACCTACCAGAAGTATTAAGTGAAAAACCATATACATAAGTAAGTGCCGACAATTACAAGCCCCAAAAATTAGCCGACAGGCGTTCACCTGACAGCAAACAACTTTGTATTCGGCGGCTGGAGGTTCATTAAGCTATTCACCGGATGCAGAAGTAAGTTGTCGGCCATTACAGGCCCCAAAAATTAGGACAACACCAGGGATCCCAGAAAGGTTTAAAGTATGCTCTTCTTGCTCCTCCTCCCCGGCACCATCCTCCTCTGACTCCTCTTCAGACTCCTGTCTGCTGGGCCATCTCTCCCTCTGAACTCCTCTCCCTCTCATGTGGGCACCCACGTTACGTCTGTAGACACGTCGTCATCATCGACGTCACCTTCCCCATCACTAACAATAGCGATCTCGGAGTAGGCAGCAACAGCGCAACCTCCTTGGGCTGATCTGAGTACTGTTGTCAGACTGCTGGCTGTTGCTACCTCCTCTTCCCAGGGCCAGATTAGGAACATCATGGGCCTGGTGCTGAGGATTTTGGTGAGAGAGGGAGGATGAGAGAGAGAAAGCACGAAAGGGGATGAGAGAGGGGTGAGAAAGGGGGATGAGAGAGAGGATGAGCATGCGTGGGAATGACATGAACCCAGCCCGGCAAGTGACCAAAGGCACAGAACCCAGAAGGAAGACCAGGTGAAGATGGAAGCGCCCAGGCCCCGTCGGATTGATCACAGCACAGCACTGGAGGGCTCAGTCTGATAATTTAAGGGTACCCTAATGTGCCAATATGCTGTGCATACTTGTAAATTGTGGCATAACCTAGCTCAAAAAGTAGTAATGTTAGCAAAGTTTACTACCGCTTTAATATCACAGGATCCTAGGAGCCTCTCATGGGGCCCCCTACTGACCCAGTGGCCCTTGGGCAGTGCCTAAGTGCATAGTTAGCAAGAGAGTAAACCGCGCTTAGGATAAGTGTATAGGAGTAAATAGAAATAAGGAATGAGTACAATTACAATGAAATAAGTAAGTAAATAACGGACTGCAGCCCCCCCCTAATAAGTGCATAGTTGCCAACATTTCAAAAATATTTTCAGGGACACTTTTTTTTTACAAGTGCTATATTTAGAGTAGCTGAGATCCACTGTGTTCCTCTATACATCACAGTAGTAATCACAAAATTAAATGAGTATTAATAATGGGGCAGAACAAATATATGAGGACTGAGATTTCCTTTAGTTGAACTAACAAAAGTGTGCCCATTCTAGAGCTGGTAACATTCGGTATAATTTTAAAGAACTGTTTTTGTGGGTAAGAGGCTTAGGGGAGGAGTATGGACGGTATATAAGTGGGAAGTATGTGCAGGTGAGGGAGAGGAATGTGGAGGGTCCAACAGTGGGCACTATGTACAGGAGAGGAGTGCAGAGGGTATGGCAGAATGCACTATGTACAACAGGAGAGGAGTGTGAAGGGTATGACAGTGGGCAGTATGCACAACAGAGGAGTGTGGAAGGTATGCCAGTGTTTAAAATAATATTAGATATGTATGTTCAGTGCTCCAGAGCTGCAATAGTTTCCTTTTACAAGAGGTGGTCATCTATTGTACTTTTTTGCAGTGCTAAAAAAATAAAACTAAATGGGGGACAAGTGTTAAAAGCATTTGAGACACATTTATCTATTGATTGTAAGTGCTACTATATTGATTACCTACTGGCTGATATTACTATAAATCATTTCTATTAATTTGCTCCAGCTTATTTATGACACCACTGCTGGACTTCTCCAGAATTCAACACTTCAGTGTCATGAAACCATTTCCTACCATGCAAAATGTGTCCTCCAAGGACTACTGGATGTGTATTTCTGTGCTGGACACATAAGCCTTCCGTACTATTTTATGTCACGTTTTCTAAATAATATTCAGTAAACGGTTACTGTGTTTCTTCTGTTTGTAAATAAGCATTCATTAAAATGTTACTGTGTTTCTCCTGTTCAAAAGGACCCCTCTGAGGGAGGCTGGAAATGTAACTATTAGCCAATTATACTTGTCTCTAAACACTGATATCCAAGTTCTATATTATAATTATAATGCATTATTAGCTTAGTCTGATTGTACTGTGTTTTTTGCAGGTGAGATTCAAATTGCTCTTCTCTCTATAACCCTACAAAACAGTAGTTTGAGAATTATAACCAAAACATAGCAGCTGCTGTAAATACCACTTTTTAAAAAGGAAAATTATTATTGTTCAGAGTAGCAAAGCCTGCAAAAACACGAAAAGAGCATTCAGCTCCACCTGCTGGCTGAAATTGAGGCTACAAGATAAATCTATGCAATCATTTATATTTTATTTAAAGCGGCTGTACACCCGCTGACACTTTTTTTTGTACACCTGTAAGGCAAAAGGTGCATATACTAGCTCATTATGAAATACTTACCTTAGAACGAGGCGTCGGTATCAGCCGGTCCACGCCGAGGGAGATGACATTTCCCCTCTGCGTGTCTTCCGGGTATCGCGGCTCCAGTGCTGTGAGTTGCTGGAGCCACGATGTTGTCACTCCCGCGAATGCGCGCGGGAGACTTCTTTCCAGCAAGGTCCGGCATCTGCTGGGCTTTCAGCCGAGAATCCCCCATGCGCATGCGCCGCTCAAGTCAGAGGCTCATTGCGAGGGGAATATCTCCTAAACCGTACAGGTTTAGGAGATATTCTTTTTACCTACAGGTAAGCCTTAGTATAGGCTTACCTGTAGGTAAAAGTTCAAAAAATAACTTTACAACCGCTTTAACTACTTAAGGACCCCTTCACACCGATATACGTCGGCAGAATGGCATGGCTGGGCACATCCACGTACCTGTACGTGGCCCTTTAAGCCCAGCCGTGGGGTCGGCACGTGCACGCGACCCGGTCCGAAGCTCTGTGACCGCGGACCCGATCGCCGCCGGTGTCCCGCAATCGGTCCTCCGGAGCTGAAGAACAGGGAGAGGTGTGTGTAAACACACCTTCCCTGTTGTTCGTTGTGGCAGTGTCATTGATCGTGTGTTCCCTGTTATAGGGAAACACAATCAATGATGTCACACGTCCAGCCCCGCCCCCCTACAGTTAGAAACACATATGAGGTCACACTTAACCCCTTCAGCGCCCCCTAGTGGTTAACTCCCAAACTGCAATTGTAATTTTCACAGTAAACAATGCATTTTTATAGTATTTTTTTGCTGTGAAAATGACAATGGTCCCAAAAATGTGTCGAAATTGTCCGATGTGTCCACCATAATGTCGCGGTCACGAAAAAAGAAAAATCGCTGATCGCCGCCATTAGTAGTAAAAAAAAAAAATATAAAAATGCAATAAAACTTGGTCGTGCCCGGTGATACAGGATTACTGGGCCCAGATTGTGAGGTTTATTCATGACAAGATGGGGTCTCCCCTGACATTGTGCCCCAAGCAGTGTTTGCTCGGGGTGTTTCCAGACCCTGAATCAGATAAATATCACAAGATATTCCTCCAGGAATCACTTTATGTGGCTAGGCTGCTTATAGCAAGGAGGTGGCTTCGGGCTGAACCTCCGTTGTTTCAGGAATGGGTCTCGCCAGTTAACGCTGTCTTGCCATACAAAAAGGAGGTCTATGTACACCGGGGCTGCCCTGCTAAATACGGAAAAATTTGGGATGTCTGGTTAAAGGATGCGGCAACATGTTCTGAGCCAACGGTCTGATTCTACTAAGTATTTCCCTTTGTCTGCTTATGGCCCCTCTTATTTATTATTTTATTTAGCCTCACTCCAGATGGGCCTGGCTCATAGGTATTCTTGCGCTTGGGCTGGTGGGGCGACCTTGCTTCCCCCGAAAGTTTGCTACATGGGATTTTTCTATTCTGTTTCACATTACGTTATGCTATGACACTGTGTGTATCATATTGACCGTATGTATTTTCCCCTGGTTTGTTCTTCTGTCATGCTTACAACGCCTGCTTGTGATGTACCACTGTGCTCTGTATATCCTTGTTTTTTTTTTTCTCAATAAACACCTTATTGAGAAAAATGCAATAAAACTATCTCCTATTTTGTAAACGCTATAAATTTTGCGCAAACCAATCGATAAACGCTTATTGCGATTTTTTTTTACCAAAGATAGGTAGAAGAATACGTTTCGGCCTAAACTGAGGAAAAAAAATAATTTTATATCTTTTTTGAGGATATTTATTATAGCAAAAAGTCGTTTTTTTTTTCAAAATTGTCGCTCTATTTTTGTTTTTAGTGCAAAAAATAAAAACCACAGAGGTGATCAAATACCACCAAAAGAAAGTTCTATTTGTGGGGAAAAAAGGACGCCAATTTTGTTTGGGAGCCACATCGCACGACCGCACAATTGTCAGTTAAAGCGACGCAGTACCGAATCGCAAAACCTGGCCAGGTTCTTTACCTGCATAAAGGTCCGGGTCTTAAGTGGTTAATACCTAACCTGGCCCCTTTGAATTACTTAACCTGCACATCCCCTATAGAGCAGAGCAATTTGTACATTTCTGCTATGGACCCGTTTACTTAGCAATAACTTTGTCATTTAGAAGACTCCACTTCTAAAAAAAAGCCGGCTTGGACGCAACCGACACCAACAACTTTCGACCCATTTCAGCTTCTCGTTTCTTAGCTAGAGTTATTGAAAGAGAGGTCCTTCTACAGCTTCAAACTCATTGTGAGGATGGCCTGCTCTTTCACAATCTACAGTTGGGCTTCTGCCCTGGTAGGGGAACCGAGCTGGTAGCTCTGTCCACCCGAGAGAAGCTCCTCAACGTGGTGGATGCGGGCGGGTTGGCTTTGACACCATGGATCACTCGATCCTGCTTACCAGACTCGAGTCCACTTTCGGGCTAAGTGACACTGCCCTTGCTTTGTTCTGTGATTTTTTAACAGCTCGCACCCACCAAGTTAAGATGGGCACTTTTCTATCCCCGATTACCACAGTGGAGAACGGGGTCCCTCAGGGATCCGCCCTGTCCCCCATTCTCTTCAACGTTTATCTTAGGCCTCTACCCGACATTATTGCCAAACATGGTCTCTGATTCCATCTGTACGCGCACGACGTCCAGCTGGTAGCTGATGATCTAACTTACTCAGGCTGCATTCACATCTAGACGGACGAAATCGCGGCGTTTTGTCGCCGCAAATCGCGGAAAAAATAGCGGCGTTTTGTACCGCGATTTGCGGCGACAAAACGCCGGTATTGTCCGCCTAGATGTGCCCCAAGATGACCCCCTCTATGGAGATGATTGCCATCTCCTAGCCGAACGCTCGAAGACGCCTGAAAAAAAGGTCCGGGACCTTTTTTCACGCAGCAGGCGACACGCGTCCGGCGTGGAGATGTGAACCATCTCCATAGAGGGACATCGGTTTTCAGCCCTCTGGCGGCAGCGGCGTAGCGCTACAGGCGTAAAAACGCCTAGGTGTGAATGGGGTCTTAAGATTGGCCAATTGCCTGCACAATATTTACCACTGGATGGCCATCAACAAATTGTGCCTTAACGGTAACAAAACAGAGGTCATGATAGTTGGAAAAGGCAAGACCGACTTTCTTCAAAATTGGCCCACCGAGTTGGGCTTGACGCCAAATCCGAAAGATAAGGTGACGGTCTTGGGGGCTATTCTTGACAAAAAACTAAGTATGATTCCCCAGGTCAGACAATCGGTTTCAAGAGCCACCCACTTTTTACGACTTATCCACAAGACCAAATACCTCCTGACCCAAGATCAAAGGAAAGACTTAGTCCAGGCACTAATTTTTTCTCGTCTTGACTTTACAAACGGAGTCCTACTAGGCATCCCCATCAAATGGTCCAAGAAACTGCAGCTGGTGCAGAATCAAGCAGCCAGGCTTATTTTTAATCTCCAAAAGCAAGATCATATCAGCCCTGTGCTTAAAGAACTCCACTGGCTTCCTGTTACAAAACGTGCCGATTTTAAAATCCTCTGCCTGATCTACAGGGGTTACTATCAGCTGGGCCCACAGTTCCTATCAGATCTGACCCCACACTATATACCCAGACTGTCTCCGTTCAGCCGACAAAGCCCTAATCTCTGGCAATACCGACAGGCTAATTTCCATAGGAGGAAAACGGATTGGCTCTGCGGGGGCAACTCTCTGGAACCAAATCCCGCTTAACATTCGCATTTCCCAAAGCCTATATATGTTCAGGAAAAAGGCTGAAGACCTGGCTATTCCGTCAAGCATTTCAATCCTAGGCCAATATCAGTTTGCCCGCACCGGATCGCATGGTACTTTACTGTGAATGGGCCAGCAAGTGGGAGGCAGGGGCGAAGCAGTGGGGCAAAAGGACTGGATGTCCTGCATATGCTCTGTGTACTTTGATGAAGTGATTTGGGCCATTTGTAACACACCCAGTTAAATGTGTTGATGAAAGCTATCCTATTCCACATTGCTTCAATGTGCCATGCCGTATGCTCCCTGTCCTATACTACCTCATAGCCTTTGCCATGCTGTACATTCCACACCGTTAATACACTACAGATGGTAAACACTAGTGGCTTATATTATCTTTAGATAGGTGCATTCCCTTAATTACACCAGTAAGTGATAGATATTTTACCTAGGCTTTGGCTGCCTTTTTACATCTAGCACCTATGTGTACCCTGAAATGTACTGACTCAAACACTTCAGCTATTAATTGGCCGATTGGTGATATTATACGCATTTACTTTGTGCAAAATATAAAAAAACTCTATATGCTTTCTAGATTAAGAATACTTGAATGCAGTGTGAAATAAATGCAGAGTACAGATGTTAGCAATAACCTTTATTTAGTTAATGCACAGTAATCAATTGTTTCATTTGAGACAAAAAACAGAAAAACTGGAAGGAGAAGGAACAAGGAGGAAATATACAAAGGTCCTGTGCCCACACTGCACAAGAAAGGGCCAGACCTCTGACTAGTGAGACCTTGGAGCTCTGGTGTGCAGGATGGTCAGCAAATGAAGGGAGCAAACTGGTTTGGTCACTTAACTTAAAAAAATCGCAAATATGACATGCTAATCCGAGAGCTCATCATCTAAGTTTATGTCTGTTGTATCAATATCTTCTAATTCCATGTTGTCCAAATCTTCCTCCAGGTCAAGGAAGGCCTACAAAAAAGGAAAATAAATAGATTTAAAGTAATGTATAGATATGTATGCATAGATTCAACGTAGACTCAGATGATAGAGATCTGTAACCAACAATGAACCTTAAATGGAATATCGCTACATACATAATAATACTCCAAGCTTCTCAAATTGTGAGAGATTCTCACATGGTATCATCCTGGACAATTACTTAAAACGGAGTTTCACCCTAAAAACATTTTTCTAACATTACACTGTGCTCACTTCCAACATTGACAGTATGCGGATTTTTTTTTTTGCTGTACATACCGTCGTATAGATATTCCCCCCCCCCCCCCCCGGATTCCGGGTAGTGGCTCCCGCGGGAGTGGGCATTCCTATGCAGAGGCTAAGTGATTGACGTGATGACAAAAACTTCCCCCCTGGCGCGTCACCAGTTTCCGAGCTTCTTTCGGAAACTTGCGATGCGCCTTATGCGCCGGGGGGAAGTTTTTTTATCATCACGTCAATCACTTAGCCTCTGCATAGGAACGCCCACCCCCACGGGAGCCACTACCCAGAAGCCGGGGGGGGGGGGGGAGATAGCTATACGACGGTATGTACAGCAAAACAAAAAAAAAAAAAATCAGCATACTGTCAATGTTGGAAGTGAGCACAATGTAATGTTAGAAAAATGTTTTTAGGGTGAACCTCCGCTTTAAGAGAACGTCCCTCCTACCTAATGAACATACCTACCTTCTGCCATGTGGAGGAATAGGGAAAAACCGGGCTGTTGGAGGAAAATTTAAAAGCAAGGTATTTAAATCCCTGTCAGGGTTTTTATTTTATTTAATTTTACCATCAGTGTCCAATTTGAGAGAAATCCCTTCACTTCCTGCTTTGTAGACACAACATGGAGGTGAGAGGAAATCCCATCTTAGACCGATTTCACAAGAACAGATCCACATTGGATAATTTCCCCTTATTTCTGTTTTAGTGATGACCAACATTAAAACGTTTCCCTCAATTTTAGTCCTGGAGATTGTCACCAGGACAAAATAGGGAAATTCCCCTACAGGGGACACAGGCAGTAATAATAACATGGCAGGGAGTTTACCCAGTGTATCCAAAAAAACATTTTGGCTTTGGATACATTTACTACTTGCCTGTTTGTCCTACAGGTGGATGAATCCATCAAAAATTAGTTATCTTTGTAGTTTACCAGAAATATAGGTAGCTGGTAAAATATGAAGAGCCGGTAAAATATGTAATTTACCGGATCCTTCCTTTTCCGAATGCACAAACTCAGTGATCACCGACTCTGTCCATTCATAATTAAGGAACATACCCCGTATTTACGATGCTTCAGTTTATTAATAAACAGGAGTCTGTCCATTCATTTTAAGTGCAGCTGAGGCTGCAGAGAAAGGGACTGGGGAATCCTCACTCCCTTTCTCGGTCTCAAAGCAGAGAGGTCAGGGGTCTGTGATCCCTGATTACTCGCCAAAGCCCCCCCCCCAAACACAGAACATGGTTGATTTAAAAAAAAAAAAAAAAAAAAAGGAAAACAATCTTAATAAATACTTAACTACTTTCCGACCGTCTGCCGTACATATACTGTGGCAAGGCATCTCTATTGCACAAAATCACGTACCTGCACGTGATTTTGTCAAGCAAAATTGCATGCCAATTGGCCACCCGTGATCGCACCCTACAGAGAATGTCGGTCTGTCGATGTACACAAGCAGACCACCATGCTGTCAAGCATGGACACTCTAAACTAGTGTTCCTGCTAATGAGGAACATGTATCAGAGAGTGAGCCCATCTCCCCACACAGTTAGAAACACACTGAGGGAACACAGTTAATCCTTTGATCGTCCCTGATGCTAACCTCTTCCCTGCCAGTGTCATTTATACTATGTCAGTGCATATTTTTACCTCTGATCACTGTAATAATGACACTGGTTCTCAAAAAAAGTGTCAGCTAGGTGTCCGATCTGTCCGCCGCAATCCCACTAAAAATCGCTGATCACCGCCATTACAAGTATAAAAAAAATAATTAAAGCGGAGCTCCACCCTAAAGTGGAACTCACGCTGATCGGAACCCACCCCCCCTCCGGTGTCACATTTGACACCTTTCAGGGGGGAGGGGGGTGCAGATACCTGTCTAAAGACAGGTATTTGCACCCACTTCCGGCCACAAGTCTCGGGCAAAAGACGGGGTTTTCCAGACTTCCCATCTGTCCCCCGTTGTGTGCTGGGAACACTCGGCTCCCAGCACACAGCGTGTGAGCCAATCGGCGGGCGCAGCGCGACTCGCGCATACGCCGTAGGGAACCGGGTAGTGAAGCCGGAGCGCTTCACTTCCTGGTTCCCTCACTGAGGATGGAGCAGCAGGGTGACGAGCGATCGCTCATCCTCTGCTGCGGACGGCGCTGGACTCCAGGACAGGTAAGTGTCCTAATATTAAAAGTCAGCAGCTGCAGTATTTGTAGCTGCTGGCTATTAATATTTTTTTTTTACTGGCACATCCGCTTGAAATAAAATGCCATAAAATATCCCCTTTTGTAGACGCTATAACTTTTGCGCAAACAAAGCAATATACGCTTATTGCGTTTTTTTTTTACCAAAAATATGTAGCAGAATACATATTGGTCTAAATTAATGAAGAAATTGGATTTAACATTTTTTTAATGGATATGTATTATAGCAGAAAGTTAAAAATGTATGTATTTTTTTTTAAATTGTCGTTCTTTTTTTGTTTATATCACATAAAAAATATATAAAAGCGCAGAGGTGATCAAATACTACCAAAAGAAAGCTCTATTTGTGGGGGGGGGTGGGGGGGAAAGGGCATACATTTTATTAGGGTACAGCGTCGCACGACCGTGCATTTGTCAGTTAAAAGAATGCAAAAAATGGCCTGTCATTAAGAGCGGTAAAACCTTGTGGGGCTGAAGTGGTTAAAAAAGTAAAAATTGTAAAAAAAAAAATATATCTATATCTAGCTAAAAAAAAAAAAAAATTAATTGTAAAAAATAAAACTACTGACACAGTTCACGCCTCATCAGTGCTGCATATTGGTGCCACTGTCACATGACATTAAAAAAAAAAAAAGTATCGGTAACAGCCACGGGCGTCCACATTTGATTTGTGGTAGTGACTAGGTAAAGAACCTGCCAAAAGGACTGTAAGAGAACTCCACAGAGGTCTGCAACATTAAGGGCCAGTTCACACCAGACGCAGTTCCGTTGAGTTCCTTGTGCTTTTTTTCTGCACAAAATGCATGCACAGTGTTTTCCATGTATTCCAATGGCTCTACATCACACCATGCAGTCAGTTTACGGTCAGTTTCTGCACTAGGTAAGGTGTCAGATTAGTTTTCCCCAGATAATAAATATACCAATCTATACATCACTCACCTTCTCCTCTGTGATCTTGTCTATTGGATTCACTAGGGTGGGAATTGGAGCTGGAACTGGAGCAATAGAGGGTACGATGGATTCAGGTGCAGCAGGGGGAGGAGTTACTTCTCTCTCGGTTTCCCCTTCCTGTAACAAATTAATAGAGAAAATGTTCCATGTTAGACTGCAAGCCAACCCTGAGCCTACCACTTGCCTGATTATCAAACTTATATTTTCATGCTTCCTTTAGTCTTAGTGCCACAAAAGCACTTATGTAGTAATACATACAACAAATCAAGATGTATTATTCACACCAGTATAATACAAACTGGGGTTTGATTCTGAATGAAATACTTAAAAGCTTAGTTGACCTTTGGAGGGAAAAAATCGAGAATGACTACTGATGAAATGCATCCTGTAATAAATCAGGAAGATGTTTATTCTTAATATTTTCATATGTCCTACATAAAGCGTATGTCTGGGCAAAACAATTGGCTGCCATGCACAGCTTCTCCAGATAAATTCCCTCCCAGTTACCTTTTCTGCTGAGGAATCCCTATAAAACAAAAAAACTACTAGAACCAATAAAGTACAAAGTACTATTGAAAACTCATGCACTCATAGTCCAAATGACATGGGGCTCTATGGCAAATAAAACAGCATAAAAAAACGTAGACTATGCCAGAGAGGGGACAGTCAAAAGAGCCATATGACTGAGCCACTAGGAAATAGTAATCAAAAATTTAAAGCACTAAAAGTTTGTAATTTTATTCATGAAAAATTCATGTAAAAAAACATTGAAACAATTCCTCCACCATCTAAAATGACAACGTTGTCAGTCTAAAAAAACGTCTAGACGCCATCCGTGCATACATACTCCCACACATCACATCATATATAAAGTCACTATGAAATGGAAGGGTAAGGTGAAGCAGTATATGAATGGGGGGATAGCTCTGTCAGTCTCAAAAGCCAATGTATGGCAAATGTTGGCAATTGGAGGCTGGAATGATTGAAGAGGTGCAAACAATGGCAGAATGGAATGAACATCATGCTGACAGTCAGTCGGAAATAGATCTGGAGAGGCAGGTGACACGGCATGATTAGTGGCATATTTACATATCCAGGTGTCGATTGGAGAGCTGCATCAATCCGACAGACGTGCTGCCAGTGAGGTGAAAAGTCAGTCCTCCTTCCTTACGATCCTCTCGTGGAGATCCGCCAATTTTTCTTGAGGAGACACCACAAAAGATGTGTCTGAGCCGCTCCAGTGCATCTGCGGCATACACTGCTGAGTGTTCCCGGACACTATCTCCAAACCTCGCTCCAGCAATCAGATCCACGCCATAACAGCCATACTGCACCAGGAGCAGAGGGATGCAACGGACGTCAGGCGCACAGAGGCATGACGTCAACACGTTTCGCCAGCCTACTTTTTCCTTAGAGGAAACCAAAAGCGCAATGTACATATTCAATCGAATAGATGCAGGGGTGGTGATATCGGGATCATATCAATAACTTTTCATCTATAGGATCCCCATGGACAAATTGTCATTATTGTGCACATGCAGCAATCAACTACAAAAATTCCTGCTCAATTAAATAAACAAAATTAAGGATCATACTAGAATTTCCTAGGGACAGGCTGGTCACCCAAAAAGGAAAATAAACCAAAAATAGAGGCATGTCCTATCTTATAGTATCAAAGAATTTACACGGAAAATTACAAAAAGAACTCAAATATAAAATCTAATACTATTGCACATCCCTGTAGAATTAGAGGAATGTACACACACATATAGATGGAACCATACAAGGTGGGGGGGTTTCCAAGAAGCATCTAGGAACACTTGAAAATGGAGTTCCTTATTTAATTCCTTAGGCATTTAATTTAAATTAAAAACATTTTGGGGAGAAAATATGTTTTTAGACTTTAACAACGTTGTCATTTTAGATGGTGGAAGGTGGAGGAATGGTTTCAATATTTTGTGACATGAATTTTTCATTATTAAAATTACATATTTTTTTGGTGGCATCCCTATAGGCATTGTCAGCTCTGTCTATTGGATTAAAAAAACGGTCTATGCCAAGCCCCCTCTGTCCCACTCCACATGCACACATTGACTAATTTCCAAGCAAAAACAAACAATGTTGCTGCCATATCAGGGATGATATATATATATATTTTAGCAGAGCCCCTAGAGGAGTAAAATGGCAATGATTGCAATATTTTATGTCAAACTGTATTTGGCTGCGGACTTTCAAGCACAATTTTTTTTTTATATAAAATGCACTTCAATTAATAATAATAAAAAAAAAAACACAGTAGCTAGCCCAATTTTTTTGTATAATGTGAAAGATGTTACGCCAAGTAGATACCCAACATGTCATGCTTTAAAATCGTGGAATGGCGACGAACTACAGTATTTAAATTCTCCATAGGCAACGCTTTCTACAGGTTACCAGCTTAGTTACACAAGAGGTCTTGTGCTAGAATTATTGCTCTTGCGGTGATACTTCAGATGTGTGGTTTGAACACAGTTTACATTTGCGATTGCAACTTACATATGTGTCCGCTTCTGCGGGCGTGCACGAAAAGACGGGGCACTTTAAATATATATTTTTTTACCCTGTTCCTTTGAAAAAATTTAAATTCTGCTCACTTTTATTGCTTTCAGAAGGAATGCAAGCATACCTTGTGACAGTAATAGGCAGCGACAGGTACTCTTTATGAAGGGATCTAGGGTCTACAAGACTCGAAATCCCTCCTTTGCACTTAAAGCATTCAAAAACTGCATGTTTGGCTGTTTTGAATACTGTAATTTTTTTAAATTTGGCGCCTTTAAGTCTTCTGTAAACCGGAAGTGATGTCATGACAATCGATTCCAGGTTACTAGATCCGAGACACGACCTAAGCCAATTCCGGCTTTGTTCGGGTCTCCGGCCATCTGGCGGGTCATTCGGGCCTCTTAGTTGCATGGCTTTCTTGTTATCCCAAGAAAGCCAACCGCTGCCTCTAAAAACAGCACCGGGGTGATACGTGCAGCTGCATGCATCACCTGGTTCAAGCAGAGACTGCATATTTGCGTACGGTCAGTGTGAAGGTGTTAACAACTATGCAACCATGCCTTGTTTTCTAAAGACCTACACACACACACACACACACACACACACACACACACACACTGTGGGGCCGGGGGAATGGCTTTTGTTCTTGGGGTGTGCTTACATTAATAGGAATCAAGCTCCCAGTAGCTGCCCCTGAAAGAGCTTTACAAGCCTGGGGTGATGACATTACAAGGAGTAACAAAACGTGTTTGGGAAGCGGCAAAGCATGGCAAGTGACATTTGTCAATTTCGACATGACGCAATCACATTTTCACAGGCATTCGTGCTGCTTCAAAAAACGGTTCTGAACACCTGTTTTTTTTAAGCTAGCGTAAACACCATACGGAAATTGATACTGAGCCCTGCAACAGGTAGCTGGATCTTGTTATAAGAGTTAGAGTAGTGAAGGAAAACTTCTCTACAAGTCTGTCACTAGCAAAGATTGGAGTCCCACAGAGTGGTTGGGTTATGCGAGTTCTTAGCAAAGCTTTTGCCAGTGTCCAATCACCTGAAGGTAGCCTGCATATAACCCATGGTCTATGAACACAAGATCCATGTCCTGTACTTTACAATTAAGTTTTTTAGATTGCAGGCTCTCAAGAGCAGGGTCCTCCTAACACTTTTGTAATGAATTGTACTGTACTGTCTTCCCTTTAACTCGTAAAGCGCTGCACAAGATGTTGGCACTGAAAAAATCCTGTATAAGAATAATAGTTTTCAGAAACAGTTCTTAGAAATATCTAAGGGGGTATATGTAAGAACTGGGAACCTCTACCTTCTGTCAGTTGTCCCAAATGTACTCTGCATCAAGACTGCATTCTGCACCTGACATGTCACACTGTCACAGTGATATGGTTATTTCAGATACAGGAATGTCACCTGCATCAGACAACTGTCCCTGTAGAACACCGAGCTCAATCGACTACAACAGCCGCTATCAGCCATATTGCAACATGAAGCACTTCTGATACTTTATGAGGTGCAGGTTATAATATTACCACTGTAAATTAATGACACTCATGCTAAACCAGTCACAGAACTCACCTTTGCTGCTTCAGGCAGTACAAATCCCTTTGCTTCAGCCAAGACATTTCTTTCTTCATTTGGCTAGAAGACAGAAGACAATATCCATTAGATGAAAACCCATTGATGGTAATATCTGTATTGTGACCAGATCAACTCACACAGCCTTATTACTAAATGCATACAGGATTATATTTTGTACCGATAAAAAAAACAAAAAAAACAGTTTTGTAGTTTCAGAGTCATATCATTAATGTGAAACCAGTCGATCACTGGAAATAGGGACATGCATCATTACTTTGGCCTACTTGTCTGGAGTTTATCTCAGTTATAATTAGCCTTGAAGTACCAAAATTAAGATGGCTTCTAGGTTAGTAAAAAAAGTACAAAAGAAGAGGCCAATGAGCTTTTCACACAAGTACTCACAGTGACATGGCGATATTCACTTGCTGGTCGCAAGGCACTGCTCTGCTGCTTTAGAAACTCTTCCCCCTGGAAGGCATCCCGTAAACCAGGGAAAAGATTCTCATACTCGGTGGGGTCAGCCAAGGAGTCAGCTGCCTTCTGATTGATCTTGGACAGACTTTCCTTCCATAGTTTCACCACCCTAAAAACAGAAATTGAAGTTTTATCCATAAATTATGGGCTAGACAAATTACGTTTTTTTTTTTTTTTTTACAAACTGATCACTCATTCCTAAAAACAACACTATGCAAACTTCATGTTAAACTCAGTCCAAAAGAGATATTCCAGTTTCCGACGAGAAGAGGGGCGATACTGATGCCTAAACATTTTTTTACCTTAATGCAAGGAATGCATTAAGGTAAAAAATGTTTCAGCTTTAGAACCACTTTAACCACTTAAGTCCCGGACCATATTGCTGGTCAATGACCAGGCCACTTTTTGTGATTCGGCACTGCGTCGCTTTAACTGACAATTGCGCGGTCGTGCGACGTGGCTCCCAAACAAAATTGGTGTCCTTTTTTTCCCACAAATAGAGCTTTCTTTTGGTGGTATTTGATCACCTCTGCGGTTTGTTTTTACGCTATAAACAAAAATAGAGCGACAATTTTGAAAAAAAATTAATATTTTTTACTTTGTGCTATAATAAATATCCCCCAAAAATATATAAAAAAAAATTTTTTTTCCTCGGTTTAGGCCGATACTTATTCTTCTACATATTTTTCGTAAAAAAATAAAATAAATCGCAAGCGATTATTGATTGGTTTGCTCAAAAGTTATAGCGTTTACAAAATAGGGGATAGTTTTATGGCATTTTTATTAATATTTTTTTTTACTAGTAATGGCGGCGATCAGCGATTTTTTATCGGTACTGCGACATTATGGCGGACACTTCTTTGGGACCATTGGCATTTTTAAAGCGATCAGCTCTATAAAAATGCATTGATTACTATACAAATGCCACTGGCAGGGAAGGGGTTAACACTAGGGGGCGAGGAAGGGGTTAATTATGTTCCCTAGGTGTGTTCTAACTAAAGGGGGGGGGGACTGACTTGGGGAAATGACTGATCGCTGTTCATACATTGTATGAACAGACGATCAGGCCTTTCTCCCCGACAGGACCTGGGAGCTGTGTGTTTCTGGCAGAAATATGAAAGTCAAGTAGGCCTCAAGTATGTTTAGGAGAGATTAATTTGACTTACAGGAAAGCCTTATTATAGGCTTACTTGTAGGTAAAAAAATCAAACCGCTTTAAGTTTTTTGTTTTAACAAAACAAGTCTTGATAATTAAAAAAAAATACGAACACACACACTCTAAATGTTGCCACTCACCTGGACACTTGGCTTGGCAGGTAAGTACGTGCCAAGAAAGCAGCCTCAGGAAGACGACCCGTGGAAATTAGAAGCTCCAAGCAAACATCCAGCCTGCAAAGGAAGCAAATGATTCATAAATGATACAGACACTGTTTTGATTATTACAATATGTATTAAAGTTTATGGGGACTGGTTAGGCTGTTTTTTTTTTGCATGCACTTTGTAAAAAGGCTGAAATCATGCACAATATGAAATGACTAAAGAAGTATGTGGGTTTTACATTTAAAAAAAAAAAAAAAAAAAAAAAGGCGTTGCACTTACTTTCCTAGTAAAAAGTAGCTTAAGAAAGCTACATTGTTCTTTCCATCTCTTTCGGCCCCTTCAGCCAACTTGTTCACCATGGTGGTATTTCCTGAAGATGTTGCCAATAGTAGGAGACCGCCATAATCCTGAGCATTGTGTAGACACTCCTGAGCCAGTCCAAACTGGCACTTGCTGATGGCCAACTCGGCTAGCTGCTTCCACTTCTGTTCAGACTACAAAAAGGAAGGAAAAACATCTTGTTAAATTAGCCAACAAAAACATGTAATGTAAACCTACCAATAAATGTAACATTATGCATGAATAAATTCCTCTAATGTCACTGTATACAGCAGCGGTATAAGTGCTTACATGGGCACTGGAGTGTGCATGGATGGCCAACCTATGGTTTAATGTCCGTAGGTACCTTAACACAGAGGCAGCTCCATTCTCTGCATTGACAGAGTAAAGTCCTTGAATTTCAATATAATATTGCTTATAGGATGTTAGATACAGATGTCACCGTAGACTTTTAGTGCACACTAAAGCTTTGATAAGAAAAGGGTAGGAAAAATAGAACAAGGCGAGACATTACCTCTGCTTCGACTGCCAGCTGATGTGCGATCTTTAGTTCTCCTAGCTGCAGTGCCAGCTCAAAGCGATGTTCTGAGTCTGTGGACACAGCCAAGGCTTGTTGTTTGAAGCCCTGCAGAGGGAATACAGTTAAAATGATTGAAGTCACACGGCAAATTTTAAATAGACTATAAAATATAGGAAGCCATTCATTTACCTGCTTTTCCAGGAAGTGAGCAACACGTGTCCTCTGTTCTTTGGGAATGGTTGGAATGACTTTGTCAGCCATGTTGAAATCTCTTCTCATCACAGCTGTCTGATACTCCAGAACTGACACTAGTAGAGAATAGCTGACAATGTTCAGCTCTTTGTCTCCCAGGTACAAACGATTATCTTTGGGAATGTAACCCAGCAAATACATGGTCCTAAACAAAGACAAGTTGTACATGAGGGGTAAAGCACACATCTACTACTTTTTAATGTTTCCATCACAAAACTGCACAGACATTATACCAGCAATAGTTACAAATGCAGCTCAATCATGTGTTTTTAATACATCACAAGACTTATTAATCTCACACAAGCTTCAGCTTGTATAAGAGAAGTGTGAACATAAAGCGTTTACAGAGCATTTGCAGAGCTATTAGCAAGGTTTGTTAAAGCTTTTAAAGAATGAATCAGCTTCAGTTTGGAAATGTTAAACAGATCGCAGTGGGAATGACTGACTTGAATGCTTCATAAAAAAAAAAAAAAAATGATTATATACACACACACACACACACTTATTTTATATATATATATATATATATATATATATATATATATATATATATATATATATATATATATATACATATACATATACATATACATATACACACACACACACACATTATATATATATATATATATATATATATATATATATATATATATAATGTCAGTTCACACTGCTGAGCGATGTCCGTGCGATGCAAAGTCAGCCATACTAATAGTATGGCTGACTTTGCATCGCATTCGGACCAAACTCACAGGACCCTTTTTTGGTTCGCAGCAGAATCAAATCGCATGGGTGTTTCACCAATGCGATGCGATTCCTGTCCAAATTTGCAGATCACACTGCGAGTGAGTCAATAACTTGTATAGCGCTACACATGCGAACTAAATCGCCTCAAGGCGCTTATTCCATCCGTTGTCTTCCTTATCCTTCAGAAGAGGTGGGTCTCCAGCTTTTTCCTGAAGGCCCGATAGTTTTCTTCCATGCGGATGTCCGTTGGTAGAGCGTTCCATAGCCGTGGTCCTTGGGCTGCAAATCTTCCTTCTCCCTTTGATTTGTAACTGCAATATGCAAACTGATTTGGGGGTGTCATTAACTTTTAATTGACACTCCTAACCGTTCACATTGGGAAGTGTGAACTGCCGCCGGGAGACATGCGACGTGGGAACCTGCAGTGGATTTATACAACTGTACAATTAAGCCTAAAGATTCGTTTAAACTGTTAGACAGGGCCAATTAGGTTATTTTGCAGGCCAATTGGCAAGTGTGCTGGGAAATCTTTTGTTTGTTTGTGATGTATATTGCCCTTTCATGTGCAAAGGCCAGTTATAGATTGGTATGATTGCCAATTTTTTGTACAGTTGTATTAATTGGGTGCAGGAACCCACAGAATGCCTTTGCTGCTATTGTGCTCAGAGTCCCTGTGCCTTGGAGGTGTGGGCTCCCTGCAGGCATACCTGCCCTTTATCTTTCCATTCTTATATGTGCTCCTACTATGGAGGCTCTGGATATTTAGATCGAAGGCTCGTTCGTACACACTTTATGTCACACTATTTGCGCAGCAGTCTTACAAGCACAATTTTTTGGGAAGAAAAATTGTTTTTTGAATTAAAAAAATAAAACAGAAAAGTTAGCCCAATTTTTTTTTTATATGGTAAAATATGATGTTAAGCCAAATAAATGAATACCCTACATGTCACGCTTCAAAGTTGCGGCTGCTCGTGGAATGGCGACAAACTTTTTACCCTTAAAAATCTCCATATGCTACGTTTAAAAAAAATTCTACAGGTTGCATGTTTTGAGTTACAGAGGAGGTCTAGAATTATTGCTCTCGCTCTACCGATTGTGGCAATACCTCACATGTGTGGTTTGAACACCATTTTCTTATGCGGCCCGCTACTTACATATGCGTTCGCTTCTGCAAGCGAGCTGGACGGGGCGGGTTAACATTTTCTTATTTATTTTACCTTTTATTTTTACACTGTTCTTTAAAAATTCTGCGACGTCAGCCAATAGAGGGCTCCAGCCCACTGTCTGCTGAAAACGGGATACAGAAGACCAAAGCGAACTGCATTCCTGTGACGCCCAGGAGAAGTACAGCCAAATGAGCTTTGGCTGTACTTCTCCTTTAATGTTTTCCCAGCTATGAAAGATGATTTCAAGCAACAGCAGACAGTCACAAGAAGAGACTCTCACTGCTGTAAGTTAGGGCATCATGCATAAGGACTGATAGTCTTTTCTTTATCCTATTCATTTATACAGCTGAATGGTACAAGTATGTGGATGCCAAGATTGAAGTCACTTACCTGTCCAAGTGTGCAATGGTAACAATTTCTCCTCCTACAAAGTAGTTGAGTCTGTTCACTGTGCTGGTGTAGATAAAACAGTCTCCAACCCACAGGCCAGTCTTTACGATTTCCTGAATTTCACCCAAAACCTGGTAGGAAAGTTATGGATTCATACATTTAGCGCACACAAAAAAACAAACATACAGGAAAACAATGTCATCTATACAATAGATTTAAAACTTTTCCTTAATTACTGTAGATTATCCACTTAGATGACAGTGCAGAACACAACTGTCAGCATAAATATCTACAGTGAGGGAAAAAAAGTATTTGATCCCCGCTGATTTTGTACGTTTGCCCACTGACAAAGAAATTATCGGTCTATAATTTTAATGGTAGGTTTATTTTAACAGTAAGAGAAAGAATAAAAACAAAAATATCCAAAAAAAAAAACATAAAAAATAAATAAAAATGTATAAACTGGTTTGCATTTTGAGTGAAAGAAGTATTTGATCCCCTATCAGTCAGCAAGATTTCTGGCTCCTATGTGTCTTCTATACAAGCAACAAGCTGAGATTAGAAGCACTCTCTTAAAAGGGAGTGCTCCTAATCTCAGCTTGTTACCTGTATAAAAGACACCTGTCCACAGAAGCAATCAGATTTCAATCTCTCCACCATGGCCAAAACCAAAGAGCTGTCCAAGGATGTCAGGGACAAGATGTGTAGGTCTACACAAGGCTGGAATGGGCTACAAGACCATGGCCAAGAAGCTTGGTGAGAGGGTGACACCACTTGGTGCAATTATTTGCAAATGGAAGAAACACAAAATAACTGTCAGGGGCCCCCATGCAAGATCTCACCTCCTGGAGTTTTAATGATTATGAGAACGGTGAGGAATCAGCCCAGAACTACACAGGAGAATCTAGTCAATGATCTTAAGGCAACTGGGACCATAGTCACCAAGAAGTGACCTAGCCAGTCTCCAGACCTTAATCCCATTAAGAGAGCTAAAGGTTCGAGTTACCAAAGTCAGCCTTGAAACCTTAATGACTTGGAGAGGCTCTACAAAGAGGAGCGGGACAAAAACCCTCCTGAGATGTGTGCAAATAAGTAATTTTTTGCAATGGGGTAAAATACTTATGCAACGGGAGACACTTATGGGCACAGATTGTGCCAGAAAATAATGGACATGCAGAATAAGTCTTGGACTGCAGCCCACCTGTCTGTTGTGATGTAAATGAATCTAGAATAGCTTCTAAGGGTCTTTCATTGTGGCTTGTGCTAATTGACCCTGGATTGTGTGTTTGCTGTAGTGTACCATAAAGATTGCTGTGATTGCATTCTATTGTGGTAAATAAGTCTGCTACTGTGATAAATGTGTATTGTGAGTTAACAGACAGCCTAAAGGTCAGGTGTCTGAATCATCAGCTGTAGTTAATTAGCTCATGTAAATTACGTCAGAGCCGGATTTAGAATGGCTACTAAAAGATGTGTATTGGGGCTCATTAGGAACCATTGTATAATGTTGTGGGTGGAGTTGGGTCATTGTTCATTTGGTTACTGCAGTATTCTTTTTGTGTATAAAAGAGCCTGCTTTCTTAAAGCGGTGGTTCACCCTCCATAACAACTTTTTAGCATAAAATGAGGCATAGTAGCGCGAGCTACAGTATGCCTGTCTTTATTTTTTTTATCCCCGTACTCACTGTGCACTCATAGATACAAGATTACGACTCCCCGCGGGGAATGGGCGTTCCTATGGAGAGGGAAGGTGATTGACGGCCGGCTCTGGCACGTCACGCTCCCCGAAGACAGCCGGAACAGGTCTCGGCTCTTCACGGCGCCTGCGCACAGACTATGCGTAGGCGCCGTGAAGCACCAAGTCCTATTTCGGCTATTTCCGGAGAAGCGCGACGTGCCAGAGCCGGCCGTCAATCACCTTCTCTCTCCATAGAAAGGCCCATTCCCCGCTGGGAGTCGTAATCTTGTATCTACGAGTGCACAGTGAGTACGGGGTTAAAAAAATAAAGACAGGCATACTGTAGCTCGCGCTACTATGCCTCATTTTATGCTAGAGGGAAATTTTTTTTTTTTGTTTTTATTAATAGGGTGAACCCCCGCTTTAATAAAGATTGTCTTTTCTGTTGAACCTCAAACAGAGCTGTGTCTCATTAATGGGGGAATTCGTATGGGTCGTGTTCGCCGGATTGTGGTGTATCAATAGCTGCCTTGGGTTCGGGAATGGAATATCCTAAACGGCTTTAACCCTTGTCCCATTTGGGGTTCCGTTACAACTTATTTTACTCATTAAAAAGCAAATGAATTTGTAACTTTTTTGAAATGCGTTCTTCTAAATATTTTTGTTGTTGTTCAGTCTCTTAGGGCCCTTTCACACGTCCGTTCCGTTCGTCCGTGTATTACAAGTCTGTTTACGGACTTGTAATACATCCCTATGGGATCGCGTCCGTTAGCCGATGGAGCATCCGCTAACGTCCGCGACCATCCGCGTCCGTCAGGATCCGCTTTTGCGAACGGAAGAAAACCCTATTTTGCTTCCGTCCGGCAGAACGGATCAGATGCAGACGGACAGACGGTCCGTCTGCATCCGATTCCCCATAGGGGAGAGCGGAGGAGAGACAGGGTGGCCTCTGCACTGTGTGCGGGGACCGCCCTGTCCGCCCGACAGCTCAGCGGGGATCCCCTGCTGATTTTGTACGTTTGCTCACTGACAAAGAAATGATCAGTCTATCATTTTAATGGTAGGTTTGATTTAACAGTAAGGCCTCTTTCACACGGAGCGGACCGTTTTTGTGTCCGCTCCGTGTGAAAGAGGCCTTACTGTTAAAATAAACCTACCAATAAAATGATAGACTGATCATTTCTTTGTCAGTGAGCAAACGTACAAAATCAGCAGGGGATCAAATATTTTTTTTCCCCTCATTGTATGCTCTGGCTACAGGATGGCACATACATTATTATGTTGTACTTACTTCAAAAGCCTCCTCTATTCCATCCTCAGAAACTCCTTCGTGTGTCTCCTGTGCAGCAGCTACTTTTTCAGACAAGTATTTAAGAATGAAGAAGGATTCCTCCGTGGCAATGCAGACCAGCTCTCCTGAGTCGGACCAGAAAATCTGTAACATATAAATAGCACAGTGAATGAAGTACGATATGGGAACCTTGGGGCATACCGATAAAGCAGTGAATCTGATATTCACTCTGGGTACATGGGTTTTAAATGACGATCGATTTACCACCAGTAAATGTTTGGTGAAAGTGACATTTACTGCTTTATAAACACAATCCTTTGGCTTTTAACAATGCAAAATGGTTGTTTTACTATGACTACAATGCACAAATTGACCCAGAATCCTTTGTTTTGAACTTTTATAACACCAACATATGTTGTCTTTAAATGCAATAAATACAGTACCTTGAAAAAGTATTCATACCCCTTGAAATTTTCCACATTTTGTCATGTTACAACCAAAAACGTAAAGCTCTTTCAGATTGGATCGTTTGTGAACAGCAATTTTCAAGTCTTGCCAGGTGGGCTCTATTTACTAATTAGGCGACTTCTGAAGGCAATTGGTTTCACTAGATTTTAGTTAGATGTATCAGAGTAAAGAGGCTGATAAGAAATGCATGTCACGTTTCAGATAGTCATTTAAAAAAAAATATATATAAATATATAAAACATTTTTATATATATATATATATATATATATATATATATATATATATATATATATATATATATATATATATATATATATATATATATATATATATCTCATTTTCCTTTCACTTTACAATTATGTGCCACTTTGTGTTGGTTTGTCACATAAAATCCCAATAAAAATAACATTTACGTTTTTGGTTGTAACATGACAAAATGTGGAAAAAGTCAAAGGGGTATGAATACTTTAAGGCACTGCATTTCTGCTTAGCATTTTGTGAACTCACGTGTTTGGGTTGGATTTCTATCCTACGAATAAGTTCTGTATTCTCCCAGTCGTAGAAAGCCAAACCGTTAACAGAGCGGACACCAAGAAGAAAGCCGCCATAGATACCTGGAAGAGTGTGCAATATATTTTGTCTTGTTTAGTTGACAAATTAGAACAGGTAACCAGGAATCATAGAATGCAACTGGAAATGCATGCATCTTGTGTAAAATAAAATATTTATGACATTTATTATTACATTTAGAAATTCTGATCAGTAACTATCATATCTCTGTATGTCATATTCACACAAATGTCCACTATGACGGGTTGTTTCACTGGCCCAATAGTAGTGTATAGGAGACAGAAAGGGGAAGACAAGATTTGGTACCATCAGAGTTCTTTCAGGATAGGATAAGTGACAGATATAAAAAGTTAGATAAAAAAATAAAGAAAGAGAGAAACTGTAATTAAAAGCCTAGAAGCCCTATAGAAATGAAAGATCCATGCCATTTCAGAGGACACCAACCTTCTGCGCCGAAATCAGGCTTAAAACTTTTCTTCTCTTTGAAGTTTTTGAAGATCTTCACTACACTGTTGCTTTCACGAATAGCATACCTGCAAGTGAAATAAGAATTGAAATGACAGCTCTAAGGTGGTTTTTCTATTTCTCTCTGTATACAATATCATGGTATTGTGGAAAATGAATGGCTCAGTCAACCAGGACTATGAGGTACATTCCGAGTAATCTTCTCCAGTGCCTAAGAAAACTTTTCAGGTAACTATTACACTGACAAGTAAATACACATGCTCATCTATTGACCATAATGTGTTTTTTCTTGCCTGGGTTATACATGGTGTGAGCATGTATGATTTTGAGGATCTGCATTATAAAGGTGGCGCATCTTTACTGATGTCACAATTCAATTACGATTATCCGGTCAATGATTCGATTCTGCAATGCACCACGATTACTGCCCATGGTTTTCATCAAGAAATGTAAGCAGTCAGAATCATTCGAGGCTGGAAATCGTCAACTGTGGTGTAGCAGGCCCTGGTTAGAACAGAGAATGCAGGACCTTGTAGTCCCCACAGTTGCAGTGTATTAGGCCTTGGTCAGAACAGAGAAGAAATGCTGGGCTTTGTGGTCTCCCCAGTTGTAGTATAGCATTAGAAGGCCCTGTTTAGAACACCGATGGAAAAGCTAAACCTTGTAACCCCCCCAGTTGCAGTGTAGTAGGGCCCCGAATCCGAAAGGATTACTGGGACCTGTGGTCCCCCCAGTTGTAGTGTAGTGAGCCCTAGTAAGGGTAGAACTGGAATGTTGGGCCTTGTAGTCCCCCCAGCTGCAGTGTAGTAGGTCCTAGTAAAGACAGAAGAGGAATGCTGGGACCTGTAGTCCACTGAGTTGTAGTGTAGAAGGCCTTGGTTAGGACAGATGTGATGCAGGGACCTTTAGTCCCCCAGCTGCAGTGTAGTAGGCCCTTGTAAAAAAACAACAGAAAAGGAATTCTGGGCTTTGTAGTCCCCCCATTTGCTTTGTAGTAGGACCTTGTCAGGAGAGGAGGAATGCTAGGCCTTGTAGTCCCCCCAGCTGTAGTGTGGCAGGACCTGGCGAGGACAGAGGGATGCTGGGCCTTGTAGTCCCCTTAGTGTAGCAGGCCCTGATGGGGACATAGAGGGGGAATGCTGGGACCTGTAGTCCCGCCACATGTAGTGTGGCAGGCCGAGGTGAGAAGGAATGCTGGGCCTTGTAGTGTCCTGACTTGCCAGGAAGCAGAGTTGCAGCCATTTGTGGATGAAGTAACGGTAGGTAGGTGTAGATGAAGTAAAGCTCAGACAGGTCCTGACTCCCGGGTGATGAGCCTCATGATGTCGGGCATTTGGAGCTCGGACTCATACTGGATGCCATGCATGGTGAAGGCTGAGAGCAGGGCGGGCAGGGCCTCCTTGAGCAGTCCATGGGCCTGTTCGGGGGCAGGCTTGATGAGGTCAGGCTTGATGAGCTGGCGGTGAGGTGGGTTATGTCGGCAGTAGTGGCCCTAAAAGACGTCGTTCCCAGCCGGCGTGTCATCCTGACCTTCCTCCTCTTCCTCTCCTCTTGCTCTGCCAGCATGACAGAGCACCCCGGGCCCAGTCAGTTGGCCGTGCTCTTTCGAGATTGCGTCTGCTGCTGGCAAGGTATCTTTTCAGCATGTACCCCCGTCCACCGCACGGTGCCCAGGGAGGACAGCCAGCCCAGGCCCCGAGAGGGGTCCTGACAGCCCCGGATCAGAGGAGGGGCCCGGGCCTGACAGCACCCTGAGGGCGCCAATGTATCAACGCTGGGATGACGTCATCATGCAATCGGGATGCGGCCCTTCGCATTGATGCAAAATCATATAAGGCTACATCACGTTGCATCAATGCGCCGATTTCAACATCCCTACTGCATCCCCAGTGAGTAAAAAATGCAAAAACCTGCAAAAAGGTGGTGGAACTTTATTGGGATTTTTTTGGCTTAAAAACAAAAGAAATTATACTTACCTGCTCTATTAAATGATATTGCACACACTGGTCCCTTACCGCCTTTTCGACAGTCCGCCACCAGCTCTGTCGGATCCTCCTCTGGGTGCCCCCTTAGCAAGCCGTGTGCTATCGAGGCTCCCTTGAGTGTGTGCGTGCTCCCGGACCAGGCTGTGTACGTGTGTCTGCAGATACACAGATCTCTGGTAAGCCCCACCCCTTCCTCACAGAAGTTTAAGTGACAGAAGCAGGTGCCTATGGCTCCCGCTGCTCTCAGGGTGTCCTGTGAGACCAGAAAGTGAGGGGAGTGGCTGAAACAGCACTGCAGTGACAGAAGTCAGTTTAGTGTCTAGGAACCGAGGGAGTTTGAGAACAGATAGTGGGGCATGTTTTACCTTAATGCAGGGAATGTGTTTTGACTTCAAAGCCACTATAAAAGGTTTAAATTATACTTGCCTTTTGTAACTACTGATCTTTTAATACCACTCCTAATTCTTCTTAAAGCCTGATTTTCACTAACATTAAAGTAGAACTATAGGCAAAACTTATTTTCCATTTAGATGCAAGGAGGGTTATAACCCCTGTCCACCCCCCCCCCTCCCCATCTGTGTCACTCTGGGGGAGATTTGCCTTCACTTCCTGTGTCATAACCAAAACAAGAAGTGAGGGGAAACCCCTGAACATTAAGGGAATCTTTTGAGGCTCCCCGGGTCACCATAACCAATGTCCCCATTGGAACATTTCCACTCTATTACTTTTCTGGGGACAAACCAAAATCCATGATTCTAATCCCGCTCTCTTTCCAAAACTAAAAAGAACAAAAAATAAATAAAAAAAAATATGTTGCTTTTAGTTATAGTTTAAAGATACTTATTTACTGTAGTAGAGAAAAGATAAAACATTCCACTTACTCAGAGGAGTCATGAGCCCAAACAAATTCTTGTGCAGATCCAAAGCTCTTGTTTCTCAGCGCCATAGCCGTGTATATGATGTATTCTCCATCTCCACACACTACCACAAACCTAAAATCAAATAGTGACTTGTGAGCTGTAGAGTGTATGCACTTGCATAATAAACATTAGCTATGATACATAGAAAACCGGTCCTTACCTGCCATTGGGATTGTGTTGTATGGTCTGTGGATAGATTTCACAGCTGCCCATGTCCTTCACAGCGAGAGGGAGCCTTTCTCCATCCTTAATTTCTGTTTCACCCATGGCTTTCAGATTGGCCTGCTGCACTTCAGAGTGCTTGGCCCAGATGATTTTGCCATTTGCATCCATAGACATTGCTGGCTCTTCACGACCAAGCTAGAAAAGGGAACAGCCATATAGTTCAATACCAGCAATGCAGAGGCATCTGTATATCTGTTAATGTGGTCGCTTTTTTAAAGGGTACCTTAATATTTTATCTTAAAGCGGAGTTCCGGCCACAATTTCACTTTTTAAATATAAATACCCCTGTAATACACAAGCTTAATGTATTCTAGTAAAGTTAGTCTGTAAACTAAGGTCCGTTTTGTTAGGTTGTTACAGCATTTAGACACTTTATAAAATAGAAATTGACTGGGGCCATCTTAAGTGTGGGCATCATGAAGCCAGACTGTATGACTTCCTGGATTTCAGCCTTGCAGATCTCGCACATGCTCAGTGCTGCACAAGCAGTGTCAGATCAGGTTTCAGCACCTGTGCTGTCCAAGTCACATGATTCTTTGAGACTGGGGAGTGCACAGACTCCTGGAAAGTTACACCCACTACATTCCCAGGAGTCTGTGCGGTGTAGGTTAGGAAGCATTAAGCACCTAGGTGCAGGAAGTGGGAAGATTACAACACTTTGAAGGCATCTAAAAAATAAACAAAAATTCGTAAAGGACTAATGACATTTTTTTTAAACTACTGATGTAATGTTATATTTATGGGTGGAACTCCACTTTAAACTAATAACTTTATAGAACTACTAGCACACATGGGTGAAGAAACTAACCACATCTGCGCCAATGATAAATAATAAAATGCACAATTATGTGCAGACCGCTAGAATGCTGTACAAAATAAATCAACTGTTTTCCTTAAATAATACCTGTAACTTTCCATGAATTACCTTAACAATGATGCTGCCCTCATCATACCCAAGAGCAACATTGTTGGAGCCCCGGAGTCCACTCACACACCAGACCCGCTCCATGCCATAGTTCAGAGTACTCTCTAGTCGGTAAGTGCTGGAATGCCAAATCCTAACAGTGCCTGTTGGGAAAGAAAGTTTTTGAAATACGAGTACCATGTGCCCCCCGAAATATGTTTATCTAAAGTCTTCTTTCTGCTTCTCACAATGCAATGTTTCTAGCCTATAAATGTGTGCATTATGAATGTCTGAACTGATCACAGCTTTTGTACAACATATTGCTATTGATATAAATAAGACTTTTTTTTTTTATGCATTAGACCAGGGGTGCCCAACCAGTGGTCCGCGGAGCCCTCTGATGTGGCCCGCGGCCTCCTGCTCTGGGATGGAATAGAATACGGTTATTTAAGGGAAGTTTATTACTAAAATCACAGTGTATATAGTGGCATATCTGTTCTGCAGTGGTTACTGGGCTGCGTTCAAACTGACCCACAGGTGCAGAGTAGTTTACCTGCGGGTTACCTGCAATGAGCCATAGACTTCTGTTATTACCTGCGAGTTTGGTGAGCTTTCTGAAAGTGCACCAAACCTGCAGATTATAAAAATAAGTTTATTGCAAAGTGCAGGAAAGTCGAAGGTACACTGCGTTGCACCAGCAGTGTGGGTAAACTACAGCGCATCTGTGTAAAAGCAGCCTTGAGCCCCTTTCACACGGTCAGTCCGACCCAATTGGGCCCTCCATCCACCTCTAAAGAGGGGCAGATGTAAACCGACTGTCCTACCTCCAATCCAATCCGCAGGAAAAATAAAGAGTATAGTGGGCTATGTCCGTGTCCGCTCTGCATATGCAGAGCAGACACGGACCTGCCATCCGCCCCCCTCCACTCATTGTGACCAAGTCGCTTAAGTGGCCCTTGCTCTTGAAAAGGTTGGGCACCCCTGCATTAGACCAAATGAAACCCCTTTTATTCCTTAAAGCAAAAAAAAAAAAAAAGAGAGAAGTAATCTAGTTAGCCACCATTAGTTACTGTACACTCTTAACCTTTTTTTTTTTATGTAATTTTATTTTTTATAGTTTTGCGACAAACATGGAAATTGGGAAAATAATCCAAGCAACATCAGAATCGGTAGCAGTTTTACGTGATAATCTCAGATAATGACATGAGTAACCAGGGGTATAGTGCAAACTACAGCAGCATGAAAAAGCCTTGAAACCCTGACATATTTCTTCTCCGAGTCTTACAGGGTAGAGCTCTAATCCGTCATGCAACCAGTGAATATGAAGGAAGGTATATAACCCCTGTAGGGGGCAGGAAACAAAAAAAAAAAACTAAACCAACAATGCAGAAAGGGAACTTGTAACTGATCCATTAACATGGGTCAATACACTGTGGGTTTAAAGGAGAAAATCTAGCCAAATCTAGCAAGGTCATAGGTTGACATGCAGTTGGGAACAGGTTTTACAAAATTAAAAAAATGGAAAAGTAACATCGTGCCGTAAAGCTCCCGGTAACCTATAAGTCTCCCACCCCTAACAGAATAAATAGCAATAACAGCGGATGGGCGATGGTGTCCCAGATGTGTAATGAATCCATGATGCACTGTCACTTTCTGCATTTGTATATTATCAATTATAGTTTTTTCTTTGATGTTATTGCTCATTGATTGAGCGCCACATTTACGCTTATCAAAATTAGCACTGTGTGGGAACACCTTTTCATGTTGGAAGCTACTCTACTATATATATTTGGTTTGCGCATTAGTATGTTTTCATTTTATGAAGTGCTCCAGAATTTCCTGGTAGAGGGCTGCGCTGACTTTGGACTTGATAAAACACAGTGGACCAACACCAGCAGATAACATGGCTCCCCAAATTATCACTGACTGTGGAACATTTTGCATTTCATTTGGAAACCAAGGTCCCAGAGTCTGGAGGAAGAGTGGAGAAGCACAGAACCCAAGTTGCACGAGGTCCAATGTGAAGTTTCCACAGTCAGCAATGTCATCTGCTGGTTTTGGTCCACTGTGTTTTATCAAGTCCAAAGTCAACGCAGCCGTCTACCAGGAAATTCTAGAGCACTTCATGCCTCTCTCTTCTGACCAGCTTTATGGAGATGCCGATTTCATTTTCCAGCAGGACTTGGCATCTGCCCACACTGCCAAAAATACCAATACCTGGTTTAATGACCATAGTATCACTGTGCTCGATTGGCCAGCAAACTTGTAACCCCCATAGAGAATATGTTGGGTATTGTCCAGAGGAAGATGAGACACCAGACCCAACAATGTAGATGAGCTGAAGGCCACTATCAAAGCAACCTGGGCTTCCATATCACCTCAGCAGTGCCACTGGCTGATCACCTCCATACCAAGCCGCATTGTTGCAAGAGGAACCCGATCAAGTATGAGTGCATACTATACTGGACATGGACATACTTTTCATTAGGCCAACATTTCTGTATTAAAAATCCCTTTTTTTTTTTGTATTGGTCTTTCACTAGCTGTAATTAAAACAAAAATAAATATTGAAATATATCACATCTAATAAATGTATGTATGTATGTATGTATGTATGTATGTATGTATGTATGTATGTATGTATGTATGTATGTATATATATATATAATCTATATCCACACACACACACGAGTTTCACTTCTTGAACTGAATTACTGAAATAAATTAACTTTGATGATATTTACATTTTTTGAGATGCACCTGTACATGTGGTCAACTTGACCACCGAGCACCGAGATGGAATGGGGTACTGGGTATTCCCGATGTATAGCTTCTCAAACAGAGTCAGAGAGAAAGGTGGTAGTCTTATAGTTTTAAATACATGTACTATTACCTGTTGAAAATGTTTTTTTTTCTGCACTCATAGTAACATCTCTATCAAAATGTATATTGAAATCATTCACAGACTTACCATCTTCTGAGCCTGTGATTATAATGGGGAGCTCGGGATGGAAACTGACACAAGAAACATTCTGAGCATGTCCTTCCAGAGTTTGGACACAAGTTTTGTTCTATACAAATAAATATAAGAGAAAAACAATCAGCAACATTGTGAATACTGTTGAAGGAGAGCTGCAGATTCATTCAACAATGTAACATACATTCCCAGGAGCACGTAGTAAATATGAAAATCGCCTATCTGGGAAACCAGACAACAATCAGCCGTTTGTATATGACTCATTAGAAAAACAGGATGGAAGGTTTGTAAACGTCTGTAAATGACTCCCTCCAGAGGTGGTTCTGGCCAGCTCAGTAGATTGCTTTAAGAAAGGCCTGGATACTTTCCTAAATGTACATAATATAACTGAGTACTAAGATTTATAGGTAAAGTTGATCCAGGGAAAATCTGATTGCCTTTCGGGGGATCAGGAAGGAATTTGCTGTAGTAAATTGGATCATGCTCTGCTGTTTTTTTTTTTTTTGTCTTCCTCTGGTTTAACTGTGGGTATAGGATTGGGTATATGGGATTGGACGATATTTATTTTTTATTTTTTTATTTTTTATGGTTGAACTGGATGGACTTGTGTCTTTTTTCAACCTGACTAAATATGTAACTAGCATCTTCAGCAGTCTAAACCCATTCGTGCGGATGTTATACGATTTCTACATGCACAATACACTCCAGTGGCTAAAGGAGAGAAGCAAATCCCATTCACCTTGGAGGGGTGGCAAAGGTGCAGGGCTACAAATAATTTTGTATGATTCACTTCTGTCAACAATGAAATCAGGATGAGGAGGAGGAGAAGAAGAAGCAGCCATACAATCATTCTGTATTTTTAAGATTATACTTTCATCCCAGAGATGGTTAGAGCCCAAGATTAAGGGGTCAGTTTAGCTATAAATATTGCATCCTGATGTTCTTCCTTGACAAGAATACACATCGGAAATCTAACAAACATTCCTACAACCAAGTATCTGTGGTTTAACCCATTGGTTATCAACCCCTGTCCTCAGGGCCCACTAACAGGCCAGGTTTGCAAGATAACTGAAATACATCACAGGTGATATAATTTGCTGCTCAGTGATTGCAGTATTCTAGTCTGCATCTTCTCAAGGTAATACATAAAAAATCTGGCCTGTTAGTGGGCCCTGAGGACAGGGTTGACCACTGGCTTAACCACTTCAGCTCCGGAAGGATTTGCCCCTCTTCATGACAGGCCACTTTTTGCGCTGCAGCATTGAGTTACTTCAACTGACAAGTCGTGCAGAGCTGCACCCAAATAAAATTGACGTCCTTTTTTCCCCCACAAATAGAGCTTTCATTTGGTGGGATTTATTTTTTATTTTTTGCGCTATAAACAAAAAGACTGACATTTTTGAAAAACAATATTTTTTACTTTCCCCTATAAAACATACCCAATAAAAAAAAAAAAAAAAAAAAAATCTAAAAATTCTTCCATCAAAAAAACTATTTTGCTTTAAACTGTAGCTTACGACTAAAAAAGAAAAAAAAAAAGTTTTTTTTTTTTTTTTACTCATCCTGAAATGCCTGTTGCTATGCGGTCCCACGAAATCTGCCTTTGTACTTTGTCCACGCTGATGGAGTCTACAGCCGTAGACTCCATCAGCGTGGACATCACCCTCTCCAGCGATCGGGCATACGATCCTCTGATCCACAAAGCCTAAAGCCTCAGTGCCGGGATGCGGGCACCGCTAAAGTAAGCCTCCATTCGGCATTGTGTATGTTTCAAATCTTTTTAATAAACAGTATTATACCATGGTGATATCTCTCTTTTATATCTTATGACGCTCCATACCAGCTGACCAGCAGGAACTCCAGGCGTTTTACTTTGTCCATTGGTGACAAAAAGCTGTATTTGACCTCTTTCTAGCGAACTAGGTCAACTCCATGCGGTAAGGGTCCACCTTTCTATACACGCTTGAGTGATTTAGACCGGTGGAGGTGGAATCCTACTAACCCATTTAATCACACGCACAGTGAAATCCAAGAATTCTATGGACATCTATTAGACCATTTATTCACTTCATGGACTTTTGTTGTGTGGCTTTGCACACTCCTTCTATTTATCCTATCACAAGTTTTTAGGATTACTGCACTTTGATTGTTCTATTTAGCATTATTATTGCACATGCACTTTATGTACATATTTGTATATATTTTTTGATTGTATTATTGGCTCACTAGCGCCCCCTTATCCACATTTTTCATATTTTAGATTCAAGTTTGAATTTTTGTGGGGAGCAGCTTTATTCATTTATTTTTCACTTAATTTTTTGGCGCGAGATTCCTACCCCATCACCTAGGATCCTGACATCATCTCCCTCTAATGCTCCTGGGAAATGTGTGTCATCATTTCCCAGGATGCAGTGTGCTGTCCAATTATCACTCCCCATCCAAGACTTCCAGGAAGTAAGTGCCTGTAGGCTTCACAATGCCCACAAGCAAAATGACAACGGTGTAGATATAGTTTTATAAACTATCTTTTTTGAATAACTATGTGGATCGGCGGCGGATTGTAAAATAGTAAGTGACCAGATTTATATTATAAAAACGCAGGATGAAAGGACATACATTTAAAAAATGCTAATTGTGGTTGGAACTCCGCTTTAAGCCAATATGTATTCTGCTACATATTCTTTTTATATTAAAAATCCCAATAAGTTTATATTGATTGGTTTGTGCAAAAGTTATAGTGTCTATAAACTATGGGATAAATCTATGTATTTTTTTTAAAACATTTTTTTACTAGTAATGGTGGTGATCAGGGATTTTTAGCGTGACTGCAATATTGTGGCGGACAACTCTTACACTTTTTGGGGACCAGTGCTATAAAAAATTTTTTAAAAAAAAAGCACCGTCACTGTACTAAACTTTTTGGACAGTGCCGATTGGCCCTGTGCTGATTACATGCACTCTCCCAAGAAAAAAATAAAACTCTAGCAATACACACCAAACTGAGCATGTGCAGCTTGCCCCCAAGGTTCTGTTCTATCAGGAAATGGTTTGGGGACTGTGGAAAAGGGGGAGGATCAGAGGAGACGGGATCAAACAGCCTTTTTCCACAATGCACAGAATTAACCCCTTAGATTCCACTGCATATACAGACAGTGTTTGTAAACGCACTACAGTTAAAACCAACGCTTAAAATGGCCAGAATCCAGCAACACATTGATAACGACCACACACTTTCCTATGCACAATAACTGCAGACATGTACATTTTTTCTTGCAACCCATGATTTTTCTCACTAACCTGGTAGTCCCAAATTTTCACAAGTCTGTCATCAGCTCCAGAGATGAGGTATGGCTTGTCACCTCCACTATAATAATCAATGCAATTCACCCCTTTCTCGTGTCCCTCGAGAGTGAAGTTAGGGGAAGAGGAGCCAAGCTGCCAAACCTGTACAAAACATTGACAGTAGAGGTAAAATGAAATGCCACCTCGACTCCCAACAAACACAGAACTAAAAATGCAAACTTTTTTTTCCCCCATTTTGGACAGAGTAAGGGAGGGTTATAACCCCAATCAGTTTTGTTGCCATTAGTGCCCCATTGGGGAGATTTCAAGTCACTTTCTATCCCAAAGCCAAAATAGGAAGAGAGGATAAAATCCTGCCAAAGTGAAGGATCCCTGGCTTTCACAAGAGCTAGTGTCACCAATTGGAACAACTCCCCGCTTAACCTGTTTTGAAGACAACCTAAAATTTGTGATTCCCTTTCCCTCTCGGTGATCACGGTAAACATGACAAATAGAGAGACCGAATCTCTAATGGAAACACAAACAGCGATAAAAATACTGACAGATTTTCTAAGCCCTCTCCACTATTGCAAAACAAAATACTATAGGATTTACTAAAGGCATATATACTATGCACTGCGGTTACACTTGCTCCAGAGCTTAGTAAATAAAAGGTAAAACATCACTCTGCAAAGAATACTCAATCACATGCAAGAAAAAAAAAATGCATTTTTGCTTGCACATATTTGGATGATAAAAATCAGCAGAGCTTCCCCTCAGAACTAGAGCAACTGCACAGTACATTTGCCATTAGTAAACCAACCTATTTGCCTTTAGTTATACTGTAAGGAACTATCCCACCATCATACAAAGCAGCCAAGTTTAATGTACCTTAATAGTGCGGTCAAGTGAGGCACTTGCAAACTGGTTGTTGTCTTTGGGGTTGATGACAATCTGCATGACGTAGTGTGTGTGACCTTCAAACACCTGAGAGCAAGACCATTTCTTATCCCAATCCCAAAGTTTAATCATCATATCATCTGCAGGAAACAGAAGGACATATTTCACACAACTGCACACAGCTATCTGCTCACGATAACATTACTATACAAAAACAACATGTTTTATTTCAACATTTTCAGTAAACTTACCACTGCTGGTGAGAATGAAAGGCTGTGTGGGGTGTACAGCAATACAACGGATATAGTCTGAATGAGCCTCAAACATGTGAACCCGCTCCAATGTATTGTAGTTGAAGACTCTGATCTGCATGTCATCCTAAAAATAGAAAATAAGTGGTGAACTTTACATCTTCACAGATGTTACTTACATAAAAAAAAAAAAAAATTGCAAATTAGAAACAAAAGTATTGTTATTCCTATGCCCTTTTTATTGAGCACTTTGCAAATTAAAGCAGAACTTCACTTTTACAATCAGCATTGACTATTTGTAATTCTTATGCCGCTGCCATTAGTAAATAGATAGGAAGGCATATCATAGTTACTCGTTTTAAACTTGTATTTACATTTCTTCCATTACTTCCTGATTTACATGCCTAGGCAAATGATGTCATACATCCAAGGAGTCTTCATGAGGGAAGACAGATTTTTCTCAGCTAAGCACAGCCTTCTCATTGTATGCCTAAGCTAAGGGCAGATGGATTCCAGGAAGAAAAATGCAACATGAATCATCTGCCTCTACTCAAGATGGTGGTAGCTAGAAATGGTAGGGGGTGCTTTTCAAAGTGATTTCTCAGCAAAATAAAGCATGGATGAATGGGAGAGTTTACTTTGAATATAAAAGATGAATAAAATAGCAGGCTTGGTTTGTGCTGCTCAGATGCAGTGTAGTTCCACTTTAAACTAACAAGCACTACCTCAACATTAGAGAGCAGGAGCCACAGTGGAACTTTGTCAAAGCACCTTACTATCATCCCTAACTGGACTGAAGTATTCCAGCCATGGGAGAATTATGGAGAGTCCATACGAAGCCTTCAAAACAAGACCTAGATCACACATCACAGTAAAATGTACTCACTCGTTTCTAGTGTAACTCCATTAGAAGTGAAACACTAGGTTTCCTTTTGCCTGCAATGGTGTGATGCATTGCTGGTTCAGCCAGCAAGGCAGAGACAACATAGAAATAAGCACACTTTTTTCTTGGCCCTCCTTAGTGACAAATCACCATAGACCAGATAAGTATAGGTAACTCTTGTTGGGAAACACAGAGGTAAGACTTTTCTTGTAGTTGGTTACCAGGTTTTCACACATCTCGGGAGGGATTTTGGTCCACTCTTTACAGAGCTTCTCTAAACCCTTAAAGGGGTTGTAAAGGTAAATGTTTTTTCACCTTAATGCATCCTATGCATTAAGGTGAAAAAACATCCGACAGCACCACCCCCCCCCCCCCCCAGCCATTGGCTGGCGCTGCTGTCAATCACATCCGATGATCCCGTGATACAGCGGCGGGCCGAGTGATACAGTCGGCGGCTATGCCCGCCACTGTATCACGGGATTGCACCCGCAAAAGCTTTCCACAATGCAAGCTCACTCGCATGAAGGTGGAAAGCTCTTGCAGAGGGGGAGCCATGACAGCCGCAGAGGGACCCCAGAAGACGTGGATCGGGGTCACTGTGTGCAAAACGAGCCACACAGTGGAGGTCAGTATAACATGTTTGTTATTTTTTTTTATTATCTTTAGTGTTGCTTTGAGGTTTATTGGCTGTCACTTGGCAACTCAAAGTTTCAGCTCCCTTCATATATTTTCCTTAGGATTAAGGTCTGGAGACTGGCTGGGCCACTCCGTGACCTTAATATGCTTCTTCTTGAGCCACTCTTTTGTTGCTTTGGCAATATGTTTTTGGGTCATTGTCATGCTGGAAGACCCATCCACAACCCATCTTCAGTGGTTCTGGCTGAGGGAAGAAGGTTTTCATCCACAATTTTAAAATACATGGCCCCGTCCATTGGCCCCTCAATGCGGCAAAGTCAGCCTGTACCTTTAGTAGAGAAACAGCCCCAAAGCATAATGTTTCCACCTTTGTGTGTGTGACTGTAGAGATGGCATTCTTTGGGTCATAGTCAGCATTTTTCTTCCTCCAAACACAACTAGTCGAGTTAATGCCAACGAGCTCAATTTGGTCTCATCTGACAACAGCACTGTCTCCCAACCCTTCTCTGAATCATTTAGATGTTCGCTGGCAAACTTCAGACAGGCCTGTACAAAAACGAGCGGCGCTTTAGCGCTAACAGCTGGGCACTGCCAGTGTGAAAGGGGTCTTACAGTTCGCATTTGAAAGAGAAATACAAATGGTAACCAAAATACGCTATAGCAAGCATATAAACATTAGCTCACATTCAATTTTTTTTGGTCTTTTCATTCATTTGTACCTTGCACCAGGACCAGGGCATTCCCCCACCAAAATAAATAAATCCATTGTATTGCTTTAGTGAAAATGTATTTATGTCAAACTTACTGCTCCTGTGACGACCCAGTTTTTCCTAGCCACGAACTTTGCCGCTCTGACTGGCAAATCACATACTTCAAACGTTTTTACAAGTGTCTGAAAGCACAAATAAAAGTTTTAAGTCAAGTTTAAGCGAAACATCAAAGTACTGCAAGATAACAAGAGTTGGGTTCCAAAATCACAGCCACGAACAGTAGTCATTTCACCCCAAAAATAAACCAGAATTGGAAGCTGGCAGCTGCCCTGGGTACATATCCCTGTCAGCTGCTCTGTCTGGTCTCCCTCACTGCGCATCTTCTAACATCCAACTTGATAACAGGAATTTCAGCAGCAAGGACCATTTCACCTCCAGCTACCTTAGTGCAGGGGTAGCAAGATCGTGATCCACCAGTAGCTTGTGGTCTGGGCTTGCTGACCTGCCATCCCAGAGTATCAAACAGAGTGCACTTTCTGAATGCAGGAGTTTTGGTTTGCTTTCAGAAAGTGCACCACACCAGCAGGATAATAGAAGTCTATGGCAAAGCACAGCTAACCCAGGAAAGTCACAGATGCACTGCGCTTTCACACTGATGTGCTACAGGTAAACCGCAGCACATCAGTGTGAAAGCAACCTTATAGGGGGCTCAGAACAGTAGGGGTTAATTTACATTAGTAGTTTGGGGGGTGGTAAAACCCCATAGTTCAGATGTGTTTTTACTACCCGTCCCAACTGCACCCCCTTTAGCTGCAGTGGCTGGAGCTGTACACATGTCACAGCAGGAGTTATACGCCCAGTCATGGCTGGTGGATGTAGCACATTCCAAGCATGACCCATTTAAGTGGATGAGGCCGCTCTGCAAATGCCCTGCAACCTTGTGCAGTACAGCAAACAAAGGTTTAAAGCAGGCAGTGTTGCTTTCTCACTACATGCTTTAACCCTTTGGACCCCGCAGAAGCATGCAGGTGCTGGGTGCTGGCAGAGTGGCCCCATTTACTTTACGTCAGGATTGGCAGGCCCTAGAACCCACCAAAAGCAACAGGGGGTTGAATTTCTGCTGCGTTATGTGTACAACTTTGGCTGCTGCCCCAGCAGCTAAAGAAGATAAGGATTGGGGAAGTTAAAACCCTGACTTAACCTCACGGTTTTACCACCCCCAGCTTTATGTTTGAACGAGCCCTAAGGGTGCTGCTGCCTAATGCAAATAAGGGCTCATTCACAAGTGCAGCAGCCACTGCTGTTCCCCTGAAAAGCATTCGGAGTGTGTTTGACAGGTGGTGAGGAGGCGATATGTTGCCTCCTCACCACCTGATATAAACCCATGATTGGCGTGCAATGCACGCGATTGCGACATGATAGTATGGCAATTAGAGGTTTAAATCAGGTGTAAGGTGGTGAACACTGTGCCCGGTGACTTCATTTTGTTTAGGTCGATCGCCATCTCTTTAAAGGTTGTCTGTTCCTGCCTTAGTGCCATTTTAGAACTTCCCAAAAAACTTTAACCCACCACCAAAAACTTGTGGTTATAACTAAAACTACTGAAATAGCCATAGAAAAACCTGAAGTGGGGCCATCTGTTGGACATATTTCTAAGCCAAATAGGTAGCAAAGGTATAAATCTAAGCCTATTGAGGCAGATGAAGGGCCCCTGAGTTAATGAATGTGCACCAAGCCAGGCTGGGTATGGTACAGGCATAGTTACACAGCTCCAAGCTGCTACATTGTAACAGTGTTACAATGTAACTATGTAAAAAAAAAAAATACCATACCTGGAATTCTTCTTTAAAGATTGTGTATTAGATACATTTTCCCTTTAATTAAATAGCAGCAATCATCATCCATGCACGCTGTATAAGACGCATTTCATTCAATACATGCATTTACAGCTCAGAGACAAGTTATATACTGCATTACCTGTGTCTCGTGATTCCAAACACAGACACTGCCATTGTATAGACTGGCCAGCATCCATGGCTCTGTTGGATGTAAATCAACACTTTTCACTCGGTCAGACCGAGCGGTCAGCTTCCTCTTGATGTCAAGTCGCAGAGGCTGTACACAAAAAATGAAAACACATGGCCTTAGTAATATAAAACACCGTCCACTCTTGTAAAGCATATATATTTTCTATAACACTCACTATTTCTACCACATAGGGGGTGGGGTGGATTAGGGTATAATGCAGAGCGACCTGTGCAGTTTGTAGCTATAAGGCGCCAGAGAACTGTATAAGCCCTGACAACAGCTGTGCAGATTCAAAGCCAATAGATGCAACTGTTGTCATCCAGGTTTGGAACATTATCCTGTTGTAAGAACCTGCATGCCTTACCTACAATGTTCTTTACAAGGTGCTGCAAAATGTGATATATAAATAAGTCAAGTCAAGTCATAAGTCACTTAAAGCGGGGGTTCACCCAAAAAAATACGGTGAAAATACGGTATGTATGGGGGGAAAAAAAAACAGCCGATTGTCATTCTGACAACTCGGCTGAATGTAATGTTAAAAACATTTTTTTGGGGTGAACCCCCGCTTTAACATATAATAAACGCCATCCTAACATGACTGAATGAACAATTCATTGCGAAAGCCTCCTCAATTAAGTTACACGTGCGTCTTGTTCTGTGCATAAAGCCCCACCTGATATGACTACAACCTTGACCATCACCACCTCAGAGCCCTTTGAGCTGGTAACAATGGACTTGATGAAGATCTCCAGCTCCCCCTCAGGATATATCAGTATGCTATGATCTTTGGCAACCACTTCAAGTTAACATATAGCTACATAGTTAGCCAGGTTGGGAAAAAAAAAAAAAAAAAAAAAAAAAAACACATGCAACCATACAATCCCATATACCCAATTCTATACCAACAGTTGATCCAGAGGAAGGCAAAAAACCCCAGCAGAGCATGATCCAATTTGCTACAGCAGGGGAAAAATTCCTTCCTTATCCCCGAGAGGCAATCTGATTTACCCTGGATCAACTTTACCTATAAATTTCAGTACTCAGTTATATTCTGTATATTTAGGAAAGTATCCAGGCCTTTTTAAAAACAATCTACTGAGCTGGCCAGAACCACGTCTGGAGGGAGTCTATTCTACATTTTCACAGCTCTTACTGTGAAGAAACCTTTCCGTATTTGGAGATGAAATCTCTTTTCCTCCAGACGTAAACAGTGCTCCCTTATCCTCTGTTATGACGTTAAAGTAAATAAATCAACACCAAGTTCACTATATGGACCCCTTATATATTTATACATGTTAAAGTGGTTGTAAACCCGTTTGTATAAGTTTTACCTTCAGGTAAGCCTATAATAAGGCTTACCTGTAGGTATAAAGAATATCTCCTAAACCTGTACGGTTTAGCAGATATTCCCTCCGCAATGCGCCGCTGATTGCAGCGGCGCATGCGCTGCGGGATCCTCGGCTAAAGGACCGGCAGCCGCCGGACCTTGCCGAATTTAAATCTCCCGCGCACATGCGCGGGAGTGACGTCATCGCCGCTCCAGCAAATCACATCGCTGGAGCAGCGATACCCGGAAGACACGCCGAGTCAAGATGATATCTCGCTCGGCGTGGACCAGGTGAGTTCCCTACACCTCGTTTTGAGGTAAGTATTTCATAATGAGCTAATATGCGGTGCATACTAGCTCATTATGGCTTTTACTTTTCAGGTGAACAAAAAAAGTTTTTTTTGCGGGTTTACAACCGCTTTAATTATATCCCTGCTTAAAGTTATTGTAAAGGTTTTTTTTTTTTTTTTTTTTAAATAACAAACATGTTATACTTACCTGCTCTAGGCAAGGGTTTTGCACAGAGCAGTCCCGATTCTCCTTTTCTGGGGTCGCCCTCAGAGAGCCGCTTTCAACAGGGGGCACTTGTGCGGGTGTGGTCCCCGAGTCCTGCTGCTGGGTCCATTGACAGCAGCTCCGCCCCGTGTCACTGGATTTGATTGACAGCAGCGGGAGCCAATAATACCAATCTATCCAATGAGGACCTGTGACAGCAGCTGGAGCTGCTGGGCTTGTCCCTGTCACTGGAACGATCGGGTTCGGGTAAGTAAAAGGGGGGATTTGGGGGGAGGGGTGCAGCACATAAGGTTTCCCACATAAGGTTTCCCACCTTAATGCATTTAGGTGAAAAACCCTGAGACTTTACAACCCCTTTAATCTCCTCTTCTCAGGAGAGAATAAATTCAGTTCCTCCATTCCTCTTATCAGTTTGGTTGCTCTTCTCTGCACTTTCTCCAGTTCCCCAATATCCTTTTTGAGAACTGGTGCCAAAAACTTCAAAACTGCATATTCAAGATGAGGTCTTACTAATGATCTGTACACCCCCCCCTGATCTGTAGAGGTGTCAGGCCATGGGACCCTGCAGTCTAGAAGTTTCATGTCCCCCTCCCAGTGCTGGGTCTGGAGGGAGAGGTGTCAGGCCATGTCCTCCTCCCTGTGCTGGGTATGGAGGGAGAGGTATCAGGCCATGTCCCCCTCCCTGTGCTGGGTATGGAGGGAGAGGTGTCAGGCCATGTCCCCCTCCCTGTGCTGGGTCTGGAGAGAGAGGTGTCGGGAGAGGTGTCAGGCCATGTCCCCTTCCCTGTGCTGGGTATGGAGGGAGAGGCGTCAGGTCATGTCCCCCTCCCAGTGCTGGGTCTGGAGGGAGAGGTGTCAGGCCATGTCCTCCTCCCTGTGCTGGGTATGGAGGGAGAGGTATCAGGCCATGTCCCCCTCCCTGTGCTGGGTATGGAGGGAGAGGTGTCAGGCCATGTCCTCCTCCCTGTGCTGGGTCTGGAGGGAGAGGTGTCAGGCCATGTCCTCCTCCCTGTGCTGGGTCTGGAGGGAGAGGTATCAGGCCATGTCCCCCTCCCTGTGCTGGGTATAGAGGGAGAGGTGTCGGGAGAGGTGTCAGGCCATGTCCCCTTCCCTGTGCTGGGTATGGAGGGAGAGGCGTCAGGTCATGTCCCCCTCCCTGTGCTGGGTATGGAGGGAGAGGTGTCAGGCCATGTCCCCCTCCCTGTGCTGGGTATGGAGGGAGAGGTGTCAGGCCATGTCCCCCTCCCTGTGCTGGGTCTGGAGGGAGAGGTGTCAGGCCATGTCCCCCTCCCTGTGCTGGGTCTGGAGGGAGAGGTGTCAGGCCATGTCCCCCTCCCTGTGCTGGGTCTGGAGGGAGAGGTGTCAGGCCATGTCCCCCTCCCTGTGCTGGGTCTGGAGGGAGAGGTGTCAGGCCATGTCCTCCTCCCTGTGCTGGGTATGGAGGGAGAGGTATCAGGCCATGTCCCCCTCCCTGTGCTGAGTCTGGAGGGAGAGGTGTCAGGCCATGTCCCCCTCCCTGTGCTGAGTCTGGAGGGAGAGGTGTCAGGCCATGTCCCCCTCCCTGTGCTGGGTCTGGAGGGAGAGGTGTCAGGTCATGTCCCCCTCCCTGTGCTGGGTCTGGAGGGAGAGGTGTCAGGCCATGTCCCCCTCCCTGTGCTGGGTCTGGAGGGAGAGGTGTCAGGCCATGTCCCCCTCCCTGTGCTGGGTCTGGAGGGAGAGGTGTCAGGCCATGTCCCCCTCCCTGTGCTGGGTCTGGAGGGAGAGGTGTCAGGCCATGTCCCCCTCCCTGTGCTGGGTATGGAGGGAGAGGTATCAGGCCATGTCCTCCTCCCTGTGCTGTGTCTGAAGGGAGAGGTATCAGGCCATGTCCTCCTCCCTGTGCTGGGTCTGGAGGGAGAGGTGTCAGGCCATGTCCCCCTCCCTGTGCTGGGTCTGGAGGGAGAGGTGTCAGGCCATGTCCCCCACCCTGTGCTGGGTCTGGAGGGAGAGGTGTCAGGCCATGTCCCCCACCCTGTGCTGGGTCTGGAGGGAGAGGTGTCAGGCCATGTCCCCCACCCTGTGCTGGGTCTGGAGGGAGAGGTGTCAGGCCATGTCCCCCTCCCTGTGCTGGGTATGGAGGGAGAGGTGTCAGGCCATGTCCTCCTCCCTGTGCTGTGTCTGAAGGGAGAGGTATCAGGCCATGTCCTCCTCCCTGTGCTGGGTCTGGAGGGAGAGGTGTCAGGCCATGTCCCCCTCCCTGTGCTGGGTATGGAGGGAGAGGTGTCAGGCCATGTCCTCCTCCCTGTGCTGTGTCTGAAGGGAGAGGTATCAGGCCATGTCCTCCTCCCTGTGCTGGGTCTGGAGGTAAGCCAATGTCTCCTGTACAGAAGTTAGTGACGTGGTCGAGTTAGGCTCCGGTCGGTACACTGACACTCACCATGTCTCCGGGTGCTCCTGCTCTCTTCTCTGACTGACGTGGAGCTTCCGGGAGCCCGAGCCGATCTCGCGATCTAAACCTTCCACTTCCGGTCGGTGCTTAGACCTGGGGATGTGCGGCTGCCATCTTGTGGTTGGAGAGTGTCGGAAACTCTTGACGTGGCCTGAGCTAAACTGAGGGGCGGCCATGCTGTGATTGGCAGATGTCCCTGGGCCGCCATTTCCGGCCTACAGGGGCGCGCCTGGCCGACAAGCGCGTTCTGGACATCTCTCACGCTCGCTCCCTCCCTCCCCTTCCTGTGAACGTTGTGCGACTTCCGCTCCCGGAGTGCTCCGCGCCCCATCATGGACCATAGCGGTGAGTATCGGGGGAACGGCGGCCAGAGCTTGTTGCTACGCCTCTGTGTGCTGGCCCTGCTGGGTGTATCATGGGGCCCTGTCTGTCCCCGCAACCTGCCCAATCCCAGCTATGGTGTGCCGCCCTCACGGCTGCTCTGTCTGCCTCCTGATACTCAGGTGGAGGATGAGGCCTGGCCCCGCCAGCTTCCTGATCAGGACAAAAGTGCCCGTTCTTCCTCCATCACCGATCAGATGTTCCTGGCAGTGCCAAGACACCCTTCTGCCATCAGTCACCCGCCCTCCTCCCGTCATTATTGTGTCAGGCCAAGTCTTCATCTCCCTCCATCATTGATCGGCCATTCCCTGTTAGTGTTGTGCCCAGCCAGGATCTTGGTCGTCTTCCTCTTTCTACCGTTCTTCCATCTAGGTCGTCTTCCTCTTTCTACCGTTCTTCCATCCAGGTCGTCTTCCTCTTTCTACCGTTCTTCCATCCAGGTCGTCTTCCTCTTTCTACCGTTCTTCCATCTAGGTCGTCTTCCTCTTTCTACCGTTCTTCCATCTAGGTCGTCTTCCTCTTTCTACCGTTCTTCCATCTAGGTCGTCTTCCTCTTTCTACCGTTCTTCCATCTAGGTCGTCTTCCTCTTTCTACCGTTCTTCCATCTAGGTCGTCTTCCTCTTTCTACCGTTCTTCCATCTTGGTCGTCTTCCTCTTTCTACCGTTCTTCCATCTTGGTCGTCTTCCTCTTTCTACCGTTCTTCCATCTTGGTCGTCTTCCTCTTTCTACCGTTCTTCCATCTTGGTCATCTTCCTCTTTCTACCGTTCTTCCATCTAGGTTGTCTTCTTCTTTCTACCGTTCTTCCATCTAGGTCGTCTTCCTCTTTCTACCGTTCTTCCATCTTGGTCGTCTTCCTCTTTCTACCGTTCTTCCATCTCGGTCGTCTTCCATCCCAAAGTTGTCTTCTTCTTTCTACCGTTCTTCCATCTAGGTCGTCTTTCTACCGTTCTTCCATCTAGGTCGTCTTCTTCTTTCTACCGTTCTCTCATCTAGGTCGTCTTCTTCTTTCTACCATTCTTCCATCTTGGTTGTCATCTTCTTTCTACCGTTTTTCCATCTTGGTTGTCGTCTTCTTTCTACCGTTTTTCCATCTTGGTCGTCTTCTTCTTTCTACCGTTCTTCCATCTTGGTCGTCGTCTTCTTTCTACCGTTCTTCCATCTTGGTCGTCGTCTTCTTTCTACCGTTCTTCCATCTTGGTCGTCGTCTTCTTTCTACCGTTCTTCCATCTTGGTCGTCTTCCATCCCAAAGTTGTCTTCTTTCTTCCATCTTGGTCGTCTTCTTATTTCTACCGTTCTTCCATCTTGGTCGTCTTCTTATTTCTACCGTTCTTCCATCTTGGTCGTCTTCTTATTTCTACCGTTCTTCCATCTTGGTCATCATCTTCTTTCTACCGTTCTTCCATCTTGGTCATCATCTTCTTTCTACCGTTCTT